>NW_016107344.1:8413331-8416716 GCF_001604975.1 Cebus imitator
ATTTTTTGTATTTTTAGTAGAGACGGGGTTTCACCATGTTGACCAGGATGGTCTCGATCTCTTGACCTCTCATGATCCACCCGCCTCGGCCTCCCAAAGTGCTGGGATTACAGGCTTGAGCCACCGAGCCCGGCCTACATCAATTATTTTTAAATGTTTTTCTAATTCAATAAAAACTCTTTGAAGAACTGAATAATTGTATGCTTTTCGGCTGGGCGTGGTGGCTCACGCCTGTAATCCAAGCACTTTGGAGGCCAAGGCAGGTGGATCACCTGAGGTCGCGAGTTCAAGACCAGCCTGACCAACATGGTGAAACCCTGTCTTAAAAAAAAAAAAAAATTTGTATGCTTCTCTTAGGAAATTAAACAATACCACTATACCATACTTACCCCTTGAAAATGAACTGTTTATACAATATATTCAATTTCTGGAAATGCTAGAGTAAATATGCACTAAAATGAAATCATTATAAACACATTAAAAGCAAACATTTGAGGCTGGTCGTGGTGGCTCATGCTTATAATCACAGCACTTTTGGAGGTCAAGATGGGCAGATCACAAGGTGAGGTGATGGAGACCATCCTGGGTAACATGGTGAAACCCTGTCTCTACTAAAAATACAAAAACTTAGCCGGGCATGGTGGCACACACCTGTAGTCCCAGCTATTCAGGAGGATTGCTGAGAATTGCTTGAACCCAGGAGGTTGCAGTGAGCCAAGATCTTACCATTGCACTCTAGCCTGGTGACAGAGCAAGACTCTGTCTCAAAAAAAAAAAAAAAAGCAAACATTTGAGATGTTGCTATTAACTGCTTTAAGTTCTCCTATCATTAAAGTAATACTTTTTTCTAAAAGTAGTACTGTTAACTTTCTTCCACCAAGCCACAAGAGACAGCCTGCATAATACAGTTTGATCTCTACTTCAGAAAGAAAGGAAGCATGGAAAGGGAATAATTAGCGTAAATTTTCTTTGCCTGTTGTCATTTCTCAGTATATTCTTAACTGGTAGTTAAAGAAGAAAAGACTACATTGTCAACTTCTCTTACAAAGCTACCCCAGAGTATATTGATCCAGGAAGTTAAGGAACAATATATCAGGAGTATGTTTTCATATTGCAGGTGAAGCAGAGCCATAAACATGAATTTCTAAGTAATAATTAACCATGAATTGAACAATTATGGGTGTAATATACCATTCAAGATAGATGTGCTTATAAGGAGATTTGTTTTGTAGTAGATTTATGAGTCACTTGTAGAAGCTTTGTATTTTTAAAGGTAAGTTTCCACTGTTACGAAATATGTCTTATGAAGACTAAAATTCTATTGAGTAAATAGAAGAAGAAGAGTGAATGTAATCATCATATTAAGTTTTAGAGACCCATATATTGAAGGCTGTCTCCCTGTGGTTCAAGTATATTACAAAGAAGACTGAAAATATATACCCAAATATTCCAATCACAGCAATATTGTGTGGGAAGTTCATATTGTTTGTGGTAAACTCATGTCTTACAGGTACAACATAATTGCTCTGTAAACCAATCTATCCCCCCGCCCTTTATTTCATGTATATACAGTTGTTTTGCTATTTAATTATAGAATACTTTCTTCTTTAAAAGTTAAACACTACAATGTGAAAGCATTTGTAAAGAATTATCCAGTCAAAATCCTTTAATTACCTCGACATTCCATTCTGATTACACTACATTTTCTTTAGAAGAGCCTGTTGGTATTTGAAACAGAGAGTGCGTGCGTGTGTGTATATGTGTGTGTGTTGTATGTGTATGCACTCAAAATATATACCATGGTTACAAGTGTACGTGTACATGACCATAGACACATATATATTCCTTAAAAATTCCTAGTCCTATTTACTGGATATTTAATTTTGAAAAAATATTTTATCTTCAAAGTGATTCCAGCTAAAGATAGGTTAGAATTCTAGAGTTACAGAAACATGTGCTCTTTACCATGCTTTGGAGACTCTAGCAGAACATGACACTCAGTCTCCTTTATACAATTTTATTCTTTTCAACTCCTCAGCTCTTATAGAATTTCTGGCGCCTAACTCTGAAAGTCAGTTTGTTTTTCAGCTGAGCTGCTTACCTTTATTGACATTTAATTACTATTTTACTCTGATGCCTATTTATTCATCTAAATTAGTAATACTTATAACATTTGTATAGAGTTTTATGAGTTCAACACTTTATATAATCATTCATTAGATAATTCACATAGCCCTTTGACATACATGAATATTATTTTCTACTTTTACAGATGTGAAAACTAAGGTTCAGTGGGGTGGTATGTGTTATGCTTTACACCACACATCTGAGTCTGAGTTAGTGGCACAGTTGGAAACAGAAGTCAGAATTACATCTAGTCTGTCTCCTCAAAGGACAAACTATGATGCCTCCTTCTCGATTACTTGGAGGGAGGAGAATGTGGGCTTTCCCTCTTAAGTCCTTCGAATTAGCAATAGCTCCACAATGCCTACTACTATTTCTTGAATTTTTTTTTTTTTTAATGTCTGCCAGGCCAGGCGTGGTGGCTCACGTCTGTAATCCAAGCACTTTGGAGGCCAAGGCGGGTGGATCTTCTGAGGTTGGGAGTTCAAGAGCAGCCTGACCAACATGGTGAAACCCCATCTTTATATATTTAAAAAAAAAAAAAGTCTGCCAAATATTCTAAAAATTAGTGGCTTTCCTTTTTTTTGAGAGCATCTCACTCTCTTGCCCAGGCTGGAATGCAGTGGAGCGTCATAGCTCACTGCAGCCGCAAACTCCTGAGCTCAGGCGATCCCCCTACCTCATCCTTCCACGTAGCTGGGACTAAAGGTGCATGCCTCCACACCTGGCTTTTTTTCTTTTTATAGAGATGGGGGTCTCACTATGTTGCCTCCACTAGTCTCAAACTCCTGGGTTCATGTAGTCCTCCAACCTGTCTCCCAAACTCCTGGGATTACAGGCATGAGCCAGAGTGTCCTGCCTCCATTTTCTTAAAGTAGAACTTTAAAAATGTTTTTACCAGCCAGGTACGGTGGCTCATGCCTGTAATCCCAGCACTTTGGGAGGCCAAGGTGGACGGATCACCTGAGGTCAGGAATTCAAGACCAGCCTGGCCAGCATGGTGATACACTGTCTCTACAAAAAATATGAAAATTAGGCAGGCATGGTGGCACATGCCTGTAGTCCCAGCTACTTGGGAAGCTGAGACAGGAGAGTCACTTGAACCCGGGAGGCGGAGATTCTAGTGAGCCGAGATTACACCACTGCAGTCCAGCCTGGGCGACATAGTGAAACTCCGTCTCAAGAAAGAAAAAAAAGTTACCTATTTAAAACAATTCTTGTAAGTTATACCCTCACAAATTCTGTCTTTTTTTTTTTTTTT
>NW_016107344.1:8416726-8425447 GCF_001604975.1 Cebus imitator
TTTTTTTTGAGATGGAGTCTTGCTCTATCGCCCAGGCTGGTGTGCAGTGGCATGATCTTGGCTCACTGCAACCTCTGCCTCCCAGGTTCCAGTGATTCCCCTGCCTCAGCGTCCTGAGTATCTGGGATTACAGGTGTGCCTCCACACCTGGCTAATTTTCGTATTTTTATTTGAGACAGGGTTTCACCATGTTGACCAAGCTGGTCTCATGTCCTGACCTCAGATGATCCGCCCACCTTGGCCCCTCAAAGTGCTGGGATTACAGGCGTGAGCCACCATGCCCTGCCACAAATTTTGTCTTGACATTTGAGGAATTATGTTGCTTCAACTTAGCTTCAGCTCACCATTGCTTTCCCTAATTCTTGTTTATACTGCTGGTTGAGTAGATTTATTCCAGTGGCATTAGAAGAATATTTTATTTAATGGTTCTACTTAAATCGCATATGTTGAATAATAAAACTAAAGACAGTATAAGGCAGACTCCAAATATTTCTTTTTTAAAATATTAATATGTCTTTACGGTTAGTCTCATTAAATAGCTTCTAACCCTCTCCTATCAGAAAATAGATTGTATCAAAAGGAATGCAGATTTACAAATTGAAGATTTTTTTTTTCTTGTTTTGAGCCAGGCTCTCTCTCTGTCACTCAGGCTGGAGTGCAGTGGCGCCATTACAGCTCACCGCAGCCTCAACCTCCCACCTGAGGATCAAGTGATCCTCCACCTCAGCCTCCCAAGTAACTGGGGCTACAGGCACATGCCACCATGCCAGCTAATTTTTTTTTTTAATTTTTGTAGAGACAGTGTTTTGCCACATTGCCCAGGCTGGTCTCGAGCTCCTGGCTACAAGCAGTCCTCCTGCCTCAGCTTCCCACAGCGCCACTGCACCCAGGCTGAAATTGAAAATCAAACTAATAATTTCGAGACAAAAATTCCTTTTTCAAGATTACCACAGACTAAATACCTGATTTACTTACCTAATTCAATTATATACCTGATAATTTAGTATGTGGTAAATTATAAAATACTACTTTCAGTTTTAAGGATAAATGTTTTAATTTGACTTCTAATCTTGTGTTGTCATAGTTTGCAGACACATACTACTTTTTACCTTTTTTGTGAGTCTTTCTTTATCTTTTTACAGTTTAGTAGTAAATAGTCATCTTTAACACATTAATTTTATGCCAGTACTAGGCAGGACAGTATTCTCAGCCTCTCAGTTAACATTGTCAAATGATTGTTAAGAGAAGAAAAGCTGGGCACAGTGATGAATGCCTATAGTCCCAGATACTCGGGAGGCTGAGACAGGAGGATTGCTTGAGCCCAGAAGTTTGAGGCTGTGGTTCATTGTTACCATGTCTATAAATAGCTAGCCTGGGCAATATAGCAAGACTCCATCTCTTAAACAAAAGAGAGAAAGAAAGAGAGGGAGAGACAGAGAGAAGGTGAAAAGAAGGACAAAAGAAAAGAAAGGAAGAAAAAGGAGAGGAGAGGGGGAGGAGAGGAGAAGGGAGAGAAAAGGGAAAAAAAGAGTCTTCTGACAAAATAGGCCATTCATTAGGCCAAACATTATAATGGCCGGTCTTTAATTCAAACCATCAGATTCATGTTTAATCTTTTGCTATTTACCATTTATTAACTAAATCTACGCTAACATAATGACTTTTTTAAACTTGGGTTTTTTTTTTTCAGCAACTTAAATAAAGAAAAGTCTGCTTTACTACAGATGAAGAATCAAATGGCATTAGATTTAGAACAACTTCTAAATCATCGTGAGGTATTTTTCCTATTTTGTCATAATTTTAATCATTTTAGGCTTTTTTAAAACTGCTATCAGGTTAAAATTATTGGATTCCAGGTGTACGTGTTCATGAATGACTTATTTATATCTCACTGTAATCTTTCCTTTTTAATTCCACTTGTAATATACTTCTTAGAGTTAATTTTTATTCCTAGAATGCCCCTGCTTGTTTTGTTGATATCTGTCACTGAATTTCCCCATATTATTTAATAATAATCTGTTTTATCTTGTTCTGCAACTAGACAGTTAATTTCCTTAGTGTGCCTCTGTCTTCTTTATCAGTGTGTATCCCAGTACCTATAATATAGAGTATATGTGCTGAGCTTTAAAGTTCATAAAATTGTTTTCTTCCTTTGTCCCTCACCAAAATTCTTTTAGAGTAAATACAATTCCTATTTTATAGATGGAGAAATGAGTCGTGAGTGGCTTGTCCATGGCAGTTAGTAACTTAGTTAGTAACTAAGACATAAGTCCTGTTTTGTTTTGTTTTTTCCTTTAAGTAAGGTTTATTGAGGTATAATATACACAGAAAAAAATTCACCTTTTTTAGCATACATGTCTGTGATTTTTGACAAATGCACACAGTTGTGTAAGCAGCACCACAATCAATAGATAGAATAGTTCCATTACTCCAAAAAATTCTCTCATTACCCCTTTTTAGTTGACCCTTTTCCTCAACCCCTAGCCCTAACAACCACTGGCCTATTTTCTGTACCTATTGTTTTACCTTTTACAGAATGCCATATAGCTGAAATTATCAGTGTATAGCCTTTTGAGTCTGGCTTGTCTCAGTTATGATAATACATTTGAAATTCATCTGTATTGTTGCAGATGTTAGTCATATGTTTCATTTTTATTACTGGTTAATAATCCATTAAATGGATATAACACAGTTTTGTTATTTCATTCACAGTTGATGGATGTTTGAGTTGTTTCCATTTGAGGACGTGTCCAAATAAAATAGCTATAAACAATTATGTATACATTTTAATATAAACTTGAATTTCCATTTCTCTTGAGTAAATACTCAGGAACATGATTACTGGGTTGTGTGGTAGATGTATGTTTAAGTTTCTAAGAAACTCAAAATTTTCCAAAGTTACTGTACTTTTGCATTCCCCCTTACGATGACTGAGAGTTCCAGTGTTTCTGCGTTCTCACCAAAACCATTGGTATTTTTAATACAAAGTCTTTTTTCTTCTGAATTATCACTGTCACATCTTAGCCATCTTCTTACCCATTTTGTTATTCTGATAAAAAATAAACTGGTTTGGTTTTTTTTTGTTTTGTTTTTTTGAGGCAGAGTCTCACTCTGTCACCATCTTGGCTCACTGCAGCCTCCGCCTTCTGGTTTCAAGGGATTCTCGTGCCTCAGCCTCCTGAGTAGCTGGGATTATAGCTGCATGCCATCACACCTGGCTAATTTTTGTATTTTTAATAGAGACAGAGTTTCAGCATGGTTGGCCAGGCTGGTCTTAAACTCCTGACCTCAAGTGATCCTCCCACTTCAGTCTTCCAAAATGCTGGGATTACAGTATAAGCCACCTCACCCAGCCAGAGAAAGAAACATTTAAAACAGATCATTGGTTTATGAGTATGCTCATACTAGTCTGGGAGAAGTATACCAGATGTTGGGAAGAAATTATTGGAAGAATATTGTTGAGAGAGGGGAACTGGAAACTGTTACTGGAAGCAGTTCAAAGATACATATCCTAGAGATGGTGTCAGAAAAATTGAAGGATTGTCTCTATCTGAGAAATGGCATTGCAGTGAGTTCTCTTAATGATGCCTTCTACGTGATGGCTGAAAAGATAAGAAAGTGTCCCTGGACTAGATTGTAATTACAACATATAGGTAGATAAGTCAATCTAACAACAGGTTATAGAGCTATGAAAAGGTTGTCTGAAGATATTTATTCTTCCTTCTGAGTTCTGACATTCTAGACCTTACCTATCACTGCTACTATCATTTATGTCCTAGGATTCTGCTTTCAAGTAATTGTTTCTTCACTGTGGAAGCCTGGTTCATTCACTATGTGGAATTTTCACAAGTGTTTTTGAAATTAAATATTTAGGAACTTCAGATGACCATACAGCTGTATCAACTATTTTTTTTTATATATAAAGCTAGATATGCGTTGTTTTTTTTCCAGAATGGCAATTCCCATCTGATTTTAAGGGGTTGTACTACACTGAAAAATATATGAGCAGTTCCAATACTTGGAATCACATTACTCATGAGTCCAAATAAAGACCAAAAACTTTGCTTGGTGGACTGAGAAGAAAATATGTTTAAGCATGCATATTAAATACTAGCAGAGCTGGGCACAGTGTCACACACCTGTAGTCCCAGCTACTCTGGAGGCCAAGGCAGAAGGATCACTTGAGCACAGGAGTTTGAGACTGTAGTGCACTCTGATCTCGCCTGTGACTAGCCAGTGCACTCCAGCCTGAGCAACATAGTGCAACTGTATCTCTTAAAAAAGAAAGAGAAAGAGGAAGGGAAAGGGAGAGGGAAGGAGAGGAAACAGAGGAAGGGAGGACGAGAGTGAGGAAGGGAGGGGCGGGAGGGACGGAGGGAGGAAAGGAGGAAAAAACTTTTAATAGCAAGATGAAACTACTCATTAATTGCCTACTGCTACGTGACATTAATGATGTTTGTATGGGTGCATATGTAAATAATTGTCAGTTTTTATGTATTTGACAGTATATATTTTGGCAATTATATTTTAATAATTTAACCTTGTATAGCTTTTGATGATACCAAACATCTAAAGAAAAGCAACTTTTTTTTGTTTTAAAGCAAAGTAAAAATTAAAGCTTAGTAAAACAAATCTGATATTATTAACCATTTTCTAAGAAACCATTTACTACCAACTTAGATCATACATGCACATGTAAAGGCCTCTGCAAACTGCTTATATGGAAAGAGAACAGCTGGTGTGATCCCCCAGAAATGGTTGGCCACTCACTTGAACATTTATTTGATGAAACAAAGAGTCTGTAGGATTGATTTATTCACCTGATTGTTCAGAGGCTGATGTTCTCATAATAGTCAATATATAACAGTTGGATAAGAATAATTCTTTTTTTTTTTTTTTTTTTAAATGAAAATCAGGGCTGGGACTAGAGTAAGGCAAGCAAGGCATCTAGGACACATGATGTAAGGAGGTGCTACTCTCAGAGTGGTGCAAAAAGCATGGACAGAGGGAAGGGGGAGGGGAAAAACAAAAAAGCATGGACGGCACCTGGGAGCCACTGCCTCTTCACCCAAGGCCACTAGCTTGCCTCACCCTATCAAGACCCTGGGAAAATTGTCTAATACCAATCATGGTTTTAATCTTTAAAGATTCTCATTTTCTTTTTTGCATTGGACAGCTCTTGCTTTACGTTTTGTGAGGTTTTTTTTTTTCTTCTGAGACGAAGTGTTGCTCTGTCGCCCAGGCTGGAGTGCCGTGGCACTATCTTGGCTCACCTCAGCCTCCACCTCCTTGGTTCAAGCAATTTTTCTGCCTCAGCCTCCCAAGTAGCTGGGATTACAGGTGCATGCCACCACGCCTGGCTAATGTTTTTGTATTTTTAGTAGACGTGGGGTTTTACCATTTTGGCCAGGCTGGTCTTGAACTCCTGACCTCAGGCAGCCTGCCCGCCTCGGCCTCCCAAAGCGCTGGTATTACAGGCATGAGCCACCATACCCAGCCTAGCTCTAACTTTTTTTTAGCAGTGTCACTTAGTTGTGATCAGACTGTATGTGTTCTTGTAATATGAAGTAAGATCACCAGTTCATTCACATAGTTCCAAAATGTGTTAAACAGAAAAAGAAAAAAAGTAGGACAATTGTAGGTTGACAATTCAAAAGCATTTGGGCATGACCACAGAGAGTTTTTATTTTCTATATTAGTGTAAGCTCAAAAATATTAGCTTAAAAGTATCCCCTCTCATGTAAGAGTTAGGTTGTGGTGTGACAATTTCCAGGAATGTGTATTGATTTCTTATAATTGTGTATTTCTTGAACTATGAGTAGTATATTAGGTGATTTTTAGTCTTAACCTTTTTTGAGAGAAAATATATTAGACTGCTAATTTCAGAATGAATTAATATGAGCAGCAGGTGGATGTAAAGAGAAATAGGATATTTTGGGTTGCCTTTTCTGACTAAGCTCAACTGTGTTGTGTAAATATATTAGGTTAAAGGATTTGCACAGCAAATACTGACTTTAAAATGTGCTGAAATTGAATTGAGAGTTTCTACCTGCCCATACACTTCTTCAATCTAAATTCCCCAGGTTTTGTCTCTGTGTTCAGTAAAATGTTCACAAAGCAGAATGAGGGGAAAAGGGCAAAATATCTCTCCTCACAAAATTTCATTTATTGAAGCACAATTTAATGTCATGCCTTCTGCCTTTGTAGAAGATCAAAACAAAGTGTGATCTCTCTTGGTTTTGTAAAACTATTTAAGGCAGTCTACTAAGTTCCTCCACATAAATGACATAATCTAATCTTTACTACAGTCTACTGATAAATATCATTGTCCTCATTGTTGGAGATGAAACTGATGCTGATAAGAATTAAATAACTCAACTGTGATTATACATAGTCAAATCTAAAAATAATTCATTTTTTTCCTGAAACAAAACTAATGTTTTTTTTTTTTTCTTAGTCTCATTTAGACAGAAAAAAAAACCTCAAGATGAATTATTGCTTATATTCCAGGAAAATTTTTGCCTCTATGGATGAAGTTATATTCCTCTTTTTTTCAGAAAATGAAAACTTTGTAATTTAATGTGTTTCCTTTTTGTTTTCATTGCCAGAAAACTCAGCTGAATATTTTATCCAAGTGTTATGACCTTTCTTTTCCTCTTTCACATTTCATGCTTCAAAATAACTTTTTCTGTTTCCTTCAGGTGGGTTATAATCTATCTTACTCTAAAATGTTTCAGTTGTACTCAGATTAAGACCTTTTAGGTGTAAATAAAATATAAACCTTAAATAACTAGATTTTAAAAAGAGGTAAAAGGAAAAGATAAACTGATAGGATCTCACTGTTAGATAACAGTAGCAGGACTTCAGATAAAACATTCATTTTGAAAAGATTTTGAGTGTAAGAAATGTGATTTCGGGCTCAGTGCAGTGGTTCACACTTGTAATCCCAGGACTCAGAAAGGCCGAGGTGGGAGGAATGCTTGAGGCTAAGTGTTCAAGACCAGCCTGACCAACATGGAGAAATCCCCTCTCTACTAAATATGCAAAATTAGCTGGGTGTGGTCGCGGGCACCTGTAATCCACTTACTTGGGAGGCTAAGGTAGGAAAATCGCTTGAACCCTCGGGGCAGAGGTTGCAGTGAGCTGAGATCACACCACTTCACTCCAGCCTGGACAAAAGAGGGTGAATCTGTCTCAAAAAAAAAAAAAAAAAATGGGGCCGGGCGCGGTGGCTCAAGCCTGTAATCCCAGCACTTTGGGAGGCCGAGGCGGGTGGATCACGAGGTCAAGAGATCGAGACCATCCTGGTCAACTTGGTGAAACCCCGTCTCTACTAAAAATACAAAAATTAGCTGGGCATGGTGGCACGTGCCTGTAATCCCAGCTACTCAGGAGGCTGAGGCAGGAGAATTGCCTGAACCCAGGAGGCGGAGGTTGCGATGAGCCGAGATCGCGCCATTGCACTCCAGCCTGGGTAACAAGAGCGAAACTCCGTCTCAAAAAAAAAAAAAAAAAAAAAATGGCTTTTTTATTGAGCTTATCACTCAGGAGTCTTCATTAGTTGCATTTAGTTTTCATCTGTTTGTATCCACTCATCTTTGCCTTAATGAAACAAGATTTACTGATTACCTTTGGAAATTCTAATTCTGCTTTTCTTTGTGTATATTTTATCTGTGTGTCCTTAGAATATAAGCTTTTGAGACTAAAAAGTGTCTTTCATAGCCAAATGCCTAATAGAATACTGAGCTTAGTTGTAAGAAGCTGATGTAGAAGTCCTTTTCTCATGGCTCTTGGAGCTGTATAACAGGGTGTACGATGAACACCACTTAGGAAGTTATTCCGGTATTTCAGTGAGTGATGGTGGTGTCTTGAACTAGATTGGCGATGATGGGGTGAGACAAAAATGGACCAATTTGAAAGCTATTTAAGAAGCATAATCACAGGGCTTGATGATTGAGTACATTAGGGTCTGATGGAGAGAGGAGGAATGAGACTTGATGCCTAGATTTTTGGCTGGTGTCTTTGGTAGTGCTACAAAGAACCCAGGAGAAAGAGGTTTGGGGAAGAAAAGTTCAAGAAAATATCTAAGTGGATATATACACTAGAGAGTTGGAAATGTAGGTTCTTGAGCCCAAGAAAGAAAATTGATTTGTTAATAGAAATTTGAAAATCACAACATAAAGATGTTACTTTATGTGGAAATAGAGTAAATGAACTAGTGAGACTGTTTAGAGTGAGAACAGAAAAAGGCCTATGACCGAATCTTGAGGATCAGCATTTAAGGGAAGAACATAGGAAAAAGCGCTTACACAAAGAAGAGTGAAGAGTGACCGGCATCAGTGAGGAACATCAGGAAGAGTAGTTCCTAAAGCCCAGGGACAACCATTCATAACAGAGGCAGTTGTCAGCAGTGATAGTGTTGTCAAGAATCTATCTCAAAAAAATATTGGCCAAATTTTTTTTTTAAAGAGTCATTTGGATTTAATAAGATGCTAAAGGGCCAGGTGCAGTGGCTCATGCCTGTAATCCCAGCACTTTGGGAGGCTGAGGCAGGCAGATCGCCCGAACTCAAGAGTTCAAGACCATCCTGGCCAACATGGTGAAACCCCGTCTCTACGAAAGATACATAAATTAGCCAGGCATGGGAGCATGCACCTGTAGTCCCAGCTACTTCGGAGGCTGAGGTGGGAGGATCTGGGAGAATCGCTTGAGCCCAGGAGA
>NW_016107344.1:8426737-8428787 GCF_001604975.1 Cebus imitator
AAAAAAAAAAAAAAGAATTGCCAAGCTGAAATGTTATGTACTTATAGTAATACCATTCTGTGTAATTTTTCTTTAGCAGCACTCAGCACCCTAGGTGTAAACACAGAGAAAATGGAAACTAGACTGATCCAGAATTACATTCTACTTTCTACTATATGTACATATAAATATGTTCAACTGTCTCATTAAATTGTCTCGATCTCTTGACCTCGTGATCTGCCCCCCTCGGCCTCCCACAGTGCTGGGATTACAGGCGTGAGCCACTGCACCCAGCCTCTCATTAAATTGTAAGGCTGGCATTACCTTTATACTTCTTATGTCTTGTACATTTTGAAATACTATTGAGAAAGCCAGCAGTCAGACAGACAAGACTTGTGTTCACATCCCAGCTCTGGCACTTAATGGCAATGCATTTTTGAGACAATAATTTCACCCCTCTAAACTCGGTTATCTCATCTGTAAATAAGGGTAACATCTACTTTGTAGGGTTCTGTGAGAATTAATATAGCAGTGTTCCTGGAATGTAACGGAACTCAACAAATGTAGTTGCCTTTCCTCTTTTCCTTCTGTGTCAAGGGTCTTTTCAAATATTATCTATCGTTTGAGACTGGGCATGGTGGCTCCTGCCTGTACCCAGCACTTTAGGAGGCCAAGGCAGGCAGATTGCTTGAGCTCAAGAGTTTGAGACCAGTCTGGACAACATGATGAAACTATCTCCACAAAAAATATGAAAATTAGCCAGGCTTGGTGGTACACAACTATAGTCCCAGCTACTCAGGAGGCTGAGGTGAAAGGATTGTTTGGGCCTGAGAGGTGGAGGCTACAGTGAGTGGTGATCACACACTGCAGTCCAGCCTGAGTGGCAGAACTACACTCTGTCTCAAAAAAACCAAAAAATAAAAATGAAAATAAATTATCTATCCTTTATAAATTCTTCCCTAACTCAACAAAGAAAAACATACCCTTTTCTGCCTCATTCCTGTAACATTTTAAATATTTCTGTTAATGTTCATATTGCTATATAATTATGCATCTGTCTTGCCATTAGATTGACAAATTCCTTTTTGTATCTTAGCCTGTAGCACAATATTTAGCAGATAATAAGTACTCATTCAAATGTTTGTTAAACTAATGGTTCTTTTCAATCTTCAGTAATATAAAGCTGTCAAATAGGAAGCTTTAGAAACTGTCATCCAAAAAATAAGTGTCACTCTGATACTAATACTATTTTAGCTGAAGAAAGCACAGAAGCTCTCCTATATCCAAGAACAGTTTTTGAGATCTGTCTGAAAGTAGGCCATAGGAAGTCATATCCGAAAGATTTGTCTAGAATAGAGCTACTCCCAAAACCTTGGAGATGGTAATTGTAGGCACAGCAACCTCAATGGTTATCACACTTATACACAATGATATATATTTGTGGAATACAAAACATCTGTTTTGGCTCGGCACAGTAGCTCAGGCCTCTGATCCCATCACCTTGGAAGGCCAAGGTAGGAGGTTTACTTGAGTCTAGGAGTTTGAGACCAGCCTCGGCAACGTAGCAAGACTCCATCTCTACAAAATAATTTTTTAAAAAATGAGCTGGGCATGGTGGCACAAACCTGTTGTCCTAGCTACTCGGTAAGCTGTTGTGGGAGGATCCTTTAAGCCCAGGCGGTCAAGGCTGCAGTGAGTCATGATTGCACCACTGCACTCCAGCCTGGGCAACAGAGCAAGACTCTGTATCAAAAAACAAAAAGAAAGAAAGAAAAATTTGTTTCTGAGACCTGGGATATCTTCTACCCTCTCATTCACTGTTTTTGTCAATAACATCTCTCAGGGTCTACAGTCATTTCAGTTAGTATTTAACCAAAATTAATTAACCACTCCTTACTAAGTACCTAGAATGTGCAAGGCCCCACACTTACCTGAATGTTGGACTAATTTTTATTATCCTGGATAACTGCCGGGCACGGTGGCTCAAGCCTGTAATCCCAGCACTGTGGGAGGCCGAGGCGGGTGGATCACGAGGCCAAGAGATCGAGACCATCCTGGTCAACATGGTGAA
>NW_016107344.1:8430042-8435377 GCF_001604975.1 Cebus imitator
GCCTCACAATAGCTCAGTCTTACACCCATTTCACAGAGGTAGCAACTGAATCACAGTTGTTCATTCTGTAAAATGTTAATTCTCCTCAGTTTTGAATTTCCTTTGGATTGTACTCTCTGGACCACTATGTTTGTATAGACTTGTACAGAACCTAATAGAACTATGTCAGAATTGTTTTGGTTTTTGACGACTTCTTTAATCTTTTCATCATCTTCTTTTAAATTACAAATATATTTGTTATATCCTACGAGTAACTTTCAGTCTTATGTGAGGCAATGTATTAATAATAGCTCATCATAAAAATATTTTATCTGTACATATATACCCATTTAACTTTTTATATCACCTTTTCACATCTATTATGTAACGTATAGACCTAGCATTTTTTAGGTTGGTTGGTTTGTTTTAAGAATGAAATGTGTGTTTTTCCCGTTACATTTTGGAAGCTTGTGATGTCTTTTCTGTTAAATTATAAGTACATTTGTCTGACCTTTTTTTTAATCAGTAAGGAACAAGTAAATGACTTCTCTGGCTATCATTTCTAACCCTGTGTTTGTATCACTGTTTTAGAATAGCAGTAGCTTATAACAAACCGAAAACTCTGAGACCTAAGGAGACACACACAGAAAAACGACAAAGCTGTAAAATAAGTCTCTGAAAATATATGGTGGCCAGGAGAAAATACTAACAATTATATGAGATAATTATAGTCATAATTCTGTTAGGCATCATATTGGCAATATTTTGTTGTAAACTTAGCACGTCACTGATCCCATATCAAGGAGCTGACACTAAGAGAAGGCTGGAATACAACATGGAGAAGGTACAGGCGCTAGAGGGTGTCACACTCTGCTCTGTGTGGAGGATAGGGTTTAAAGTCTGACGCTGATGCTGAAAATCAGCAAGAATATACATCAAAACCCATCAGATAATACTGAAATAGTAAAGGCCGAGGCCCAGCACAGTGACTTACACCTGTAATCCCAGCACTTTGGGAGGCTAAGGTAGGAGGATTGCTTGGAGCCCAGGAGTTGTAGACTAGCCTGGTCAACATAATGAGATTCCGTCTCTATAAAAAAAAATTTTTTAATAAATAATTAGCCAGATGTGGTGGCTTGTACCTGTAGTCCCAGCTTCATGGGAGGCTGAGGTGGGAGGATTGCTTAAGCCCTGGAGTTCAAGGCTGTAGTGAGCTGTGCTTGCACCACTGCACTCCAGCCTGGGCAAGAGTGAGACCCTATCTTAAAAACAAAATAAAACAAAAAAAGAGAGAAGAAAATGTTTTAATAAAAAAGTAACAGCCAGAAACTAGACAGCAACCAGATGACTACTGTTAATATAAGGGAAGGCGATGCACTTGGTCAAAAAGCCAGGCATCAAGAGAATATGAATGTCAGAAAGCAAAGTGAGGCAAGTAGTGAGAAGTCCATGGTAATCAGTAATGAGATGAGCCAGTCAGAGCAGAATCAAAGTTCCCATGCTTCTGAGTTTTTTTTTGGCTTTTTATTTTTGTTTTTTATTTCCATTTTCTTGTATTGGAGCCACTCTCCTGTTTTAAGTCAACAATAGCAGGAGATTTTAATTTCAGGAACCTACTTCAGTGTGTTAGTAATACCTTCTACCTGGATCACTGTTGAGAATTACCCTAAGATTATATCCATGATCGTGAAAGAATGTTTCAGGTGATTAGTTATCTCCCGGAGGCTATAACAGCCCAGTTGTCTGTCTTTTGCTTTCATTCGTGTAAAAGCATGAGCTCTCACTAAGCCTTCAGTCACAGATAGGGTATCGCTCCAAAACTGTTTCTGTCATCTTAAATGTATTAGAATAAGGAGTAGATAAACCTGCTCTACTCTAGTCAGTACTTCTTTCTTTATTCTATTCTAGGCCCAAAATTTTCAATGTAAGGAAAACAGGATGATGGAAGAATTCAATCATAAGAGAGATGAATGAAACTGGGGATATTTGGAGAAGATAAGGCTTGGTGAAAGATAAGAAATTCAAAGTAGCCATGTAAAACAGGCAGTAAGAGGCTTGTTATACATGTCTCCAAAGTCCAGAATTAAAACCAAAGGCTAGATGTTATGAGGAGATACATCCTGTTTGGTCATTTTACTTTTTTTTTTTTTTTTTGAGGGGAGGGTGTTTTGGTTTTATAGTTGAGTAAGGAAAACCTAGATTAATAGCTAATTTGTCTTCATTTTTCAAGCCTGAGCTAGGTGGCCATATGGTCAGAGGGGATTTCTTAATTGTATAGAGAGGTTCGGTTAAATAACTTGAAGATCTTTTCCAAACCTGAAATTGTGTGTATCACAGACCTTGATAGAAGGTGTCTGCATTATTGTATTAATAATGATAGCTTTGACCCCAGAAAGACCTTAATTTGAATCCTAGTTTACTTCTTAGTAACTAAAAGAACATGGTTAAATTTCTTGAGCCTTCTTTTTACTTAGAATTTTTTTTATTTTTCTCTCTCTTTTTTTTTTTTTTTGAAATGGGGTCTTGCTATGTTGCCCAGGCTGGTCTCAAACTCTTAGACTCAAGCAGTCCACCTGCCTTGGCCTCCCAAAGTGCCGGGATTATAGGCGCGAGCCACCATACCTGGCCTTCTTGAATCTTCGAAGCGTCAGTTTCTTCTCTTCCAAGTTAGAGTAATATCTATCTCTGGGTATTTGAGGGTGAATTAAATTATTATTATTTTTTTCTTTTTTCTTTTTTTTTTTTTTGAGATGGAGTTTCACTCTTGTTACCCAGGCTGGAGTGCAATGGCGCGATCTCGGCTCACCACAGCCTCCGTCTCCTGGGTTCAGGCAATTCTCCTGCCTCAGCCTCCTGAGTAGCTGGGATTACAGGCACGTGCCACCATGCCCAGCTAATTTTTTGTATTTTTAGTAGAGACGGGGTTTCACCATGTTGACCAGGATGGTCTCGATCTCTTGACCTTGTGATCCACCTGCCTCGGCCTCCCAAAGTGCTGGGATTACAGGCTTGAGCCACCGTGCCCGGCTATTATTATTATTTTTAAAGACGGGGTTTCACCATGTTGGTCAGGGTGGTCTTGAACTCCCAACCTCAGGTGATCCACCCACCTTGGCCTCCAAAAGGCTTGGATCACAGGCGTGAGCCACCACACCTGGCCGAATTAAATTATTATGTAAGATACTCAGCACAAAGCCTGGCACATTGTAGATACTCAGTGAATGTTCACTTCTGTCCCCTCTCTTCCTCCAGACCTAAAATTTGTATATACTTCTTTTGAGGCAAAGAGACAATCCCAGGGTGGTGTTAGCCTGCATATGGAAGCAGATATTTAGATGGGGAGATTGAGGAGCTGTACATAACAGCAGTTTGCAGTTTCTGATATTAATACTATTTTCTCTGACAATTTGCCATACATGGTCTGTTTTGTCCTTTATTTGGACTATAGTGGTACTGCATTCAAAATAACTTTTTAAAAAATAATGCATTAAATTTGTTTTAATAGTAGTTTAAAATTCTTGTTGAGCACTTATAGAATGGATGACTTTGAATTAAAGTTATATTTTCTTTTAAACTATTTTTAGCCGGGCGTGGTGGCTCAAGCCTGTAATCCCAGCACTTTGGGAGGCCGAGGCGGGTGGATCACGAGGTCAAAAGATCGAGACCATCCTGGTCAACGTGGTGAAACCCCGTCTTTACTAAAAATACAAAAAATTAGCTGGGCATGGTGGCACGTGCCTGTAATCCCAGCTACTCAGGAGGCTGAGGCAGGAGAATTGCCTGAACCCAGGAGGCGGAGGTTGCGGTGAGCCGAGATCGCGCCATTGCACTCCAGCCTGGGTAACAAGAGCGAAACTCCGTCTCAAAAAAAAAAAAAACTATTTTTAGTTGTTTAAAAAGGATAATGATATTTTGCTATTTTAAAAAATCTTTATCTGTTAAAAATTCCTACTTAGGTATTTACAAGTGAAATTATCTGAGGCCAGGTATGGTGGCTCACACCTGTAATCCCAGCATTTTGGGAGGCTGAGGCGGGCAGATCGCTTGAGGTCAGGAGTTCAAGACCAACCTGAGCAACAGGTGAAACCCCGTCTCTACTAAAAATACAAAATATGAGCCAGATGTGGTGGCACACTCTTGTAATTCCAGCTACTGGGGAGGCTGAGGCAGGAGAATCGCTTGAACCCAGGAGGCGAAGGTGGCACTGATCCAAGATCATGCCACTGAAATCAAGCCAGGGTGACAGAGTGAGTCTCCATCTCAAAATAAAAAAAGAAGAAGAACAGGAAATTATCTGAGATCTGGAATAAGTGTTAATATATGTCAGGGGGGAAATCTGGTTAGAAATAGATAAAACAGTGTTGACACAACAATCCTGGTAGTTCCTCAAGCAGTTAAACATATAACCCAGCAGTTCTACACCCAGGTGTATACACAACAGAAATTAAAACATGTCCACACAAATTTACACACAAAATTTTTCACTGTTTCAAAACGTGTCAGTGTTTGTAAGTGCAACATTATTCATAGTAACCAAAAAGTGGAAACAACTCAAATGTCCTTCAGCTGATGAGTAAACAAAATTTGATATATCCATGCAGTGGAATATTATTTTTCCATAGAAGGAAGTACTAATGTACATGTTACAACATGGATGAACTTTGAAAACATACTAAGTGAAAGAAGCCAGTCACAAAATAAGCACATTGTATATGATTCCACTCCTGGGAACTGTCTAGAAGTGGGAATTCTGCAGGGACAGAAAGTAGATTGATTAGTGACAGCTTAGGGCTAGAGAGGTAGGGGCATGGCAGGATAGAAGGATATAGTTAAAGCAATCAGAATTTCTTGGGTTTTGGGTTTTTTTGTTTGTTTGTTTGTTTTGAGGTGATGGAAATGTTTTAAAATTGCCCGTGGTAATTGTTGCATGTGTCTGCCAATCTACTAAAAGCCATTGAATTGTACATTTCAAATGGAGGAACTATGTGATATGTGAATTATATCTCAGGAATGCTATTTGAAAAAGAAAATATTGACCAAATGTTGATAATTGAATTTGGGCAGTGGAAACTAGGGACTCAGTATTCTGTGCCTTCTATTTTTTGTGTCATTGAAAATTTCCATCATAAAATGCTTTATTAAAAAATACCCGGCCAGGCACATTGGCTCATGCCTGTAATCCCAGCACTTCGGGAGGCTGAGGTGGGTGGATCACTTGAGATCAGGAGTTCGAGATCAGCCTGCCTAACATGGTGAAATCTCGACTATACTAAAAATACAAAAATTAGTCAGGCGTGGTGGTGCATGCCTGTACTCCCAGCTACTCAGGAGGCTGAGGCAGGAGAATCATTCAAAC
>NW_016107344.1:8435767-8439113 GCF_001604975.1 Cebus imitator
AAAAAAAAAAAAAAAAAAAATCCTTTTAAATGAAGTTTAATTAAGGCTGGCACTTTGGAAGGCTGAGGTGGGTGGATCACCCAAGGTGAGGAGTTTGAGACCAGCCTGGCCAACCTGGTGAAACTCCATGTCTACTGAAAATACAAAAATTAGCTGGGCATGGTGGCACATGCCCATGATCCCAGCTACTCAGGAGGCTGAGGCAGGAGAATCACTTGATTCTCAGGAAGTGGAGGTTACAGTGGGCCAAGATCACGCCACTGCACTCCAGCCTGGGTAACAGAGCAAGCCTCCATCTCAATAAATAAATGAATGAAGTTTAAATATCCAAAAATATGTATTTGGTTTCAAACAAAGCTGGTGTCCACCTTGTGTTACTTCAAGAGAGATACACAGTTATGTGACTTCCTAGTTATTTCTGTATAAAAGCACTTCCATTTAACCTCCATTGGAGCACATAGTTTGCATTATGCTTGTCAAAGCTATTTTCATCAAGAAATGCTATGTGTCCTCTTGCCAACATCTTTGCAGAGTTTACAACTTTCAGCAATTTATTGGCATCAACTATGCAATACTCTTAAGCAGCTGCTCTACAGTTGAGCTGTTTGAATATGCCACCACTTATGCAAATAGTTAATATTAGATGGCCAAGATACATGCTTTTGGATTCAAGAGAACAGTTTATCTCTCTCATAGAGATTGTTTATGCAGTAGTCATCATCATCATCATCATCATCTGGAAATTTCACAAGAATTTCCTTCCCCTTAACTCTTCAATTTTGAAAAGTAATTATTATACTGCAACATAGTTTTTGTTACTTAGTTTTGTTTTACTTTTATTCCAAGTTTCAATTGTATGATAAGGCGCAATTCTTCATGTGTTAATTTTAATGAATGGTTCATTCATTCATATAGTAATGGTAATTTTATTATGTATTTGATATATTAGAATTATAACATGTACTGTTAACTTTCTGAAAGGTAGTATAACAGCATATCAGAATTTATCAGACTATGTTATAGAATAGCATTGAAACGTTTCAGCTGGCTGGATTTAGTGACTCATACCTGTAATCCCAGCACTTTGGGAGGCTGAGGCAGGTGGATCACTTGAGCCCAGGAATTTAAGACCAGCTTGGGCAACATAGTGAGACTCCATCTCAATTTTTTTTAAACTCTCTCAGCTTGGCACAGTAACTCACACTTTTAATCCCAAAGCTTTAGGAAATCCAGATGGGAAGATGGCATAATCTTGGGAGTTCACGGCTGCAGTGAGGTATGATCATACCACTGCAGTCTAGCCTGAGCAGCAGAGTGAGATCCTACTTCTAAAAATAAATAAATAAATAAATGTTTTAAACAATTGGTAAAAGGAAAAGAGGATTAAGACCAGGCATTTTACAGGTTTTGAATTTTACAATGAACAAGTAATATTTCCATAAATTTCAAACAAAAGAATTTTTTAAATATTTTGAAAATAACTTTCTAAATTAATGAAGCATCTGCCAGGCATAGGCTAGAACTGCCAGAAGGAAGAGAGGCTCTAGATTAGAACACTCTACATTTTGTCATTTTGGGAAGGGAGCTTATTTTCTGCCTGAGAACCTTTGGGTAAATCCTGCTACACAGATTATGCATCCACATATACAGAGATTGTACTCAACGGTGTCATTAAGATGAATACCCCCACTTTGGGAGGTGGAGGCAGACAGATAGCTTGAACTCACAAGTTTGAGACCAGCCTAGGTAACATGGTGAAACCCCATCTCAACAAAAAAAATTTTTTTTTAATTAGCCAGGCATGGTGGCACATACCTGTAGTTCCAGCTACTCAAGAGGCTGAGGTGGGAGGATTGCTTGAGCCTGCAAGGCAGAGGTTGCAGTAAGCCAAAATTACACCATTGCACTCCAGCCTGGGTGATAGAGCCAGACCTTGTCTCAAAAAAAAAGAATGGCCATATGGCAGAAAGAAAACGTGTGAGCTGGTCCTTTATTCGTAAATGGGATCACATAACCAAAAACTATCAGAAACTGGAAGAAAACGCATAGAAGAGTAGGCCAGGCCCGGTGGCTCACGCCTGTAATCCCAGCAGTTTGGTAGGCCGAGGCAGGTGGATCACCCGAGGTTGGGAGTTCAAGACCAGCCTGACCAACATGGAGAAACCCCATCTCTACTAAAACTACAAAATTAGCCAGACTTGGTGGTGCATGCCAGTAATCCCAGCTACTTGGGAGGCTGAGGCAGGAGAATTGCTTGAACCCAGGAGGCTGAGTTTGCGGTGAGCTGAGACTGCACCATTGCACTTCAGCCTGGGCAACAGGAGCAAAACTCCATCTCAAAAAAAAAAAAGCATAGAAGGAAAAAATTAGCAATAAACAAATAAACTGACCCCCTTCCCCAGAGGAAAAAACAAATTCTGGAGCAGGAAAGAACTTCCAAAGTATTATAATTAATTTCTTCAGAAAGATTTGGGGAAGTAGTAGTTCTATAATATAAAAATCAGTGGGCCAGATGCAGTGGCTCATGCCTGTAATCCCCACATTTTGGGAGGCCAAGGCGGGTGGATTGCTTGAGCCCAGGAGTTCAAGACCAGCGTGGGCAACATGGCAAAACCCAATTTCTACAAAAAATACCAAAGAAAATTAGCTGGGCATGGTTGGTGCGTGACTGTAGTCCTAGCTACTCAAGACGCTGAGGTGGGAGGATCACTTGAGCCCAGGAGGCAGGGGTTGCAGTGAGCCGAGATAGTGCCACTGCACTCCAGCCTAGGCGATAGAGCAAGACCTGTCTCAAAAAAAAAAAAAAAAAAAAACTTAATGAGTTTTGAAAAATCGCAAAAATTAAAATCATGAAGTAAATAAAGTATAAGTAAAAATTCCAATAGAGGGATATAGGAAAAGTTAAGAAACCCTCTAAATGCTTAGAAAAAGGTAAAAAGATGGAAAGCCAAAGGACATAGAAGATTCTTGCAAGAAAGAAAATACCTACAAGGAAATAATCAGGTTGGCATCAGAGTTTTCAGAAATTTGATTTTAGAAGACACAGCAGTAATACCATCAAAGCATAACACTTCTTTTACAGCACCAGCCCCCTCTCAGAAAATTAATAAATTGTATGCCATCAGATAACAAAAATAATGAGAGAGGAAGGAGTTCAAGACTAGCCTGGGTAACAGTCTCTACAGAAAATTAAAAAGTTAGCCAGGGACAGTGGCAGGTGCCTGCAGTGCCAGCTGCTCAGGAGGCTTAAGCAGTAGGATCCTTGAGCCCCTGAGTCAAGGCGCTGCAGTAAGCCATATTTGTGCCACTGCACTACAGTCTAAGCAAGACCCTGCCTCAAAAAAAA
>NW_016107344.1:8439146-8455110 GCF_001604975.1 Cebus imitator
AAAAGTAGAGGGAAAGGGAGAGAGAGAGAAGTGCAAGAAATAAACGGAATTTGCCAAGGTGTACAATAAAAAGAAATTTCAGAGTAGCAGTCTTAAAAGCAGTCAGTACAGAATTATTTTCAGCAAACAACATGATTAAGAGGCTAGATAATATTAGGTAATAAGTAAAAAGGCATACATTGTTTCTATCAATGAGAAAAGGGCAGAAAAACTGAGACTAGGGGAAAAAAATATTTGTTAGACAGTTGAAGTCCAGATAAGAAATCACTGACATGATTTTTTAGCAATAGATACAGTGTAAGAAAAAGAATCCAGTTGAACATGGTACTTGAAACGTTCTTCTCTGAGCCTCACAGTTTCCCTTTCTGTAGTCACATTCTCTGCAGTAAACAATATTTACAAATAGCGAAATGATGCTACAGATAAACCTACAGGCCAATCAGAAAAATGATAGTTATAGAAGAGAAAAGTAGAATCAAAAGGTAGGGAATTAAGATGCCAAACTCAAATGCAAACAATGAGAGCAGAATCTGAATTAGATGATAATGCCAACACCCAGAAGCCAGACGCAGGATAAGAACCAAACCAAGTTGGAGGCAAAATCGGAGGGCTTCAACATGATTTCATCTTGCCAAAGGATTTCTCTTTGTAGTAACAAAAATGTTTTGTAATTATTGCTTATTATGTTGATTTATTTCCTGTTTGTTTTGTCAGTGTGTGAATTGGGATCTCATGAATCATGATCATTTTATTGTAATAATAACATCAATTAGGATAGGATAATTTGTGCCAAAAATGTAGGTGAAAGACATATTTGAAAACTTTCATGATTATGAAGACTTAATATCATAAATAAGTTCTTTCTAATTTTGTTTTCCATTCAGCATAATCCCATGCCCATCTCTAAGAATCCAGCCAGAAAAATACCTCAGTCATTAAAAAAGTAAAACACTAGAACAGTGTGACATTGGTGTATAAATAGACAGACTGTGGAAACAGAGTCTTAAAGTCCAGAAATAAATAATATACTTAACGGCAGTTTAGTACATTATAAAGATGGCATCAGTGGGGGAAAAAATGGTCTCTTCAGTACCTGATGTTATAGGAGAGCCATCTTGAGGCACAGATGTTGGATTCATACATTTCACCATAAGCCAGAATAAACTTTAAACAGATCAAAAATCTATGTGTTTGAAAAAGAAAAAAACCGTAAAAGTAACTTAAGAAAGAAACATGGAGAACACCATAGAAGAAGAGATTGATATATTCTGCTACTTCACAATCAAAAATTCTTCATAACAGAAAAGGGATGGGGGTCGTAAACAAAGTCAAATAAAAGATAAATGAACTAGAAAAATTGACACTCATATTTTTTATGTTAAAGACAAAGGGCTAATTTCCCTAACATATAAAGGGCTCCTTGAAATGTTTAAGAAAATGACCACTCAGTAGAAAAATTGGCCAAGACAATCAACTGAAAAAAAAAAAAAAAAAAAAACCTTAAATATGTTTTTTAAAACTGGCCAGGCACAATGGCTCACGCCTGTAATCCCAGCACTTTGGGAGGCTGAGGCAGGTAGATCACTTGAGGTCAGGAGTTCAAGACCAACCTGGCTAACACAGTAAAACCCCGTCTCTACTGAAAATACAAAAATTAGCCAGGCATGGTGGTGGGTGCCTATAATCCAAGCTACTTGGGAGGCTGCAGCAGGAGAATCACTTAAACACAGGAGGTGGAGGTTGCAGTGAGCCAAGATCGTGCCACTGCGCTCCAGCCCGGGCAGCAGAGTGAGACTCTATCTCAAATACATACATACATACATACATACATACAAACTGTTCAACTTCAGTGTAGAAGGAATGCAAAATAAGCATACCCAAGCACTTATGATACTAGCAAAAATCCTAAAAGGTAACAGAAGCTTATATTTTATATAAAATGAAAGCTCATTGAACTAGAATAGGCAGCCTAAGCTTAAATAATAACAGTGTCACAAATAGATGTGTCGTTGGCTAATACTCAAATAGTACCACTACATGTGCCTGGCCAGGTGCAGTGGCTCATGCCTGTAATCCCAGCACTTTGGGAGGCCACGGCTGAAGAATCACTTGAGGTTAGGAGTTAGAGAACAGCCTGGGCAACATAGTAAGACCTCATCTCTACCAGAAAATTAAAAATTAGCTGGATATGGGGGCATACGCTTATGGTCCTAGCTACTCAGGAGAGTGAGGGGGTAGGATAGCTTGAATGAACTGTGATCACACCACAGCACTCTAGCATGGGCAACAGAGCAAGACCCTGTCTTAAAAAAAAATTAAAGTGGAATTTTCTTTGTGCAAATTTATCATTAAGTTGGATCATTATATAAACCAAATATAATAAAATTGAAAATGTGTTCTAAATGTTATTTTGGTACCCACTGTAGCTGTGTTATCCTAATAAGAATTTGACAGAATTTTGCTGCTCTTAAAGTGTTCTTTGCCTCAATTTCAGAAACTGCTAACATATTTTGTACAGTCAAATTAACAAAAGTGGTACTGTGACAACACCTCAAATGTGTGATCTTAGGATAAAGCAAAGATGTGAATTCATTAGAATAAGTGATCCAGTCACAATGAATCAATTTGCTATTTGAATGAATCAATTTGCTTCTAAACTCCTGCCCAACACCAGGGATGATCTGTTTCCTATAACTGTTCCTATACCAACAACAGAGGGAAGACAAGAGAAACAGAATTATGGCCTCCTCTTGGGCATTTGGGAGCCAAAACCCTGTGTTTACCACACTCTCAATTCCTTTTCTCCCTCCTTTCCTGGCCCCTCCTCCTCCCTGCCTCCCTCAGCAAGTATGAGAGACTACACTCCCCTTTACCTTATTTATCTGTAGAATAGTGCTAGATTGTTTTGGAGGGGATTGTTTGCAGTCATTGTATCTTCATGCCAAAGATACAAAAGTGATGGCTAATAAAGAGATGTTCTTTCAGTTAGAAAGTTTTTCTTTTCATAGGCTTTCCCTTCTACTTAATCTTGGTAAGTAGAACAGGAGCTGAAATCCACCCTAACACCATACCTGTTAGACATCAAATCAGTAATTAGATACTTCACCATAGAGGAGCATATAAATGAAACAACATAATCTTGAAAGCAAAAAAGAGCCCCCAAATAGCCCAAATAGACATATATCAGATTGGCCATGTCTGCAGGTTTACACATTCTCATGTACATTGGCCAAGCCAGCCCCACCACTACAGAAAGGAGAAAGGATTCTGGCACTGTTTCTTCCAACTCCTCTCATGGCCCTAAAATCTATTAAGGTTATATGGCTTAAACTCAGCAACTCTGTTTTAAAATACCCACTCAAGCTAGATGGTTCTAAATAGAACTAATGACAGCCAGAGGAGAAAGGCCTGTAGGAACTTGCTCTGACACAGAGCTGGTGTCTATAAACATGACTAGAAGAGAGCAGAACATCGTTCTATCACCATAACTTTTGTGTTTTTACGTGAAGATACAGTAAGATAATAGAAGAAATTACCTGTTTCACAGCCTACCACTGTTCTGTTCTGATAAATAGAGGTAAAGGACAGTTTAGTCTGTCATCTCTCCATATACTTGTATATTATGTGTCAATTTAGTGATTAATCATAAGTATCCACTAACTAGTGTTATGTGCTAAAGATTTGTCTATAGATATAAAAAGCAAATGGACTTGGGAGAAGGAACAAGTGAAAATGTTCATCATTTCACCTGTTTCAACTTCAAAAAGTTCATCACAATTCTTAGTTCAAAAGGCAACTAAAGCCAACCCCACTTACCATTTGTAAAAGGATAAGGGATAATACAGCTAAAGAAATCCAGAATTTGTATTAAACATACTGTTTAACTGCTAATAGCCAGGGAAAAAAAATTTGGACACTTTTTCTCTACCATTTGCATATAAGACTTCAAAGGAAATGGGATACTTTAAAAGAAAGAAGAGAAAAAGTTCATTGCTTAAATAATCTACTCAGTGAATGTGTGTAGAACATCTACAGTGGAAGGTAGCTATGCCAGTGGTTCCCGAATTTATCTATTAGAATCACTAGAGATCTTCAGAAATTCTAAAATACAAAAATTAGCTGGGCGTGGTGGTGTGCACCTGTAATCTTAGTTACTTAGGCACTGAGGCGGGAGGATTGCTTGAGCCCTGGAGGTAGAGACTGCAGTGAGCCCAGACCACACCACTGCCCTCCAGTCTGGGTGACAGTAAGACCCTATCTCTCTTTTTTTTTTTTTTGAGACGGAGTTTCGCTCTTGTTACCCAGACTGGAGTGCAATGGTGCGAACTCGGCTCACCGCAACCTCCGCCTCCTGGGTTCAGGCACTTCTCCTGCCTCAGCCTCCTGAGTAGCTGGGATTACAGGCACGCGCCACCATGCCCAGCTAATGTTTTGTATTTTTTTAGTAGAGACGGGGTTTCACTATGTTGACCAGGATGGTCTCGATCTCTTGACCTCGTGATCCACCCGCCTCGGCCTCCCAAAGTGCTGGGATTACAGGCATGAGCCACCACGCCCGGCGACCCTATCTCAAAAAATAAATAAATTCCAAAGCCCAGGCCACACTCCACAGCAATTATCTCACAGTCTCTGGGAGTGGGACACGGTCATCACTGGCAATATTTGAAGCTCTGCAGGTGATTCCAGTGTGCAGTAAAATGTGGAAACCACTAGATTATAGAATGTTGTAATTGTCATTGTGCCACTGCACTCCAACCTGGCCACAGATCGAGACTCTGTCTCAAAAAAAAAAAAAGAATCTTATAATTGTCAGTTATATTAAATGAGTATTAATGATTATGATTCATGTGCATGATTATTGTACATTAGTATTTTATTTTCACAACTTACGTGTGTAGTATAATTGTTGCAAATGTTTCTTCTACTTAAAGAAAAATAAATATTTTAGTAATAATTATTGTTAGTCTGCTTGCTAAAATCACACTTGCTACTTCTGTTTTCATATATCAACAGGAATTGGCAGCAATGAAACAGATTCTCGTTAAGATGCGTAGCAAACATTCTGAGAACAGATTACTTCTCACTAAAACAGAATCAAAAAATGTGACAGAAAATCAGAAATCAAAGACTTTGAATATGCCTAAAGAGCATGGAGACAATATATTTATACCTAAACCAACACTCTTTGTAAGTACAGCTTTTAAAACTTAAAATGTTAATATTCCTGATGCTTACTAAATGTATTTTACTTAATTTTTTCCTTTCATATTTATAAAATGAACAGATTTCACAAATATGTTTTATGAAAAGACTTTGAAAGATTTGCATTAATGCATTTTCTGAATGTGTATATTACCTGTCTTATAGATGATAGTATATATTGCTCTAATTCCTCATAAAATATGAAATCAATTAACATAAACTGAAATACATTGTTAGCTAAAAATGTATGTGCACATAAATTAAACAAAAAGAAATAAGAAAAATTTGGATTAAAAGCAAATAAAATACCTTAAATATGTACAGTTATGTGCCAATTTTTAAAAGTAGAGAAAATAAATTAGGAAATATTGAAAATTATATGTTTTAGCAAATAAATATAAATCAAGATTAAAAGGCAAGAAAATCAAAATAGGAGGAACATTATTAAATATTCCATTTTAACTTCACATGGTTTCTCAAGCATGCTTTCATTTCTCAGAAGAAACATGATTTTTACCTGCTAAACAGAGACTCAAAACCAGAAAGATTTTTCTTTTTTTTTTTTTTTTCCTTCTTTTTTTAGAGATGGGATTTCACCATGTTGGCCAGGATGGTCTCGATCTCCTGACCTCATGATCCACCCACCTCAGCCTCCCAAAATGCTGGGATTACAGGCATGAGCCACCGTGCCCGGCCAAGATTTTTCTATGATACTCTGATTCAGTGAGTCCTCAGAATCTTAATTTTTTATTTTTTATTTTATTTATCTATTTATTTATTTTTTGGAGACGGGGTTTCACCGTGTTGGCCAGGATGGTCTTGATCTCCTGACCTAGTGATCCGCCTGCCTGGGCCTCCCAAAGTGCTGGGATTACAGGCGTGAGCCACCACGCCCAGCCTCAGAATCTTAATTTTTTTAACTCCCTAGGTGAGTGTAATAATCAGTCAAAATTGAGAACCTCTGATCTCAGTCATTTTATTATACATGCAGATAATGCTACTCAAGATTAAAGAGTTGAAAGAGATTTTTTAGTGATTATATAATTCAACCTCCCTTTTAAAAAAAAAATGAAAATTGGCCAGGTGCGGTGGCTCATGCCTGTAATCCTAGCACTTTGGGAGGCCGAGGTGGGTGGATCACATGAGGTCAGGAGTTCAAGACCAGCCTGGCCATCATGGAGAAACCCCACCTTTATTAAAAAAAAAAAAAAGAAAGAAAGTTGCAGTTTAGAGAAAATAAAGGACAGTTGGGCAGGCGTGGTGGCTCACGCCTGTAATCCCAGCACTTTGGGAGGCCAAAGCGGGAGGATCACATGAGGTCAGGAGTTCAAGACCAGCCTGGCCAACATGGTGAAACCCTGTCTCTACTAAAAATACAAAAATTACCCAGGTATGGTGGCACATGCCTGTAGTCCCAGCTACTTGGGAGGCTGACGCAGGAGAATCGCTTGGGAAGCAGAGGTTGCAGGGAACCATGATGGCACTACTGCACTCCCACCTGGGCGACAGAGGGAAACTCCGCCTCAACAAAAAAAATAAAGGGACAATTATTTTAAGGGTACGTGTAGCAGTAATGAAGACTAAGCTTACAGGTGGGAGAAAACAGGATGGCTCAGTTGACCAGCCTGGACACAAGGCGGCAAGTCCATGCATCTTTTCCTCTAATATATCAGCTTCTCTTTGTTTCTCTCCAAGTTTCTGCTTACTCATATTTTCCACTTACTCACTGGCTTACTCACAGCCCTTTGTCTTGAAACAAGTTTATGTACATTCTCTCTGCATCTACTGTCTTATAATGTAGTTCTCCCTGTTTTTTTCCAAGACTAAGAATCTCATTGGCATAGCTCATTCTTGCTGGGTGATACCCTTTACCCCTTTTTGGCAACACTTCCTAAGGTTATTACCCAGCCTACAGAATGGCTGCCCTTAATGGTGAGTAGGGGTCACACCGTTCCAAATACAGCTGGTGAGGACTGTTTTTTTTGTTGTTTGTTTGTTTGTTTTTTAATGTTTTTTGAGACAGAACTCACTCTGTCGCCCAGGCTGGAGTGCAATGGTGCAATCTCCGCTCACTGCAACCACCTCCCAGGTTCAAGCCCTTCTCCTCTGCCTCAGCCCTCCGAGTAGCTGGGATTACAGGAACCCACCATCATGCCTGGCTAATTTTTTTTTTTGTATTTTTGTAGAGACGGGGTTTCACCGTCTTGGCCAGGCTGGTCTCGAACTTCTGACCTCAGGTGATCTGCCTGCCTCAGCCTCCCAAATTGCTGGGATTACAGGCATGAGCCACCACACCGGACCCTGAGGACTGTTTATTAAGGGCTGTGGCTAGGCAAGTGCTGCTCAGAAAGTGGGCAGAGATTATGGCAGACACTATGCTCTGTCTATTATAACCTAAAGGAAGAAAGTAGATTGCATACATACACATTAATGAGAAATAAGGTCAGATGAAAACCACAAGATACAGCCGAATACTTAAAGCCTGTCAGCACTCTGTGATCCTACTCGGCTCCAGGCAACAGCACCATTCTGACCCTGACCTTCTACAATTCTGGCTTTAGCTTAGTAACCTGATTGTGATTTCCTGGAATACCGGCTATAATCAGTACATGAGTAGTAATAAGATTTCCCCAGTTCCTCCAGATAAGGTTATGCAGTGGTGATAAAATTAAGAAGATTCAATATTAGTTGGGTAGTTCTTTCTTATTTTTGCTTATCTGGATTTTCTATTTCGTTCTACAATAAAGTTCTTTTTAAATAATAATAACGGAATTTTTTTTCAAAAGAGGTACAAGCTCAGCTATGTCCTAATGAAAACTGAGAGGTAATACTGTAAACAAGGCAAATCAAGACTATATGCTAATGTAGAATTAGTAATGTGAACTGATTGGGCAACCTGGGGCAAATCGTTAAATATCCTCAGTGTGTTCTTATCTGTAAAATTAAGTGGGTGGTTATAATGAAATGAGTTCTGGGCTCCTTTTATTCTAACATGCTATGATTCTCTTCAGGCATCATAAATTTTAGTTATTCTTTTGAATATTTTCAATTTTCCATAAGAATAATTTTTTATATTTTTTCCGAACTTGTTGATAAGGAATTTACCATGGCAATATTTGAAGTAAGAGCTAATCGTTTTATAATCTCATGGTGTTATACCCAAAATGAAAACATTTCTAATTCTAGATCCTTTGGCTGAAAGTATCTGCTATGGGCATTTTCCCCAATATTAAATTCAGTGATGGATGGGTGGATGGATGAGCATTTCCATATGCATTGACACTATGAGGCGAGCCACACAAAACTGTTAACTGGGCAATGGAGTGGGAACAGTGCTGTGATAAAGATGAGGAGAAATAAGAGCTTGACTTTGACACTTAGATATTCCTCTGAAGACATTTTTTTAATGTGCTTTTTTATATGTTTACAAATTTTCACAGTGTACACGTGATTTTTTTTTTGAGTCAGAGTCTCCCTCTGTCACTCAGGCTGGAGTGCAGTGGTGTGATCTCGGCTCACTACAACCTCCACCTCCCAGGTGCAAGCAATTCTCCTGCCTCAGCCTCCCAAGTAGCTGGGATTGCAGGTGCCCACTACCATGCCTGGCTAATTTTTATATTTTCAGTAGAGATGGGGTTTTGCCATGTTGGCCAGGCTGGTCTTGAACTCCTGACTTCAGATGATCCTTATGCCTCGGCCAACCAAAGTGCGGAGATTACAGGCATGAGCCACCTTGCCCCGCCATATGTGATATTTATATATGAAGGCAACCTCAAAAGTTACATTTTATAGAAAAGCTCTGGCCTTTGAAGTGACACATGTGACGGAGTTGTTGTTCAGGCATTTAATGTATCAACAAAAACTAATTCAACCAGAGAATGTAAGTGCCTTAAGGACAGAAACTGTATTCCTTTTGTTTTGCATAGCACCTAAACAAAGCAAATACTCAATAAATATTTGCTGAGGAGAAAAGCAGTTACTTGTCTTCGCAGTTTAGTTATATTCTTAGCTGTTAAAACTGGGTGGGGAACTTTAAAACTGAACTATGTCAGGTATAACCTTAAGACTAAATAAATAAATAAATAAATAAAACTGAACTACAGGAAGAATGAAAGTTTCACCTCCCATGACTCTAGTTAATGCTATTCTGCAACAGGCAACTTCTGTCTTCTTTATTCAGAAACACCCAGTTCATTCCCACTAATAACCTACTTTCTCTCTTAAGGTAGCTTTTTGCCGTGCTATCTCTTTTCCCAGCCTCACTTATCTCTTTGTGAGAAAAACCTAGAGCTATTCTAATCTGGATTAGAACAACCTTCCTTTTTCCTTCCTTTCCTTGGACTCTTTTGCTGCTTTTCTGCCACCATCCTATTTGAAAATACAGTTTATACTCAGGATTCACATAATTGTCATTATTTTCTCAATACTTTATTAAAAATGCAGATACTGGCCAGGCATGGTGGCTAACACCTGTAATCTCAACACTTTGGGAGGCCAAGGCAGGTGGATCACCTGAGGTCAGGAGTTCAAGACCAGCCTGACCAGCATGGAGAAACCCTGTCTCTACTAAAAATGCAAAATTAGCTGGGCGTGGTAGCACATGCCTGTAATCCCAGCTACTCAAGAAGTTGAGACAGGAGAATCTCTTGAACCCAGAAGGCGGAGGTTGCCATGAGCCGAGATCGTGCCATTGCACCCAGCCTGAACAACAAGAATGAAACTCCGTCTCAAAAAGAAAAAAAAAGATGCAGATACCAGCAACTCTGCTTTTAGTCTTTTCACCAAGTAGATTATAAGCATTAAAACAAAAAGAGCTCGGGTGCAGTGGCTCACACCTGTAATCCCAGCACTTTGAGGAGCCAAGGCACATGGATCACCTGAGGTCAGGAGTTCAAGACCAGCCTGGCCAACATAGTGAAACGCCACCTCTACTAAAAATACCAAAATTATCCAGCTCTGGCGATGCATGCCTGTAGTCCCAGCTGCCCAGGAGGCTAAGGCAAGAGAATCGCTTGGACCTGGGAGGTGGAGGTTGCAGTGAGCCAACATTATGCTTCCACACTCCAGCCTGGGTGACAGAGCAAGACTTCAGGTAGGGTAGAAAACAAGAAGACTGTGCACCTCCAGTATATAGTGTTTGAAGTGTCTGATATCTCATGAGTTTATGATGTAGTTCAGGTCTTGGCTTGTATTTGTTATCTCATTGGCTAGCATATGTTGAATGGGTAGATAAGTTTATATAATTGATACATAAGTGGTTATATGAACAACGTGATTCCCTAGAAGTGTTTTGGAAAGCTACACGCTATCTGGAAGTCTCACACTGTCAACCAAGCTAGAGGGCAATGGCACTGTCTTGGCTCACTGCAACCTCCACCACCTGGGTCCAAGCAGTTCTGCCTCAGCGTTCTGAGTAGTTAGGATTACAGGTATATGCCACCATGCCTGGCTAATTTTTTGTATTTTTCATAGAGATGGGGTTTCACCATATTGGCCAGGCTGGTCTCCAAACCCCTGACCTCAGGTAATCCACCCACCTCAGCCTCCCAAAGTGCTGGGATTACAGGTATGAGACACCGCACCTAGCCTGGAAGGAAAATTAGTGCAGTCAATTCAAGAAGTGTTCACTGACTATATGCAAGAGGCTGTGATGATCAGTAAGATATCAGCATTAAAAATGCTGCTCCTCAAAAAAATTAAAAAATTAAAAATAATTTTTAAAAAATGCTGCTCCTCTAGGATCAAGCTTAGTAAACAATAACATAAGGCAAGATCAGTTAGCCTACTTTTTTTGTTTTGTTTTTGAGACAGGATCTTGCTCAGTCTGTCACCCGGTCTGTGGCATGAACACAGCTCACTGCAGCCTTGACCTCCCAAGCACAAGCAATCCTCCTGACTCAGCCTCCCAAGCAGCTGACAGCACACATGCACACCAACACACCCAACTAAATGTGTTTTTTTTTTGTAGAGACAGAGTCTCACTGCATTGCTCAGGCTGGTCTTGAACTCTCGGGCTCAAACAGTCCTCCCACCTTGGCTTCCCAAAGTGCTGGGATTATAGCCATGAGCCACTGCACCTGGTGTGGGTATCCTACTTTAATGGAAATACAAATTGCAACAAAAACTCAAAGAAAGAATAGACACTTTGGTTTTGGAGGACTCTAGGCTGCCTTGTCAGAAGGAGGTATTTGAGCTTGCTTTAAACAATGCATGGGATTTTGACAAGTGAAGATGAGTGTTATTTAGAAATTCCAAGGGCAAAGAAAATATGATATGCACAAAATATTTTCTAACTTGTTCTCCTTTTTACTGTTGAAAAATAGGATATCTAAGGCTGGGCACTGGTGCTCACGTCTATAATCCCAGCACTTTTGGAGGCCGAGGCATGTGGATCAGCTGAGGTCAGGAGGTTGAGAACAGCCTAACCAACATGGAGAAACCCCGTCTCTACTAAAAAATACAAAAAAAAAAAAAAAAAAAAAATTAGCCAGGCATGGTGGTGCATGCCTGTAATCCTGGCTTCTCAGGAGGCTGAGGCAAGATAATTGCTTGAACCTGGGAGGCGGAGGTTGCCATGAGCCGAGATCGAGACATTGCACTCCAGCCTGGGCAACAAGAGCAAAACTCCATCAAAAAAAAAAAAAAAAAAAGAATAGGATGTCTAATATGTATTTTCTATATCTAGATGTTATTCCTTTCTTACTATATTCTTATGTGTGACTTTAGTCAATTCACTACGTATTAACCCTTTCCCTTAGGACAAAAGGGAAATAAAAGTAGATAAGTTATACCTAGAGTAGTCACATTAATAGAGACAGAAAGTAGAATGTGTTTGCCAGGAGCTAGAGGGTATGGGGATTTATTGCTTATCAGGTGGAAAGTTTCAGTCAAGCAAAATCAAGAGTTCTATGGATGGATAGTGGTGATAGTGCATTATAATGTGAATGTATAATACCACTGATCTGTACATTTTTAAATGGTTAAATGATAAATGTTACATGTATCTTAGCAAAATCTTATTTTTAAAATTTTTTTAAAGCCTGGGCAAAAACCCTTGTGAGACCCTGCCTCTACAAAAACGTTTTTAAAAAAATTAGCCAGGCATGATGGTGTGTGCCTGTGGTACTAAGCTACTTGGGAGGTTGAGGTGGGAAGAGCCCAGGAGGTTGAGGCTGCAGTGAGCCATGTTTATGCCACTGCCCTCAAGCCTGGGTGACAGAGCAAGACCCTGTCTCAAAAATATATATAAAATGATGAAATCTAATATAAAAAATAAATTTGAAATTCTAATTTAATTTAGAAATTGTAAGTAGATACTATAGATTATAAAATGTTTTTCTCATTGTTCATGAAAGTTTATAGTTTTATCAAAAATGGAATGTAGCAGTTTTTTGTAATATAATAATATAATGAGTACAATTGGTTGTATTTAGACGAGTGACAAGGATGCCACACTAGAGTAGCGTCAGCAGAGAGTCGTGTCCTAATGCTGTGCTTCCCAACATTTTTTAAAACACACATGGAAAATTATAATATTTGTATGGCATGACAGGATAACTGAACTTTGCGGGTAGATTGAAGGGACTCCAGCCACCCCAGACACTGGGGGCTGAGGAGATTAGAAGCTCCACATTCCTGTAACACTTCTTCTTTGTCTTATTTGTGTTTAGAAGCTCTGGTCTGACTCCCCTCCCCCGCCCCAACTCTGTTGCCCCGGCTGGAGTGCAGTGGTGTGATCTTGGCTCATTGCAACCTCCACTTCCTGGGTTCAAGTGATTCTCCCACCTCAGTCTCCTAAGTAGCTGGGATTACAGGCACCCACCACCACACCCAGCTAATTTTTGTATTTTTAGTAGAGACGGGGTTTCACCTTATTGGCCAGGCTGGCCTCAAACTCCTAACCTCAAGTGATCTGCCCACCGAGGCCCCCCAGAGTGATGGGATTACAATAGACATGAGCCACCAAACCTGGCCCAGTGTCACTTTTTTATGTTTAATGTACACTCATCTCACCGAAGTATGATCAGACTTAAACATACCTAGCTGTGTACGTGCACATTTTTAAATATTCATCCTTTAATTTTTAGTGTTGGAAATACTAATTGTAACCTCTTCCTGATGTTATTTACTTTAGCTGGTGAGCTAAGCTAGAAATCGAATTTTTTAGTGAGCATGGAATGAAGCTGACTGATCTCAGACAGTTTCACATTTTGTTAATGGTAAAGCCAGATCAACTGTCTTAAACTCACTTAACTTGGGCCCTGCCTGTGAGGACTTCTCAATATTCATTTATTTGGTTTCCAGTTTATATCTTTTTTGAAAAACAACATAATTATATCTACCAGACATAGTCTTTCTTTTCTTTAGAGAAGTGGTAGTACTGGTTACACACTAATAGATTCTTAATTCCTAGCTCTTTTTTTAGATTACAGAAATAATCCACCAGGCTTATTAAGTCTGCATTTATCAGTCATCATTCTTTCTAATTTTAACAAACTTTGTCAATGGGTTATAATCCCCACGTTATATATTAACATTTTAGCTGGCTAATTCTAGATGGCACAGAAGTACCTATCTTATCAGTTATTTGTTTCCAAAATCACTATGTAACATAGTTAATTACTTCTGGTAGGTTTCCAGTTAATCTTGTCATTTGTTTCTACAGTGGCTTTGTGCTCTCTCTTCTAAATCTGGAATATAATATACTTTGGGGCCTGTTAATACTCCACTAACAATTGAAGGTTTTTATTAATTTGTATGCATATATATTTTTATATGTATATAAAATACATATGCATATATATATATATATAGTGTGTGTGTATATATGTATATACATATATATATATGGCATCATATCATGGAACCTATAAATCTTATATTTAAAATAAGGACCTTAGTTAAATGGTTAATCCCATTGATAACTGAAGCAGAATGTCAAATTTTGTCATATAAAGCACCATCTTATGGATATGGAGGGAAGTAATTTTAATAAAATAGAAAAAAAGAAACACTACTGATCAAACAGCTAAAAGAATGGAATTATCAAAATAAAAAGCAGTTAATTTTTTTTATGTTTTTGTGAGGGAGTCTCACTCTGTCACCCAGGCTGGAGTGCAGGGGTGCAATCTTGGCTCACTTCAACCTCCACCTTCTGGTTTCAAGCAATTCTCCAAAAAACAGTTAATTATACATCTGAATTATTTTGCTGTGCCCATTTTAACGATTAGTTACCAAGAGCCAGCAATTCTATTGAATATTCTTTGTTTTGTTTTTACCTTTCTTTAAAAATGTCAGAACCATTCTGAGCAGGCAGCTCACATAAAAACAGACCACAGACCATAGTTTACTGATCCATGATCTGTCATCTCAGGAGCTGATAAAAAGCTTAGAAACTTCCAGTGTCTGGAACTTAAGGCTATCACTAATGGCTAGCACATTACTGACTAAAGTATCTGGAAATGAAGAATATACATTTCATAAAAATCAGAAATAAACTTTTTTTATGGAATCTGTTCAAATTTTGGTAGGGATGAGAGTTACATACTAACATAGATGAGAAATGACTGTGACATACTCTGTTCTAATGAAATTAACAGAGAACCTGAATTTATAACCAAAGGAAGAAGTTCACCAGCAGAAAGATTGAACATATCTTTGAATGATACAAATAACTATGAGTTCATACAGCAAAATATGCTGTTTCCATGCCTTACTGGTTAATTATTCCTACTCAGAAATTGGGCTGTTGCTTAGAATCACAAGTACTACCCCTGATGCTTATAAAGGGTGATGTTGCCTAATTAGTTGGAAACATATTACTGCATTTTACTGTAGTAGAATTTTCTTTTGTCTCGCATAGTAGAAAGATTGAATATAGACTCACATGAAACTTTATGTCTAGACTTAAAAAGAACTGAAAGGCTTCTGTCATAGCAGACCCACACATTCATCTATTCATTGAAAAAATGTTTATTGATCACTTACTTTGTGCCGAGTACTGTTCCAGGCAGTAGAAATATAAACAATTCCTGCCTTTTGTGGAATTGATGATATTTAATTCCACAAAAGGAATAAGACCTTACATTCTTGGATGGAGATAGACCATAAACCAACAAACAAAAAAATAAATAAATTGAACAGAAAGTGAAAATGTGACAAATGATATGGAGAAAAATATTATATATGAGGTAACTGAGAAGTCCTCAATTTGCCCACTTTACAAAATTAATAAATGGCTGGAACCTGTGCCTTAACCACTGCGCTATAAGTGCTCAAACCACCAAAATCCAAGGCGGCATGACATCGAACACCTACTGCTGGCCAGACACTTTCCCACGTGCTGAAGATGCAAGATGAATAGATGAATGGTATACACTAAGGGTAGAAGAGTCAGCATCTCTAGGAATTGTGTCCCACTGCTAGTTCAGCAGCTTTAGCAAATTGTTGTCTCTCACCTACAGACCTGGAGATAACTATTTCAGGACAAGTATGTGGCCCTATGAAGTCATCAGGAACCTAGCTTCCTTCTTCCTTTCTCTTCAGCCATCCTTAGAGTGTGGCGTCTGCTCTGAGAATCACAGTATGGTTGCTCTGGCCTTGACCATCACATCTGCATTCTAAGCAGGAAGTAAGAAAAAGAGAAGAAAGGCCGGGCGCGGTGGCTCAAGCCTGTAATCCCAGCACTGTGGGAGGCCGAGGCGGGTGGATCACGAGGTCAAGAGATCGAGACCATCCTGGTCAACATGGTGAAACCCCGTCT
>NW_016107344.1:8456868-8462084 GCF_001604975.1 Cebus imitator
TGAGTATTAAGATTCCTTTTTAATGCCAAAGTTTTTATTTACCTTCTCCCTATAAACAAATAGCAATAGTAAACATCTTAGTGTCAGTTGATTGAGGAAATGCGAAGTTCAAACTAATTCTTCATCCTTTGGTATAATCTTGAGGATCTGTAGCTTAGTCTATACTAGTTGCTTTTTCTTTTTTTGTCCAGGAGTCACAGTTAAGAAAACCATTTACATTATGACCTAGTGACAATCACAGTTTCACAAAACAGAACTTATCCCCACTAGGGCCAATACTCTGATATTTTCTATGCTAGTCTTATTTCTTCTCCCCCTCCCTCCCTCCCCCCCGCCCCGCAATTCTGGTCTTTACCTACTAAGCAGAGTTCATTACACATGGGTTGAGATCTGCAATTTAAAGAACAATGGCAGACGTGTTCTTCTATGACCAAGAATAATGAGAGCCCTAGACTTTTAGCTGGCTCACCTTTCCCAGTCACCCAGATCTGACTGTATGAGAATCATGCAATTCCCTAGTTTTACTCTGACTTTTCCTCATCTTAACAACAAATAAAAAGCTGAGCTGGAAAAACACCAACTTTTCTTAAATACATAAGAGAAGTGAGGTCACAGGGCGAACCGCTGCCCCCAAAATTGGAAAGCTAGACCAGTACAGAGAATGCTGATGTATGAGAGCAAAACCTTGCATGGATGGGAACCAGTGCTGGGGTAGGAAAACCTGAATGTTACTGATGAGTTGCTAGAGGTTAGGTATGGACAAGTCTGAAAGTTAAAAACTCCAGTCATAGGAGGGATCCCCACACTCTTGTGAGTTTTAACTTTAGAAGCTTGACCTAGTTCTTGCAGTCAATATTGGGAGAAAATCCTCTTCTGTTTCCAGGAGGAAGGGGAAAGAGAACACTTTGCAATATGCCAGAGAACTCTGTTCTCAACAGGGTCTGCCCTCAGGAGAAACTATTTAACTAGAACCCACCCTGCCAGGGCTTTATGAAAGCCTAACTGACCTGGGAAAAATGAAATACCCAACTCCAGCCCACCTAGCCATCATGGCCCACCTAAAAAGGGAAAAAACTGAGAAACGTTTGAAGTTCACATGCCAGAGGCACATTCTCACTGAAAGACTGAGACCTAATCATAGGACCACAAGATAACTTCCCTATGCTAAAGGCTCATTTACAGCAGTTTCTTTTACCCAGTATATTATGTCCGGTTACCAGGAAAAACCCACCAGATAGAGTAAAAGCCAGAAACACAGTTTGGAGAGACAGTGCAAGCATCAGAACCAGAGTCAATTGTGCCACACATGTTGGAATTATCAGAGATCCTAAAACAATCATGATTAGTATACTAAAGGGCTGCAATAGATAAAGTAGACAACATGCAAGAACAGGTGGGAACTGTGAGCAGAAAGATGAAAATCCTAAGAAGGAATCCCCAAAAAAAGAAATACTAAAAATCAAAACCACTGTAACAGAAATGACAAATGCCAGCCAGTTGCAGTGGCTCACACTGTAATCCCAGCACTTTGGGAGGCCAAGGTGGGTGGATCACCTGAGATCAGGAGGTTGAGACCAGCCTGGCCAACATGATGAAACCCCATCTCTACTAAAAATATAGAAAAAAGCTAGGAGTGGTGGCGGGCCCCTGTAATCCCAGCTACTGAGGAGGCTGAGGCAAGGAGAATTGCTTGAACCCGGGAGGCCACGGTTACAGTGAGCCAAGATCACACCGCTGCACTCCAGCCTGGGCAACAGAGAAAGACTATTTCAAAAAAAAAAAAAAAAAAAAATGACAGATGCCTTCGATACCTGATTAGTACAGTGAACGTGGCTGAGGAAATAATCTCTAACCTTAAGGATATGTCAGGCCAGGCGCAGTGGCTTACTTCTGTAATCCCAGCACTTTGGGAGACCTAGGCGAGAGGATCACTTGAGTCCAGGGTTCCAGACCAACCTGGGCAACGTAAGAGACCCCGTCTCTACACACACACACACACACACACACACACACACACTCACTCACACACCTTAGCCAGGCACAGTGGTGCACACATGTGGTCCCAGTTACTCAGGGAGCTGAAGTGGGAGGATCACTTGAACCCAGAAGATCGAGGCTGCAGTAAGCCACGATCATGCCACTGCACTCCAGCCTGGGCAACAGAGCAAGACCATGTCTCCACCAGAAAAAAACGGGGGCGGGCGGGGGCGGGCAGGGCGTGTAGTCTAACAGAAACCTCTAAAAAACATATTCAAGGACTACAGGATGACTACAAAAGCTATAACTTGTATTTAATGAGAATATTAGAAGGAGAAGGAAGAAAGGAGCAGAAGAAATGTTTGAAACAATGACAGAATTTTCCCCAAACTAATGTCAGACACCAAACCACAGACCCAGAGAACTCAAGAACACCAAGAAAGATAAATACAAAAAGAAAAAGAAATCACTATACTTAGGCATATCATTTTCAAACTAGATAAAGATGAAAGATAGATAAAATCAAGATAAAGACAAAATCCTAGCCTGAGAAATATGGCAAAACCCCATCTCTACAAAAAAAATTATAAAAATTAGCTGAGAGTGATGGCATGCACCCATATTCCCAAGTACTCAGGAGGCTGAGGTAGGAGGATCGCTTCAGCCCAGGAGATTGAGGCTACAGAGAGCCATGGTCGCACCATTCCAGCCTGGGAGACAGAGCAAGAACCTATCTCAAAAAAAAGAAAAAAGTCCTGAAAGAAGCCAGAGAAAAGTTACACTTTACCTATAGAGAAACAAAGATGAGGATAACATCTGACTTCTCAGAAACAGTGCAAGCCAAGAAGAGTGGAGTGAAACATTTAAAGTTATAAAAGAACAAAACCACCATCCTAAAATTCTATACCCTGCAAAATTATTCTTTTCAGAAGTGAAAGAAAAACAGACTTTCCCAGGCAAAAATTAAAGGAATTTAATCCATAACTTTTCAAAACAGAAAGTACTAGGCCCACATAGGTTCACTGTTGAATTTCTTTCCTTCCTTCCTTTCTTTTCCTTTCCTTTCTTTTCTCTCTCTCTTTTTTTTTTTCTTTCTTTCTCCTTTCAGCAGAGTCTGGCTCTGTCACCCAGACTGGAGTAGTAGCACATCTGAGTTTACTGCAGCCTCCACCTCTGGGTCTCAAGCAGTCCTCCCACCTGAGCCGCTCTAGTAGCTGGGACACAGGCACAGCCACCATGCCCAGCGAATTTGAGTATTTTTTGTAAAGATGGAGTTTCATCATGTTGCACAGGCTGGTCTTGAACTCCCGAGCTCAAATGATCTGCCTGCCTCGGCCTCCAGGTATAAGCCACAGCACTCAGCTAAAATTATACCTATTCTCTACAATCTCTTTCATTAGATAGAAGCAGAGGGAATATTTCCCAGCTCATTTTGCAAGGCCAGAATTGCCCTAATTCCAAAATCAGACAAAGATATTACAGGAAAACAAAACTACAGACCAGTATCTCATGAATGTAGATGCAAAAATCTATGAGGATTTCTAGGGCAGTGAAAATATTATGTATAATACTATAATGAGCCAAGTATGATTATAGTGATCTTGGCTCACTCATATAATGGTGGATACCAGTCTATAGACATTTGTCCAAACCCATAAAATGCGTAGTACCAAGAGTAAACCCAAATGCAAACTATGGACCTTGGGTGATAATGACATGTCAGTGTAGGTTCATCAGCTCTAACAAATATACCATTGTGCTAAGGGATATTAATAATGGAGGAGGCTGTTCATGTGCGGGGCCAGAAGGTATATGGGATATCTCTGTACCTTCCTCTCAATTGTTTTTTAAGACAATCTTGCTCTGTATAGTAGCATGATCACAGCACCCTGCAGCTTTGACCTCCTGGGCTCAAGTGATCTTTTTTTTTTTTTTTTGACATGGTTGGTGTCTTGCTCTGTCACCCAGGCTGGAGTGCAGTGACACAGCCTTGGCTCACTGCAACCTCCACTTCTCCAGCTCAGTTCTCCTGTCTCAGCCTCCCAAGTAGCTGCAATTACAGGTGTGTGCCACAACGTCTGGCATTGGTTTCATCATGTTGGCCAGGCTGGTCTCGAACTCCTGACCTCAAGTGATCACCCACCTCAGCCTCCCAAAGTGCTGGTATTATAGGCATGAGCCACCATGCCCAGCCTCAAGTGATCTTCTCGCCTCCACCTCCTGTATTAGCTGAGACTACAGGTGCATGCCACCATCCCTGGCTAATTTGTTTTTTCTTTTAGATGGGGTCTCACTATGTTGCTTAGGCTGGTCTCGAGCTCCTGGGCTCAAGCAATCCTCCTACCTCAGCCTCCCAAAGTGCTGGGATTACAGGCATGAGCCACTGTGCCCAGCCAAAATAGGATGGTTTGACTGGAATCAGTGAAGTTCTGAATGTTTTATTCTGTAGTTCACACTCGCACCCACTTTTTTCTTTCTATTCTGTACAGCTTGTCTCCTTTTAGGCTGAAATGATTGAGCAATAAACCCAAGAAGTACTCTGGTGAATACTTAGAAATTCATAAGGTCCAAAACACAGTAATTTGGATATAGTAATTATTTAATATCTATGGAGTGAATGAATATCTATTACCTAACTAGATGAGACAACTAAAAATAAGCCATGTCCTTGATTTTTTATAATTCTCTTTGAAAATAAAATCAATTTGTAAAATAATCACACCGCCAGAAATTCTTAAATACATAGGCTTTGAGCCAGAAAACAAAGATGTATGTTTTTTCTTTTCTTTCTTTCTTTTTTTTTTTTTTTTTGGAGACAGAGTCTCATTCTGTTGCCCAGGCTGGAGTGCAGTGGCACGATCTCAGCTCACTGCAACCTTTGCCTCCTGGGTTCAAGCAATTTTCCTGTCTCAGCCTCCCGAGTAGCTAGGACTACAGGCATGTGCCACCACGCCCCACTAATTTTTGTATTTTTAGTAGAGACAGGGTTTCACCATACTGGCCAGGCTGTTCTCAAACTCCTGACTTTGTGATCTGCTCACCTCGGCCTCCAAAGTGCTGGGATTGCAGGCGTGAGCCACCACGCCCGGCCTAGATGTATGCTTTTTCTACCACATATCTACCAGGTGGGAGATTGTTCATGACAAGAGAAAAAGTCTTTGCCCTTAAGTATCCTTTCTGAATTAAGAAAAGCAATTTTTTAGTATAGTTTACATTTTTTGTTTTTTTTTTTTTTTTTT
>NW_016107344.1:8462279-8463352 GCF_001604975.1 Cebus imitator
ACGGGGTTTCACCATGTTGACCAGGATGGTCTCGATCTCTTGACCTCGTGATCCACCCGCCTCGGCCTCCCAAAGTGCTGGGATTACAGGCTTGAGCCACCGCGCCCGGCCTAGTTTACATTTTTTAAAAAGCCTCAGTGTATATAGTTCTCTGAATTGCCTCTCCTGTCCTCCTTGTAAGCATTTTATTGAATTTTCTTTTGCTTTTTTTAAACAGACTAAAAAAGAAGCACCTGAGTGGTCTAAGAAACAAAAGATGAAGACCTAGTGTTCTGGATGGGAAGCACCTGTAGACCATTATTTACTCCTGAAGTTCTCTTTCTAATGGAACACAAAATTCATCTTAATCATGTACTCAGCATTTTTTAAATAACTATGTTTATTTGACTAATGTTAAATTAACAAGTTTAGTATAATCAAAATGTATAAAAAACAAACAATATACTTTATTTTTTTTATATTTTGTTAAAAAATAAATATATATGCTATGGCTTAAATTTTGGAGCTTTCATAAATGTTCAATGAATTTTAAGTGTGTGGTTTATAAGTATTTTGGTGAGTATTTTTCTTTACTACATAAATTCTGAGTTTAAATGTCATAACACAAATACCAAGGCACTTTGCGTTTTTAAACATTAGGGATCATTTGTGAAGTCTACTACCAGGTACTTCAAATGCCCAGTCATGGCGGTCAGATACCTTGTAGATGGATATCAATTGTTGACTTTTTCTTGAAATTCTGTTTTTTTCTTATATTTTATATTACTGTTAACCAATGAAATCTGGCAGAAACTCTGTCATTCCATTGGTAAAGTGAAAATTTGGTGGAAAGTCTGTTGCTACATTGGTCGTAACACTGTTGGACCAGATGCAGTGTGGACCAGATTTCTAGTCAGTGAGAAAAAAAAAAAAATCAATAGGATTTTCTTTTTTCATAAAATATGCACCATTTCTCACTGAAGTTGTGTACTTTAAAGAAAGGAAGGAGGAGAGAGAAAAAAAGGAAAGAAATATATATATATACACACACATATATATGTATGTCCAGGTTTTTCAACCACTATTGACTTTTT
>NW_016107344.1:8463462-8466939 GCF_001604975.1 Cebus imitator
TAGTAGAGGCAGGGTTTCACCATGTTGGCCAGGCTGGTCTCAAACTCCTGACCTCAGGTGATCCACCTGCCTCGGCCTCCCAAAGTGCTGGGATTCCAGGCGTGAGCCACCATAACCTGCCCACTGTTGACATTTTGGGCTGGATAGTTCTTTCTTAAGGGCGGACATAGGGAAAATCCTATGCATGTCATGGTATATACCAGCATCCTTGGCCTTCAGCACTAGGTAACAGTAATACCACCACCACAACCCTAGTTTTTTGGGTTTTGTTTTTTTTTCTTTTACAGACAGGGTCTCTCTATGTTGCCCAGGCTGGTCTTGAACTCCTGGCCTCAAGCAGTCCTCCCTTGGCCTCCCAAATGGCTGGGATGACAGGCGTGAGCCACCTCACCTGGTCCCACCCCCAGTTTTGACAAGCCAAAAATGTCCTGGATGGAGACTAGGGTTCCTTCCACCTCTTGGCCATTATGAATTATCTTATTTTTTAACCTTACCTCACCTTCTGTTGGTCATGGATTTTCTCTTTATCTGTCTGTCTGTCTATCAACAGAGTCTTGCACTGTCACCCAGGCTGGAGTGGAGTGGCATGATCATAGCTTAATGCAGCCTCAAACTCCGGGAGAAAAGGGATCCTCCCACCTCAGTCTCCCAAAATGTTGGAACTACAGGTGCATACCACCACACCTGGCTAGATTTTTTTTTACTTTTTTAGAGACAGGGATCTCAGTATGTTGCTCAGGCTAGTCAGGAACTCCTGGTCTCAAGTGATTTTCCCACCTCAGCCTCCCCAGTAGCTGAAATTGCAGGCGTGAGTCACCACACCCGGCTCTTATTTAAAATTAAATAAAAACAAAAATTAGGCATAGCATTCTTATTTTTTCTCGATAAATATTTTATGAAATGTTGCCCAAATGTAAGTGTAATAGCTACCATTATCAAGCTCATTCTATTAGCCAATTGTGTTACATGCTTTCTACACATTCATTTATTTAATCTTCACAGTAACTCTGCTACTTAAGCATTATCTTCATTTTTAAAATGAAAACAAAGCGAGACTCAGAGTAACTAAATGGCCCAAGATGAGACACACGATAAATAGAAGTGGATTTGAACCACGTCCATCCAATTACAGTGGCTACACTCCTTCCAGTACATGACTCTGCCTCTCATCGTTTGCTTCCTATCCCTGGCTCCCAAATTCAGTTCAGTAGAAAGAAGCGGAGGGGAAATCTTGATTTTAATTTTTTTAGAGACAGTCTGACTTTGTTGCCCAGGCTGGTATCAAACTACTGGCCTCAAGCAGTCCTCCCACTTCAGCCTCTAGAGTGAGTAGCTGGGATTGCAGGTGCGAGCCACCCGCCCGTCAAAAATTTTGTTCTATCACCTTTTCTTTGTGGGTAGGGGGGCTATGGGACTTGGCACAGTTGCTTTTTTTTTGCTCAAGACAAGTTGATGGTTATGAAAGTTTTTTTGTTTTTTTTTTTTTTTTCTCAGAAGCTTAGCATTCCTATACTGGTAGTTGAACCCAGGCCACCTGGGTGAAAACCAGGAATCCTAAGACCATGTGGGAGATGACTCTACTCCTAAAGAATTCCATGACTCCTGTAATAGTTCTTACTAGATTAACAGGATATATTCAACTTTTCAGAACCAACTAAATGCCATGTATTCACTTTATTGATTCCTACATTCTTTCATTGAACAAACAAAAAAAAACTAAAAATGTGTAAGGCATTCAAACTATGAATTGTTTGTCTTCATCTCAAAAGTCCCTGAAAAAGAATTCTGTGATACCTCAAACACCAAAGGAAGTTTACTGTCATCATCCTCAGTATAGAAATTTCTAAAAAGAAGTATCATCTAGTGACCCAAGTACTCCAGATGCAATATATATAAAGAAGATTCCAGGTGTGCTGATTTCAATAAGTCATATTTGAATAATCATCCACCAGGAATGTTAAGGAAGATTCCCACACTTTAGGGAGGTTGAAGTTATTAATGAGCCAGGTTCACTTTTGTGCTAAGATTCTGAGACAGGCTACTCAATCTCTGTCTCTCTCTCTCTCTCTCTCTCTCTCTCTCTCTCTCTCTATCTATCTATATATATATATATAGATAGAGAGAGAGAGAGAGAGAGAGGACTATATATGTGTATATATATATATAGAGAGAGAGAGACATATATGTCTATCAACAGGGTCTTGCACTGTCACCCTATATATATGTGTGTGCATATATATATATATATATAGAGAGAGAGAGAGGTTTGTTTTGTTTTGTTTTGTTTTTGAGTCAGAGTCAGAGTCTCGCGCTGTCACCCAGGCTGGAGTGCAATGGCGCGATCTCGGCTCAGTGAAACCTCTGCCCCCTGGGTTCAAGCAATTCCCCTGCCTTAGCCTCCCAAGTGGCTGGGATTACAGGCGTGTGCCACCACACCTAGATAATCTTTTTGTAGTCTTAGTAGAGATGGGCATGTTGGCCAGGCTGGTCTCGAACTCCTGACCCCAAGTGATCTGCCTGCCTTGGCCTCTGCAAGTGCTCGGATTTCAGGAGTGAGCCACCACACTCAGCCAGAAAGGCTACTGTATTGTATAGCTTTATGGTAGGTTTCTGTGGGCCACTTAAGTTTAACAAAGGTAAGAATTTCCACTTAATTATTTGAAAAAACATTTCACTTTTATTAAAAATACTACTGTTTGGAAAAGGTGCTGCTGCAGTGGCATTTCATATTTAGTATTGGTGGCCTGGCATGGTAGGTACTACCCAATGAAGAGTGTACTATATATTTTCTTTGCTATAGGCCCATACTTGTACAGACATGTATATATGTTTATATGAGATCTACCTATCTTAGTATGGAACCTTGGGGAAAAATAAAATTGAGGGGAAGTAAGTACAGAACACTTCCAGTTCTGAGCCAAGATTGTAGCTAGAGAGTGACCAGGAGCCTCCTGCCAGTAACCATGTTTTCAATAAATACTCTTTTGTGTACAATAAATAAATAAAAAGCTGCTGCTCATATCTGAAATGTCCTCAAATGAAACTGACGTCAGGAATCTCTTTTCCCTTACTTAATCTTACAGGATAAAAATTTGGGTTATTGCAACTTTCCCACTGGATAGGCTAGCAGTGGATATTAGCCTATCCAATGTCAGTGGGAACCATTTTATTTTCATATGACTCATTTTAAAAATTAATAAGTACTATAAATGCTCTGAAGAAAGACATCCTAAGGCTTAGAGGTCACTGACAAAGCTAGCCAACTAGTACCAAGTGTATCTCGTGGTATCATTTACTTTGGTTGATTTACGGAGCTCATAGTCCAGTCCTCAGCTTTATAGGCTCAGAAATTTGATTTTACTAGTTCACTAAAGATGACACATCTTTCAGGAGTGTGCTCATATTTACTGATGTACAGATCCTAATGTTTACGTATTACTTCTGAGAGAAAAGTAAAATTGATATACAGAATATGAC
>NW_016107344.1:8467137-8491648 GCF_001604975.1 Cebus imitator
TTTTAGTAGAGATGGGGTTTCACCATGTTGGCCAGGATGGTCTCAATCTCCTGACCTCCTGATCCACCCGCCTTAGCCTCCCAAAGTGCTGGGATTACAGGTGTGAGCCACCGCACCTAGCAGAATATGACTTATTGGAATCTGCACACCTGGCGTCTCTCCCCATTTCTCCCACCTTCTGCCACACTATACACTCATGTTTTTCTCCCTCATCCTCTTCTACCTGATCATAGCACACTGAATTTTTCAGAGCTTTTCAGCCGAAGCAGGAGGATCAATTGAGGTCAGGAGTTTGAGACCAGCCTGGCCAATTTAGCAAAACCCCATCTCTACTGAAAATACAAAAATCAGCTGGGTGCAGTGGTGCACACTTATATTCCCAGCTACTCAGGAGGCTGAGGCAGGAGAATTGCTTAAACCTGTTAGGCAGAGTTTGCTGTGAGCTGAGATCATGCCACTGCACTCCAGCCTGGGCAACAGAGTGAGATTCTGTCTCAAAAAAATAATAATAATAAACTAAAGAAAGAAAGAAAATTTCCAAATACACAGAATGGCAAAGGAAACACCAAAACAGGTTATATTCACTGTCTTGATTGTGGTAATGGTTTAATGGATATATACATATGCCAATGTTTATCAAATTGTACATTTTGAAATGTGCAGTTTTGTTTTGCTTTGTTTTTTTGAGGTGGAGTCTCACTCTGTCACCCAGGCTGGAGTGCAATGGTGTGATCTCTGCTCACTGCAACCTCCGCCTCCAAGGTTCAAGCAATTCTCCTGCCTCAGCCTCTTGAGTAGCTGGGATTACAGGTGCTTGCCACCACACCTAGCTAATTTTTATATTTTTAGTAGAAACAGGGTTTCACCATGTTGGCCAGGCTAGTCTCGAACTCCTGATCCCAGGTGATCTGCCTCAGCCTCCCAAAATGTTGGGATTATAGGCATGAGCCACCACATCCAGCCTGTTTCTTTTGAAAAGCTACATTAAAAGAATTTTAAGTGCTAGAGCACTTTTAGAAGGAAAAAAGGACATAAACCGGGCGCGGTGGCTCAGGTCTGTAATCCCAGCACTTTGGGAGGCCAAGTGGGCAGATTGCTTAAGGTCAGGAGTTCAAGACCAGCCTGGCCAACATGGCAAAACCCCATCTCTACTAAAAATACAAATAAGGCCGGGTGTGGTGGCTCACACCTGTAATCCAAGCACTTTGGAGGCCAAGGCGGGCGGATCACCTGAGGTCGGGAGTTCAAGACCAGCCTGACCAACATGGTGAAACCCCGTCTTAAAAAAAAAAAAAAATACAAATAGTTCCAGCTACTTTGGAGGCTGAGGCAGGAGAATCACTTGAACCGGAAGGCGGAGTCTGCAGTAAGCTAAGATGGTGCCACTGCACTCTAGCCTGGGTGATACAGCAAGGAAAAAAGAAAAAGGGACATAATATTAACTTCAGTTTGCTGGAATAGCTTCTGTCTCCGGAACCCTGGATAAAAACGCAACAAATCTAAATAGCAGTAGAATAACCCCAGAGGTGTGTTCATGAATGTTTAATAAAAGACCTTGATTTTCATAGTGGGACCTAGATTTTCATGGCAGGATAAAATGAATGAATACTCCCACTGTGGCCAGCATAGAGCTACCCAGATGGGGCTAGGAAAACGTGCTCACACTCAGGTCACTGGGCTACACCATTCCAGCAACCACTGCCCAGGCCACAGGGTGTAGCCCCTGCCTGCTCCAAACCCAAACTTCTTTTGAGCTCCTCCATGGTATTCAGTGGCCTTTTTTAAACTCCTTAAACTCTTCCAGCTGTTTGTTTTCTCAGGCGCTTCACCACATTCTGCCTCCTCTGCCTAGAATACTGCATCTAACCTCCCCGAAGTCCTCCTCATCCTCTAGGTTTCAGGTTTCTGATATACGCACACACAAAGCGAGAAATCAGATTGCAATATAAGATGTTGGTTGTTTTGAGTTTTGTTTTGTTTTTGTTTTGAGACAGGGTCTCACTCTGTTGCCCAGACTGGAGTGCAGTGGTGCAATTATGGCTCACTGCAACCTTAACCTCTGGGTCTCAAGCCTCTCAAGTAGCTGGAATCACAGGTGCACACCACCATGGCCAGCTAATTGTTTGTTTTTGTAGAGGCATGATCTCAAATTCCTAGACCAGCCTGGGCATAGAGACTCAAGTGATCCTCCCACTTTGGCCTCCCAAAGTGTTGGAATAACAGGTGTGAGCCACCAAGCCCCAACTAAGATGTATTTCTTAGCCAGGTGCAGTGGCACAGCTGTAGTCCCAGCTACTTGGGAGGCTGAGGCAGGAGAATTCCTTGAGCCCAGGAGTTCCAGCCTCCACAACATAGCGAGACTTCGTCTATACAAAACTAATTAAATAAAATAAAAGCATTTCTTATTATAGTTCATAGCCAAAATCAAGCTTTTAAAGACTCCTGTCCTAGACATTGCCAAGATGTGCATTCTCCTCCAGACTTTCATTTTGTAGATTTCAGATTGGCAGTCCCCATACACCTCTGTCATTACCACATTGTCTCACATGTGCTAATTTCTTCTAGGCCTGGAAGCCAGTGAGCCTACTTTCCAGGTGACTGCATACCTCTGCTCTAAACCAGTAAGTGATGACTTCATAGTTTCACTCCCAGAGGACTGTTTTTTCCCCAATTCTTACGTGTTACACATTACCTTCAAGCCTCATACCAGCTCACAAATTATATTTCACTTGTTTCTGGTGTTGCTATTGTAATGTGATTTGGAGTAATCATTCAGTAGTCATTCAGACTTTGAATGCTTTAACATCCCTCTGAAAAAAGAATGTACTTGGGACATGAATCCATTGGTCAGAAAAAAAGAAAAACAAAATGCAAGAAATTTTTAAAAAGAATGTACCTCGTATCTCACTTAAGTCATTGAAAAACATTTGAAATGCTATTTTAAAACGTCATTAAAGTCATTCTAATCATCTTACAAACCTTGTCTTTAAATAACAGGGTTTATTTATATCATTGGTATTTATTTCCATTGACATCATTTTCAAGAAAGCGCTATGAAAGTCTTCAAGCCCATGTACTTTTCAGATATCGCTTTCTCTTTATCTCTCCTCCTCTCTCCCTCCATTTTTGTAAAAGCTTTTCTAAAATTTCTTTAACAAACTGGTACCTGATTCAGAATAATGGATCTGTTTTTGTTTCTTCTTTAACTTTGTTACTTTATGTCATGTAATTTTTGAATACTGAATATCTTTTCTATATGTAATCATGCTTTACCTTCTCCTTAACCACTATAAAACAATTAGAAAATCTAAAATTATGTTTCTATCCCCTAAACTTTCAAAGTTCACAGCATATGTAATTTTCTGAATGCCATCTGTTGGTGCTTTATTAAGCAAGTTGTTAATGTTATGTAGCAAACATGTAGCAGAAATGTCACTAACATTTTAAATTGTGCTCTAAAACTTGTAGATTTAACTAGTGATGACTTCTCTCTCATTACTGTCCTCACTTATTTGTGATACTGCAATCAGAGTCTTTTTTTTAATTTTTTTATTTTTATTTTTATTTTTTTTTGAGACGGAGTTTCGCTGTTGTTGCCCAGACTGGAGTGCAATGGCACGATCTCGGCTCACCGCAACCTCCGCCTCCTGGGTTCAAGCAATTCTCCTGCCTCAGCCTCCTGAGTAGCTGGGATTACAGGCATGCACCATCATGCCCAGCTAATTTTTGTATTTTTAGTAGAGACGAGGTTTCACCTTGTTGACCAGGATGGTCTCGATCTCTTGACCTCATGATCCACCCGCCCCGGCCTCCCAAAGTGCTGGTATTATAGGCATGAGCCACCACACCTGGCCCTGCAATCAGAGTTTTAATGTGCCTCTTCTGCTCTCAGTTCCTGCCATTTCTGGTATGATCATCTTGATTTACTACTATTAGTATGATTGGGTCATTTTCATTACCTGCTACTAGCATAGTTCCAGGAATATACTATTCACTTTGTAAAATGTTAATTTCTTTATTTTGTCATTTTATAAAAATATATCTATAGCATATTTACATATATAGTCAAATGCTTATACATAAAGATATATTCAAAAGGCTCGGCTGGGCACAGTGGCTCACACCTGTAATCCCAGCACTTTGGGAGGCCAAGGCGGGTGGATCACCTGTGGTCAGGAGTTCAAGACCAGCCTGGCTAGCCCAGTGAAACCCCATCTCTACTAAAAGTACAAAAATTAGCTGGACATGGTGGCATGTGCCTATGGTCCCAGCTACTCGGGAGGCTGAGGCAGGAGAATCGCTTGAACCCAGATGCGGAGGTTTCAATGAGCCGAAATCGCACCACAGCACTCCAGCCTGGGAGACAGAGGGAGACTCCATCTCAAAAAAAAAAAAGGTTTTTATTAATACCAGGAACTAGAACAAAGCTATGATGCTAGGGACCTCGAACAAATAATGAAAACATTATCTAATTCGTATTACCTTTGGTAACTAAAAGAAAAATAAAATGCTATGTCCATTAGATGAAACTCTAGGAGAGCAAAGAACATGTCTGTTATATTGACTGCTGGTATCCTCATAGCGTAGAACAACAAACACACAATATAAGACGCTGAATCAGTGAATCAGTGGGCAAGCAGGAACTGCAGCCAGGTCTGTACTTGTGCAGCACTGATGCCCACAGCTATGAATTTGTATTAATCATAGAATTGGTGTGTCCATCCAGTTAATCAAAATTAATAATATGGCCAGTTACACTAGAAAATGTTTGTCCATGTAGGATCTTTTTCTATTTTATTTTTTGCTTTGAGACAGAATTTTGTTCCTGTTGCCCAGGCTGGAGTGCAATGGCATGATCTTGGCTCATCACAACCTCCGTCTCCCAGGTTCAAGCGATTCTCCTGCCTCAGCCTCCTGAGTAGCTAGAATTACAGGCATACGCCACCATGCCCATTTTATATTTTTAGTAGAAATGGGGTTTCTCCATGTTGGTCAGGCTGGTCTCAAACTCCCAACCTCAGGTAATCTGCCCACCTCAGCCCCTCAAGGTGCTGGGATTACAGGCATCAGCCACCAAGCCCAGCCTTTTAAAAAAATTTTTAAATAGTGACAGGATCTTACTTTGTTACCCAGGCTTCAGTGTAGTAGTTTAATCGTGGCTCACTGCAACCTTAAACTCCTGGGCTTAGGCAACCCACCTGCCTTCACCTCCCAAGCAGCTAGGACTACAGGCCCATGCCTCCACACTCCAGCTGATTTTTTTTAGTTTTTTGTATAGACAGGATCTCACTATGTTGCCCAGATTGGTCTCAAATTCCTGGCTTCATTCAGTTCTTCTGCCTCGGCCTCCCAAAGGTCTGGGATCACAGGCATGAGCCACTCTACCCAGCCCATGTGGAATCTTTTCTCCTTTTTAATTTTTTCATTTTCATTTTCATTTTTTTTTAAATAGAGTCAGGGTCTCCCTGTGTTGCCCAGGCCAGTCTTGAACTCCTGAGCTCAGGAGATCCTCCTGCCTTGGCCTCCTGAAGTGCTGAGATTATAGGAGAGAGCCACCACACCTGGCCCCATGAGGGGTCTTTAGTCACAGATTCTTTATGGATCAGTTCTTTCAAAAAACGTATGAGAAAATTTAGCATGTGATTGTTCTGGCAAACAGTCATACAGAGCGGTGAATTGAGCTTAAAAAAAAAGATTTTTCTTTTGAGACAGAGTCTGGCCAGGCGTGGTGGCTCATGCCTGTAATCCAAGCACTTTGGAGGCCAAGGCGGGCAGATCACCTGAGGTTGGGAGTTCAAGACCAGCCTGACCAACATGGTGAAACCCCGTCTTAAAAAAAAAAAAAGAGAGACAAGAGTCTCACTCTGTCGCCCAGGCTGGAGTGTACAAGCTCGGCTCACTGCAACCTCCACCTCCTGGGTTCAAGTGATTCTCATGCATCAGCCTCCCAAGTAGCTGGGATTACAGGTTCATGCCACCACGCCCAGCTAATTTTTGTATTTTTAGTAGAGATGGGGTTTCACCATGTTGGCCAGGCTGGTCTCCAACTCCTGACCTCAGGTGATCCGCCCACCCCAGCCTCCCAAGGTGCTGGGATTACAGATGTGAGCCACCACGCCCAGCCCTAAGTTTGTTTTTTAAATACCTCAATTGTATAATGTATTCAATATGTGGATATATAATTCCTGAAATTAATATTCATAGGCTTAGTGTTCAGCCACTTCCCCACACCTCCACATCACTCTATAGTTCATTTCTCTGCTTTATTTTCTTTAGAGCAATATCTGTAATTTTCTTCTTTCTTTTTTATTTGCTTATTGCCTATCCCGTCTAAATAGAATGTAATATATTCGGTGAAATCCAACAGTCTTATTTCTGTGGCTGCTGTGTCCCCAGCACACAGAACCATTGACTCCCCTGTCAAATTGTGTTCCATAGTAGCAAGAAAGAAAGAAAATAAAGGAAGGGACATTTAATTTTTTTTGGTATTGAATTTTTGTTGGAAACAATTTTTAATAACTAATTAGACAATCCTTTCTCCTCCCACATTATCGGGAAAAGCAAGGAAGGTCATTTTCTATCTCCTTATTGCTAGACTCGAAAACATCTCTGTATCTTAACCTGTTTTTTCTCTGATCTCAGAAAAAGAGAGATTTCTTCCTTCCAAGTTTAGCCCCTTTGTGCTTGCTGCACTCTGTAAATTGAGATGCACAGGCCGTGATGAGATGACCCCTGAAGAGTGTGGAGTGGGAAGTGCAGGAGGCCCAAGACCAACAGCTGAGGAAGGGGCAAAAGAGAAAACAGAAAGGAGACCCTCCTTCACTCTCTCTTACCCCTTTCAACCCAGTTCTTTCCTCAACTACTAAAGTGAAACTATCCTCCCAAGCACACTGGCTCCACCTGCCATTACCGAACTCCTAAGCCTTTCTCCCTCTTCTTCCTGCGTCATTGCTCTTCTCCCTCAACTTTTCCTGTAAAGTCATTCTTCAGTGCTCAGCTGCGAGTCCCATGTTTTGTCTTGTTTTTCTCTACTCCCCTTTGAGATAGAAAGTATTAGAGGGAACGCCAGGCACCGTAGCTCATGCCTGTCATCCCAGTGCTTTGGGAGGCCTAGGTGAGAAGTTCTCTTGAGGCCAGGAGTTTGAGGCCAGCCTGGGCAATGTGGCAAGACCCCATCTCTACAAAAAATCTTAAAAATTAGCTGGGTTTGGTGGTGTGTGCATGTAGTCCCAGAGACTTGGGAGGCTGAGGGGAGAGGATTGCTTGAGCCTGGGAGGTAGAGGATGCAGTGAGCTATGATCCCGCCGCTACGCTCCAGCCTGGGCCACAGACAAAACCTTGTCTCCAAAAAGGAAAAGAAAAGAGAAAAGAAGAGAAGAGAAGGCAAAAGAAAGAAAGAGTGGGGGGAGGGAGGGAGAGAAGGAGGGAGGCAGGAAGGCAGGAAGGCAGGCAGGAAGAAGGGAGGGAGGGAGGGAAGGAAGGAAGGAAGGAAGGAAGGAAGGAAGGAAGGAAGGAAGAAAGGAAGGAAGGAAGGAAGAAAGGAAGGAAAAGTTGCAGCAAACCCCCCTGGTGTGTGTATACCTATGTAACAGCCTGCATGTTGTGCACATTATCCCAGAACTTAAGTAAAGTTCTTATTTTACTTCAAGTAAAATAAAAAAAAAAAAAGGAAAAAAGTTTTAGATGGAAATAAACGTGTCCTCTCTCCCCCACCCCCAAACTCTACTGTTTTCCATAAAGGTGGACTTCTCCACATATTCCTGCCTCTTTCTATCTCCTGACTGATTGGCACATTTCCTTTAAGGGACTGTACTTGTGTAGCTCTTCCTTTTCCCGTCCACTTCTTCTCTACAAACCAACCAGCCACCAGCCTCGTCTATCCCTGGGACAGGTCTTTGCTCCCCATGTTGCAGGTCTTCATCATCCCCTGTGACTGGTGAGCTAGTCAAAGACACGGTGGGGTGGGGGTGGAAGATGCTTAAGGCCCCCCCCCTTCACACTAAACTATGACCTCCAACATTTTAAATTTCAAAGTAATATTTTAAATCTCTATCTCTTCTGTCTTCCTTATATCTGTGTTACCTGTGTTCAGACACTGCCACAAAAGAGAGGTGCTATTTATCGAACTCTTGACATCTCTACAACAGTAAACACAATTTGAAAAAAAATGAAATATGTATACTGGGCCCCGGTCCCCCAGGCTGGGGTACAATGTTGTGATCACAGCTCACTGCGGCCTCTGGCTCCTCGGCTCAACCATTCTCCCGCTTCAGGCTCCTGAGTAGCTGAGACTACGCGCATGAGCCACCACGCCTGGCTAACTTATTTTTTTCAAGGCTGGGGTCTCACTGTGTTTCCTAGACTGGTCTTGAACTCCTGGGTTTAAGCCATCTTCCCACCTCAGCCTCACAAAGTGCTGGGATTATAGACATGTGCTGCCTCGCCTGGCCTCATTATCTTGATTTGTTGTAATATGTTCTTTTCACCCTTCCTCTTCTCAAGATACGTTTCTAGTCTCTGTTCAGACATACTGTTCCTCCTCACTGAAGACTAATTTATGTAACCAAAAAGTTCCCATCAGTTTGGAAAAACAGATGTTAATAAACTCTAATTGTTGTACAATTTTTAAAAAATTTTTTATAAATTCTTTTCCTTTTTTTTTTTTTGAGGCAGAGTCTCACTCTGTTGCCCAAGCTGGAGTGCACTGACATGATCTCAGCTCACTGCAGCCTCAGCCTCCTGAGTTCAAGTGGTCCTCCTGCCTCAGCCTCCCAAGGAGCTGGGACCACAGGCACAAACCACCACACCCAGCTAATTTTTGTTTTGTTTTGTTTTGTTTTGTTTCAGTAGAAACAGCATCTTGCCATGTTGCCCAAGGTGAACTGTTTTTTTTTTTTTCCTGAGACAGAGTCTCACTCTGTTGCCCGGCTGGAGTACAGTGGCATGATTTTGGCTCACTGCAACCTCCGTCCCCTGGGTTCAAGAGATTCTCCTGCCTCAGCCACCCGAGTAGTCGGGATTTACAGGCGCCCGCCACCACACCCAGCTGATTTTTGTATTTTTAGTAGAGACAGGGTTTCCCCATGTTGGCCAGGCTAGTCTTAAACTCCTGACCTCAGGTGATCAGCCCACCTCGGCCTCCCAAAGTGCTGGGATACAGGCGTGAGCCACTGCACCCAGCCAACTTTTTATTTTTTTTTTAATAGGGCTGGGAGTCACTATGCTTCCTAGGGTGGACTTGAATTCCTGGGATCAAGAGATCCTCCTGCCTCAGCCTACAAATGTCTGGGACTGTAGGTGGGCTCCATAAAAACTTTTTTTTTTTTTTTTTTTTTTTTTTTTTTTACTCTATGTTACTCTATTGCCAAGGCTGGAGTACAGTGGCACAATCACCTCAACCTCCTGGACTCAAGTGATCCTCTCACCTCAGACTCCCAAGAAGCTGAGTGTACAGGTGTGTGCCACCACATTGAGCTAACTTCTTTTTTGTTTGTTTGTTTCCTAGTAAACACAGGGTCTTGCCATGTTGCCCAACCTGTTCTAAGTCCCGGGCTCAAGGAGTCCTTCCACCTCAGTCTCCCAAGTAGCTGGAACCACAGGCGCATGCCACCATGCCAACTCATTTTTTAAGCTTTTTGTAGAGACGAGGTATTACTACATCGCCCAGGCTGGTCATAAACTCCTGGGCTCAAGCAGTCCTCCCACCTTGGCCTCCCAAAGTGTTGGGATTACAGGCATGAGCCACAGAGCCCGGCCTAGAAAATTCTTGTTTTGACTTAATATCAGAGTTACAAAAAAGTTGAAAGAATCATGCAAATAATTCTCATTTGCTCTTTACTGAGATTCTCCGAATGTTTGCATTTTATCACTTTGTCCTTTTCCTTGTCTCTTGTTCCCCGCCCTACTCCAGCGTTTGAAGAATACTTTGCAGATAGGGTTTTGCTTTACTGATAAATGTTTCAATGAGCATTTCCTAAGAATAAGAACATTCTTTTACATAAGCATAGTACAATGATCAAATCAGGAAATTAACATTGATACAATACTATTATCTAATCTAAAGATGTTACTGCGATTTCGCCAGGTGTCCTAATATGCCCTCTGTTGAGAAGTCAATCTCAGATTACTCATTGCACTCAGCTGTCATGTCTCCTACATCTTCTTTAATCTAGAATAAATCTTTTATAACATTGATATTTTTAAAGTACATGTATTTCTTTGATCCTATATCCACTAGCATTAATGTGTCTCTGGAAGCTATGGTGATTAAAAGTAATCCCTCTTCTGTGTCTTCATATTTCCAGTTTTCTATTCCAGCACCACCTCTTACTACATGTGTGACCACTTAACCTCTCTAAGCTGTAGTTGCTCATCTTTAAAATTCAAAGAATTAGGCCAGGCGTTGTGGGTCATGCCTGTAATTCCAACAGCTTCGGCGGGGCTGAGGCAGGAGGATCCCTTGAGCCCAGGATTTGAAGACCAGTCTGAACAACATAGTAGGACCTTGTCTGTATAAAAAGTAAAAATTAGCCAGGTGTGGTGGTGCACTCCTGTAATCCCAGCTACATGGAAGGCTGAGGTCAGAGGATCGCTTGAACCCAGGAGTTGGAGGCTGCAGTGAGCTGTGACGGCGCCACTGCACTCCAAGCAGGGTAACAGAATGGACCCTGTCTTGGGGAAAAAACAAAACAAAACAAAAAACTCTAATAATTATACCTGCCTAATAGGTTATAGAGAGCATTAAAAACAGTGACAGATTAAAAGGAATTTATCCGGCACACAGTGGCTCAAGCCTGTATTCCCAGCACTTTGGGAGGCTGAGGCCTGCCAATCACAAGGTCAGGAGATCAAGGCCATCCTGGTTAACACAGTGAAACCCCCGTCTCCACTAAAAACAAAAAGAAATGTTGCAGGCTTGTGGTCTTTCGCCTTTCACCACCTTATTCCACAGCCGGGCATGGTAGCACATCCTTGCAGTCCCAGCTGTTTGGGAGGCTGAGGCAGGAGACTCGCTTGAACCTGGGAGGCGGAGTTTGCAGTGAGCCGAGATCACACCACTGCACTCCAGCCTGGGCAAAAAGAGCAAAACTCCATTAAAAAAAAAAAAATTATCAAGAGAGAACCTAGTAGGAAGCCTCATGACAAATGCGAAACATTTCCTTCTAAGTTGAAATCAATCACTCTCTGGGTCAATTCTGTCAAATGGCTATCATATAAATTGTTAGGAACATCCAGCTGGATTTCAAAAAGGAAGAAAAAAAAAAGCATGCCCAGGCAGTGATCCTCAGAGCCCTCGAGCCTACACCACCATAAAAAAAAATAAATAAATAAACAACAACAAAAAAGAAAAAGAAATGTTACAGGCTTGTGGTCTAATTCACCTTTCATCATCTTATCCCACAGAATAACTAAAGATGAAACCCCCTTTCCTCCGCAATCTCCATCCCCTCCCCCATCCCTGGGGGCGGGTGGGAGGAGAAAAATAATACCAAAGATTTTTTTCTCATGCCTCTGGCAACCCCCAGGCTACCAATTTAATAGCACTGTTTTTGTTTTAAGTGCTTGTCTTAGTTTAGCCCAACTCATTCATTCTGAAATTACATTGGTTATTACTTTTCTTCTTACAAATAACTTAACAATCTATTCTACTATCTTAATAGAGGTGGATTCAAGCAATAGTGAGAAGCTTCCAAAATCCTGCTCTCTTTCTAACAATGTCACTGAGTTGCTTTGCGACCTAGGGAAGGTCACTCTTTTAACCTAGACATTTCCTTTAAAAGAATAGAAAATTTGATCTACCACTTATTAAGCTCACAGTGCCAACTACCTTTATTTGATTTTTGCCATAATCTATGCAGTAAATATGCTCTCTGTTTGACAGATGAGAATATTGAGGCTTAGATACACTTAAAACCTTACCTAAATTCACTCATTATAAGTGGTGGAGCTGCTAGATATATACAGACTCACAGTGGCAAATGTTTGCTAACTCCTTGTGCTGCAATTGACTTTAGGACACTCTATGGCCATTAACTGTAAACTTATACTAAATGGTACAGACTGAAAAATAGACTTGCTTTTTTAGAATTAAAAAAATAAATTTGCTTGAGGATCTAAGTGCTCCCTACTCAACTAAAAGGCAGCAATTCCCAAAGTGCTTTCGGAGGCACACTAGTTCCTTCAATAGCCTTAGGATAAAACAGCTGTACCGTAAATGTTTGACATACGTTTCATACTACTGTGATTCTCTTGCAGATTTAAAGGACTCTGCAAAGTGCTTTAGAAAAGAAACTTGTTTTATATTCTTGAGTCACAGGGCTCAAGTTTCCTAAAGCACATTTAACATAATCTCTTATAAGGCGGTGAAGTTTTCTTTCTTTATTTTTATTTTTTTATTTTTACTCATTGGGACTTCAAGAATGTTTATCCAGAGAAACAGTGAGATTTTAAAATATACATTCTTGGCGGGGCCCAGTGGCTCATGCCTGTAATCCCAGCACTTTGGGAAGCCGAGGCCAGCAGATCACTCGAGCCCAGGAGTTCGAGACCATCCTAAGCAACATGCAAAACTCCGTCTCTACCAAAAATAAAAAAATTAGCTAGGTGTGGTGGCGCACACCTGTAGTTCCAGCTACTCGGGAGGCTGAGGTGGAAGGACCACCCCAACCGGGGAGATCAAGGCTGTGGTGAGCTGTAATGGTGCCACTGCACTCCGCCAGACAGAATGAGAACCTATCTCAAAAAAAAAAAAACCACACACACACTGGAGTTCCTGGGAAAGCGAAATGGAGGGGTGTGTGTCTAACCTAACGGTCTGCAGCGTGGCCGACAGCGGGACGCTGGAAGAGTCGAAGGAGAGTATTCTGGCCGATACATCCCTGGCTACTAGAACTGACCAGGACAGCAGAACCGCATTGCAGTGGGCATGCTCCGCTGGACATACAGAAATTGTTGAATTTTTGTTACAACTTGGAGTGCCAGCGACTTATCGATAAGACGATGCAGATTGGTTTCCTCTTCATATTGCGGCTTCTGCTGGCCGAGAAGAGATTGTAAAAGCCCTTCCGGGAAAAGGTGCTCAAGTGAATGCTGTCAATCAAAATGGCTGTGCTCCGACCTGGCGCGGTGGCTCACGCCTGCAATCCCAGCACTTTGGGAGGCCGAGGTGGGCGGATCACAGGGTCAGAAGAAGGAGGCCAGCCTGGCCAACATGGTGAAACCCTGTCTCTACGAAAAATACAAAAATTAGCCGGGCGTGGTGGTGGGCGCCTGTAATCCCAGCTACTTGGGAGGCTGAGGCAGGAGAGTCACTTGAAAACGGAAGGCGGAGATGGCAGTGAGCCGAGTTCGCGCCACTGCACTCCAGCCTGGTGACAGAGCAAGACTGCATCTCCAAAACAAAACAAAATGGCTGTTCTCCCCTACATTATGCAGCTTCCAAAAACATGCATGAGATTGCTGTCATGTTACTAGAAGGCAGGGCTAAGCACCATTATGAGGCTACAGCGATGCACCGGGCAGTAGCCAAGGTGTTGGAGGATTATCGAGGTTGGTGACACCTCCACATGCCGGAAGAGCGGTGCACCCAACTCCATGGGAACAGAAGCTCCAGTGCTCGAGACCCTTCAGGACCTTACCCTATGTACGTACCTCTTCAGCTGGCCACTCCTCTATATCCTTTATCATATACTGATAAGAAAAAAAACCCAAAACAAAACAATCATTTGGGCGTGGTGGCACATGCCTGTAGTCCCAACTGCTCTGGAGGCTGAGGCAGGACAATCACTTGAGCCCAGGAGGTCGAGGCTGCAGTGAGCCATGATCACACCAGACCACAGCGCTCTAGCCTGGGGGACCGAGTAAGACCCTGTCTCAAAAACAGCAACCACCGCCATCCAACCAACCAAAAAAACCCAAAAGCTACATTGTTATTTAAATCCCCACACTGCCTATTGGGATAATGCTTTGACTTTTACAATAGGCCCACTCCTGTCCTGATGTGTCCATTATTTGGCCTTCGCCAGGCTATTATCCCGATTTTACATTTGCAGGGAAAGGTCTTGAGTTGTTAAGGAATGTACTCAACATCTTACAGCTGGAGAAAAGTGAAACCGAAACTCAAATTCGGCCGGGCGTGGTGGCTCAGGCCTGTAATCCAAGCACTTTGGAGGCCAAGGCGGGCGGATCACCTGAGGTCGGGAGTTCAAGACCAGCCTGACCAACATGCTGAAACCCTGTCTTTAAAAAAAGAAAGAAAGAAAGAAACTCAAATTCAAATTTTTGCAAACCAAATTCACCACTCTCTCACTTAACCACTGGTAATGTTCGTTTTTCTGCCTTTGATCATTTTAAAAGCTTGCTGACATGTTTTAAAACAAGCAATTTTGAGAAATAAAGTTATATTTAAAATATAAGATGACTGGCCGTCGCAGTGGCTCACGCCCGTAATGCCAACACTTTGGGAGTCCAAGGTGGGTGGATCACCTGAGGAGTCGGGGGCCAGCCTGACCAATATGGGGCAACCCCATCTCTACTAAAAATACAAAATTAACCAGTGTGGTGGCATGTGCCTGTAATCCGAGCTACTGGGGAGGCTGAGGCAGGAGAATTGCTTGAACCTGGGAGGTGGCGGCTGCAGTGAGTGAAGATCGCACCACTGCACTCCGACCTGGGCAATAACAGTGAAACTCTGTCTCAAAAAGTAAATTATCTATCTATCTATCTCTCCATATATAGATATATAATGACCTTTGGATTGTAACAGTTTTAATACTAAAACTTGTACTTGGAATTTTTCCCTTTTTACAAGTTACTCCTTATCATCGGCAGTTTACGGGTTTGGAATGGCAAACAGGCTGCACCTTACCAGGTTTGAGTCTTGTGGGAAAACAATCTGATCCTGGAAACGGCAAATTAGCCCACAGCTATACCTGTTTACCTAGTCAATGTGTGTTTGTTCTGTTTGAAGATACTTCAAAAATAACAATTGTAAAAGAGATTACTGCTTTGATCAGAGAATCTCAATCCCCTTTGTTTGACCATGAATAATTGGTCTTTGTGATGTTAATATTTCTTTTAAGGAATATCAGATCTGTAAATGCACCTTAATTACAGGCAAGCAGTTTTGGAGGGAATTTGGGACAGCATTTTATGGAAGGTCTTTCCTAGTTCCCCTTCAAATCTAATTAGAGTAGAAAGATTGTTTTAGGCCCAGCAGCAAAAGGCCATAATTATTAGTGCTTTCATTAATGTTCATGTAGGTCAAAAAAGTTATCTGATTGAAGAATAAAATTTAAATCTTGAAAATGCTTCATTTTCCCCTATAAAGCACAGAACAACATGCAGGACTTTAACTGAGATGTCTTTGCTAACCTATTCACCATAATTATGCTGGCAGCTCAGAAGGCTGTTTTCCCCAGACTTTCCATTTAGAAACAGCACCTGGGAATCCACAACTCAAACAATCGCTGATTCTCAAATTTTATTTTTAAATTTGCAACCAACTAAACAATCCAATTAGAGTACACGAGTACCATATGGAGAGAGAAATTTTTTTTTCAGTTCTCCTATGTTCATTTTGCGGTATTAGGCTGAGTTTTTTGTTATAAGCAGATATATGTTAATACAGAATGTTAGATGTTGCTGAAGATGTGAGGAAACGGAATTGCTAAACTGCAGATAGGGTGATTTAGTTATATATGAGGAAGAATTTCTCAACAGCAGAGTGAAATCTTATGTGGAGGTGGTTTGCAAGTTGCATATTTTATGAAATGCTATGTGGCAAAGCCTGGGCACACAGCAAGTCCTGTTCTAAGAAGAGGAACATTTCAATTGACTGCATTTGTTATTGTACATGGTATGAAGTCCCAGAATGGGATATTTCTGTTCACCTGGTTACAGTGCTAATAATGACCACCATTCAGCATTGTATATACCCAGTACTTACTACCTGCTGCCTTCCAAGGATTCTTTTCAATATGTGTTAACATTTAAACTCATCATTTAAAAAGCTGTGGATAGAGCCAGCCTCCACCAGTATATGAGGAAAAATGATATCTCTGAGGTTTAAAGCGTACTGAATTAACACATTCCAAGTAATTTCTTCTTGTTGTTGTTTTTCCTAATTGTGGCAGCAATTAACTTTGCAGCATTGCGTTCATTCCAAGCAGCAGGTATGGAGAACAATGACCCTGTTTACCTGAAGCTGGAGAGAGTGTACCTGGCTTTGTTCCCTCCCCAGCCTAATCTAAATGCTTTGCTCGGTGCCATCCCACACAATAGCGTGTGACTGAATCACTAGCAAACACTCTCCCTCACCTGGCTAATTCACTTGTCACTGTAAACCTCTGCAAAGTCAAGAAATAATAGATAACAGGTCATTTCCAACTTAATAAGGCGGCACATTTTACATACGTACATTTAAAAGATAGAGCCCTCAGATATATGAATACGTGTTAAAAATCGCTGGGTCTATTAAAATTATCACAGGGAAAATCATAGAACTCCCTTGGATTGTTCTTGACTATTAATGGAATAGAAAGGTGGCGACTGTAAATGGTTTTATTTTATTCTTTGCAGTAATGGATACAAGTAAATTATTAAATGGACACATTATTTACGTTAGGAAAAAAGCTGCATCTCACACTAGGAAAATAGGTTACAGGCGATTTTGCTTTACAATGTGAACATGTCATTAGTTTTAATTTTCCACACCGAAGACTTCAGGGTAATTTGCTTTCATTAGAATGGAGTATTTTCTCCTCTACATACATTATCATTCAAACCTCTGTTGGCTCCATGAGAGGTTTTAGTTCTTCTTCTTTTCTTAATTTGTAAGAAAAATAGCCTTGATTTTTCCAAGCTTGTAAATATTATGGCAAAAGTCTGATTGCATACGAGAGCTGAAACAGAGGGTGAGCGCATTGCAAATGTGTCATAACCATTGCACAATGCCAAACATAACACCATGAAGGTATACCACCACCATTGGGCATGTTTCGGTGTTGTAGGGCACTAACAGTGTATTTCTCTACTGTAAAGTGTAGGCTACTATAGAGGAAGAACAATAATCAGTTACACATTAACCATAAAAGGTCATTTCTTGGAGCAAATGATATGCTGATCAGGTATTTGTCAGTAGACCTGAGTCTCACTACTGAATGATGCTCCTGAAGAAAAGCCATTGTCTAGTGGGACATCATTGTATATGCAAATCATCCATTTGTTTAGGATGCTTTAAATATCATCAAGTCTTTATCTTCACTTCTGTAATGGAACTCCCTGACTTTTCAGCTAATCAATCCCTGACGCTACATTTTTCTGTTAACTTTCTGTGCTGCACATTCAAACAATGATTAATCTCCTAATGCTAACTATGCGATAAGAAAAATATTAAAAGAAAATGAATGACGTATTCACTTGTGTTACAAAATTGTCTATAAACTAGTTTCCCAGCATGAGCTGTGGTTTATTTTCAAACTTAAATAACTTGTCTATGTAACCTTATCTTCCGGGTACTTCCTGCAAACTTCATACATTATGCAATCAAGCCATAAATATAGGTAGAAGTTAACTTGAATGGCTGAAACGGAGTTAACCACACATATGTAGTTAGAACGTTATCATTTCTGCCATAAACCTCTCCCTTTTAAGAGATTTACCAAGCTATCATAAAAAATGTGTTATTGCTTGTATCTTTGCAAAACATGAGTTCCTATAAAGTGACTTGCCAGCCTGGGCAACAAAGAGAGACTTTGTCTCTACAAAAAATTCAAAAATTAGCCAGACACGGTGGCATGTGCCTGTCGTCCTTGCTACTCGGGAGGCTGAGGCAAGAGGATCGCTTGAGCCCAGGAGTTCCAGGCTGCAGTGAGCTCTGAGTGAGCCACTGCACTCCAGCTTAGGTGCCAAAGAAACACCCCACCTTAGAAAACATGTGACTTGGCTTCTTAAACATTAAACATACTGGACTTTGTTGCTACATATCACAATGGCCAGTGTGTTTGAATACTGACATCACTGGATTGAGGTGGCACTGGTATTAAGTATTCCCTGTTTACTTTTTCTAAATTTCTGAAAAATTAACATATTGTTACTCCAGTGATGACATATACCAGAGTCATACATACAAACGCATTTAACCACCTCACCAAACAAACAAGGCAAAGTGTAAAACAGGATGCTTTATGGAGAAAAAAAAATGAATATACTTAATCAAATATTCATGGTGGGAGGGAGAGATTTTCCAGAGACATATCAACTGAAAATAATGGGGCAGGAAAATTGAAAGGATCAGATTTCCTTGCCTAAGTTGACTTTGTAAAATGCTACACAGCAAGCATCACATTGATCATTCTGCTGGTTTCTTTTCAGGCGCTGCTGCCAGTAGCTTTATATCTTGCAATATATGCGGAGTAGATTAAGAGGTTAAACTCCGGCCGGGTGCGGTGGCTCAAGCCTGTAATCCCAGCACTTTGGGAGGCCGAGGCGGGTGGATCACGAGGTCAAGAGATTGAGACCATCCTGGTCAACAAGGTGAAACCCCGTCTCTACTAAAAATACAAAACATTAGTTGGGCATGGTGGCGCCTGCCTGTAGTCCCAGCTACTCAGGAGGTTGAGACAGGAGAATTGCCTGAACCCAGGAGGCGGAGGTTGCGGTGAGCCGAGATCGTGCCATTGCACTCCAGCCTGGGCAACAAGAGCGAAACTCCGTCTCAAAAAAAAAGAAAAAAGAAATAAAGAAATTAAACTCAGTTATTGTGAGGGCCTAACTTTTTTTTTTTTTTTAATTGAAACGGGGTTTCACCATGTTGGCCAAGCTGTTTTCAAACTCCTGACCTTAAGTGATCTGCCCACCTTGGCCTCCCAAAGTGCTGGGATTACAGGCATGAGCCACAGTGCCCAGCCTAAGGCCTCTCTTACTAGAAATAATTTCCCTTCAGAAATGTGAGATTATTTTTAATTATTTCTTTTTTTCTATGTTTCTGTCATGGAAGCCTGAGGGTCATGGAATGGAAGGTTACAGGATCCAGTAAAAAAATGTGAGCTCAGGGCAGCCCCGGGCACCAAGCAGCCTGAAAGTGCCTCAGCCCAGAAGCTAAAAAAATGTGAGCTCAAATGCTTCAGTGCCCTTCTCAGAGATCTCTTTCTCCATGTAATATTTTATGACTAGCCTGCCTGAATAATTGTCTATCATTGGGAACAGATTGTGAAGAGAGTTTTCAAAAAAAAAAACACCACACCCCTATCTTCTGCATTTTCATAGTATCTTTGGTTGGTTGGTTGTTTTTTTCTAGGATTTTCATAGTATCTTATGCTTAACTTTTAAAGAGACAGGGTCTCCTACATTGCCAGGCTGGAATGCAGTGGCTACTTACAGGCGAAATCATTGTCCGCTGCAGCCACAAGCTCCCGGGCTCCAGCAATACTCCTGCCCCAGCCTCCTGAGTAGCTGGAACTACAGGTGTGAGCCACATGCCTGGCTCTTATGCTTAATCTTTTAACATTTTTGATCTCATAGTGCTCATCGGCACAGTTCATGTCACTCAGTAGGCCCTCAGTACATTTTGTTGAATAATGGGATTCCATTTCTTCAAAAATTGAAAGAGTCTATTAGAATAGGAGAATCCTTTGGTTCTTTTAAGACCAATACATTTTATGAATGTGCCAGGCGTGGTGGCTCACGCCTGTAATCCCAGCACTTTGGGAGGCTGAGGCAGGCTGATCACCTGAGGTCAGGAGCTCAAGACCAGCTTGACCAACATGGCGAAACCCTGTCTCTACTAAAAATACAAAATTAGCCAAACATGGTGGCACCTGCCTGTTATCCCAGCTACTCAGGTGGCTGAGGCAGGAGAATCCCTTGAACCCGGGAGCTGGAGGTTGCGATAAACCAAGATCACACCATTGCACTCCAGCCTGGGCAGCAAGAGGGAAACTCCATCTCAAAACAAACAAACAAACATTCTATGAATCCCAGCTTATCTCCCTAGTAGGAAATTTGTGAAGTGAAGCTACTTTGTGCATGGAATGACCAATGCTTAAGAAAAAGAATACTGATATCTAAAGGATTCTCTTAGGACTAGATAGCAACCTCCCTCCCTGTCTGCTAGATATGCCCCTCCCCATTTCTCCCTCTCCAGAGGTTAATTGTTTTGTTTTGTTTTGTTTTCTTGAGACAGAGTCTTGCTCTGTCACCCAGGCTGGAGTGCAGTGGCACGATCTTGGCTCACTGCAACCTCTGCCTCCCAGATTCAAGCAATTCTCATGTCTTAGTTTCCTGAGTAGCTGGGACTATAGGCATGCTAATCTTTGTATTTTTAGTAGAGTCGTGGTTTCGCCATGTTGGTCAGGCTGGTCTCAAACTCCTGACCACAAGTGATCCACCCACCTCAGCCTCCCAAAGTGCTGGGATTACAGGAGTGAGGAATAGCACCCTGCCAGTAAATTGTTAACAATTGTGTGTTAGCCATTCTAGACAATGTATATTTCATATAAATTATTTACATAAATGGCACCATGAAATATGTGTTACCTAGTGACTTTTTTGCCCTCATTTATTGTGCCTTTAGAGATTTTCTTGTGTCAGTACAGATGTAGCCACCTTACATGGTGTGGATGTACTAGTTTACTTCATCATTTACTTGATCATTAAATACTTACCGTTGGATATTTAGATGGCTGCTGAGTTTTCATTATTACAAACAGTGCTGCAATAAACATTCTGATACACCTACCTTTGTGCACATTTGAATAATTTTGAGGAATAAATTCTTTTTTTATTATTATTTTTAGATGAAGTCTCACTCTGTTGCCCAAGCTGGAATTCAGTGGCATGATCTCAGCTCACTGCAACCTCTGCCTCCTGAGTTCAAGCAATTCTCCTGCCTCAGCCTCCTCAGTATCTGGGATTGCAGGTGCATGCCACCATGCCTGGCTAATTTTTGTATTTTTAGTACAGACCAGGTTTCACCATGTTGGTCAGGCTAGTCTCGAACTCCTGACCTTGTGATCTACCCCACCCCCCCTCAGCCTCCCAAAGGGCCAGGATTATAGGCATAAGCCACCACGCCTGGTAAGGTATAAATTCTTAAAAGTGGAATGTCAAAGTGTATGACACGTTTGTGTGTGTGCGTGCGTGTGTGTGTGTGTGTGTACTTTTTTTTTTTTTTTTGGTAAAGATGGAGTTTTGACCATGTTGCCCAGGCTGGTCTCGAAATTCTGAGCTCAAGTGATTCACCCACCTCAGGCTCCCAACGTGCTAGGATTACAGGTGTGAATCACCACACCCAGCCAAAATTTTATATTTAATATATCCTTAAAATTGCCCTCTGTACAGATAGATATTTTACAAAGTCTACAAGAAGTTATATTTTTACTGACATTATAAGACTTTCAGTTTCCTCTGCAGCCTCCTGGAATCCTTCTCATTTTTGTACATCAGTTGAGCAAAATGCCATTCCACTGCTGTTTTAATTTACATTTTCCTGATACTCAGAGGGTAACAGTCTTTTTCATGTTTATTGGCCACTTGTATGTCTTTTCTGTGAATTGCCTATTTACTACTACAGTATTGCCCAGTTTTTTGTTGGGTTATCTTTTTCTTTAAATAGCTTTTTAAAGAATGTCTTTTATGATTGTGAATATTAATTTTTGCTGCAAATAATTTCTCCTAAGGCTGGGCACGGTAGCTCGTGCCTGTAATCCCAGCACTTTGGGAGGCCGAGGCAGGTAGATCACGAGGTCGGGAGTTCAAGACCAGCCTGGCCAACATAGTGAAACCTTGCCTTTACTAAAAATACAAAAATTAGCAAGCCATGGTGGTGCATGCCTGTAGTCCCAGCTACTCAGGAGGCTGAGGCAAGAGAATCACTTGAACCTCGGAGGTGGAGGTTGCAATGACCTGAGGTCGTGTCACTGCACTCCAGCTTAAGCAGCAGAGTGAGAATCTGCCTCAAAAAAAAAAAAAAATTGCTCTTAGACAGTCACTTACTATTTTGGGAACTTGAAAGTGGAGGGGTCACTTGTTCATTTAACTTTTTTTTTTTTGGTGGGAGACAGAGTCTCCCTCTATCACCCAGGCTGGAGTGAGTGGTGCGATCACAGCTCACTGTAGCCTCAACCTGCTAGGCTCAAGCAATCCTCCTGCCTCAGCCTCCCAAGTAGTTAGGACTACAGGCATGAGCCACTGCGCCTGGCTATGTCTTTTAACTTTATGATCACACTAATTCACAAGACCTTCCATTATGTTAGAAATTCTCCTGGACTTTATTACATAAATTCTTTACACAGCATGGAGAAATCTAATTTGATCGATTTATGGGCGAATTGTTCTCACCAATTTATGTAATCTGTGCTGAACCCAAAGCACCATGCCACTTCTTGCCCAGAATTCCCTCCACTTTCCTTGTATCTACTATTTTGCAGTTTGCAGAGTCTTGTGCTTTCTTTAATAGTTAATGCAAGTCTCAAAGTCCACAGTGATCTCTCTCTTCCTGGTTCACTATGCATTTGGGACATAATAAAGTCTTGCATTTTGCATGTGTATATATTGTAACTTAAACTGAATGGGATTCTATTCAACTGAAGCAGGCTTGCCTTTGTCTGGACTCTCAGTGTTTTTACTCACAGGAGTCCAGTACATATCTGTTGGTTGTTTTAAAAATACTTTGTTATAGGAAAATCTTCAGTGACTCTCTCCTCCCTCATACACACTGTGGGCAGTTTGCATTGGCATCTCTCCAGTCATCTTTGGTGTGGTGTGTGCTCTGTCTTTGGTTGCCACGTGTCATTAGGCCACCCTGCTCATTATGTCTGGGGTTCCAAACCTCAGCAATAATGTGAACAATGTTAAGGATCCCATTTCCTCAAAACGTTCTGGTGGCATAAAAAGAAGCAGCTAGTATTTTTCACCTTTGAAAGATACATCTGTAAAGTCCAACTTGTGCCTGGCATGCGTCCTTATTTCATGCTGCCTCAGATCTGCCTTCTCAAACACAATTGCAGTGCTGGATGTCAGGATGCAACAGTGGCCCCACTAACATCAGACCCCATGGTCCTTGACAGCAGGTTTTTTTTTTTTTTTTTTTTGGCTTTTTCAAAATTAATAGATAAAAGCAGGCCAGGCGCAGTGGCTCACATCTGTAATCCCAGCACTTTGGGAGGCCGAGTTGGGCGGATCACGAGGTCAGGAGTTCAAGACCAGCCTGGCCAACATGGCAAAACCCTGTCTCTACTAAAAATACAAAAATTAGCCAGGTGTGGTGGTGCATGCCTGTAGTCCCAGCTACTCCGGAGGCTGAGGCAGGAGAATCACTTGAACCAGGGAGGCAGAGGTTACAGTGAGCCAAGATTACGCCACTGCACTCCAGCCTGGGCAACAGAGTCAGACTTCATCTCCAAAAAAAAAAAAAAAAACGTAATCAAAACTACATCAAAATAATATGGAGATATCATTGTTTGAGTTGTAGATATTATTACCACTGCCTCTACTATATTTACTTTTTTAAAAAACAAAACCTTTTGTTATATTTCAAAAAGATAAAAAAGTCATCAGAGTGGACTCATCCCCCAGCTTCAATCATTATTATCTCACTACCGATCTTGTTTTATTCACACCTTCATTCCATGCTCACACTCGCTAGGTGATTTTAAAGTAAATCCCGAATGCCACATTCATTTATACTTAAATATTATCCTAATATTTTTCTTTATTTTATTTTTCATTTGCTGGATTGCAATGGCATGATCTCGATTCACTGCAATGTCCGCCTTCCAGGTTCAAGCGATTCTCCTGCCACAGCCTCCCGAGTAGCTGGGATCACAGGCACCTGCCACCACACCCAGCTAAATTTTTTTGTATTTTTTGGTAGAGATGGGATTTCACCATGTTGGCCAGGGTGGTCTCAAACTCCTGACCTTAAATGAGCCACCTGCTTCGGCCTCAAAAAGTGCTAGGATTACACATGCGAGCCATAGCACCCGGCCTATCCTAATGTTTTTAAAAGACATTTAGGCAGTAATGTTCTTCTGGCATTTTCATTTAATGCTCTGGAGCCGTGTGTGTGTGTGTGTGTGTGTGTGTGTGTGTGTGTGGTCTTCATTCACATACATTCAAAGCATTTAGTATGATGCATGGCAGAAACGCACACCACGGGAGCAGAATAAAAATAAGTTTGATAAGTGTGATAATGCTAGTGGTATACAAGACATCAAGACCATCATGACAGAGAAATGACGAGTTCATAAAGACAGAGGAAAGGGATGTGTTTGAACCGAGATGAATTGCTTGTGTGGATATAGTGCTGGGTTTTCTTCAAGTTAACTTTCAACCTTCTACAAATACAAATTCTCGAAGACCGATCCTAGATAGCAGAATTTCATCTGTTGAAATAAATTAAAGTTCCCAAAAGTTTATTCCTTCTATCGTTTTTAGTTTTATTTCAAAATGATTTTAAACCTACAGAAAAAGTTGCAAGAATAATACAAATAATTCCCATTCTTTTTTTTTT
>NW_016107344.1:8491808-8498307 GCF_001604975.1 Cebus imitator
AAGAGACAGAGCCTCACTCTGTTGCCCAGGCTGGAGTGCAGTGGCTTGATCTCGGCTCACTGCGACCTTCGCCTCCAAGATTCAAGCAATTCTCCTGCCTCAGCCTCCTAAGTAGCTAGAATTACAGACACACGCCACCACGCCTGGCTAAATAAACTTTTTAAAGAATTCCCATATACTTTCATCCTGATTTGCCAGCGTTAATATTTTGACGCATCTGCCTCTCTTTTTGTTTCTGTGTCTATTTCTGTCTCTCAGTATGTATATAATACACTCCCACAGATATTCACACACACACAGACTTTTTTCTCCTGATTTACAGTTAATTGCTGACATCATGGCCTTTACCTCTTTTGAATAGTCAGGGTGTATATCCTTAAAAAAAAAAAAAGGATATTTTCTTATATAACTAGTTATTTTTGTTTTGCTTGCTTGTTTGGTTGATTGGTTAGGTTCTTGCTGAGACAGAGTCTCATTGTCACCCAGGCTGGAGTACAGTGGCACAATATCAGCTTACTGGAGACTCTGCCTCCCAGGTTCAAGCAATTCTCCTGCTTCAGCCTCCAGAGTAGCTGGGATTACAGGCACCACCACCACGCCCAGCTCATTTTTGTGTTTTTTAGTAGAGGCGGCGTTTCACCATGTTGGCCAGGCTGGTCTCAAACTCCTGACCTCAAGTGATCCACCCACCTCAGACTCCCGAAGTGCCTGAATTACAGGCATGAGCCACCTCACCCAGCCCTCTTATATAACTAGTTAGATTATCAAGTTCAATCATGTAGCATTGGTTTATTATCTAATATACAGTTCATACTCAAATTTTGCTAATTATCCGAAAATGTTATTGTGCCGCTCATCTAAACCAAATCCAGGATTGCCCATTTCTTTAGAAAGGAACAGTGCCTGGCCGAATGAGGTGGCTCACACCTGTAATCCTAGCACTTTTTGAGGTTGAGGCAGGCTGATCAGAGTTGGAGACCATCCCGACCAACATGGCGAAACCCCGTTTCTACTAAAAATGCAAAAATTGGCCAGGTCTGGTAGTACATGCCTGTAATCCCAGCTACTTGGGAGGCTGAGGCAGAAGAATCATTTGAACCCAAGAGGCGGAGGTTGCAGTGAGCCGAGATCGCACCACTGCACTCCAGCCTGGGCGACAGACCCAGTTTTGTCCTATTGATGGTGATGCTGATTTTGATCATTTGTTTAAGGTAGTGTCTGCCAGACCTTCCATTGTTACCTTTGTTTCCCCTGAAATTAATCCTTCATCTATGGGAGAAATACCTTGAGAGTATGTAAATATAGCCTGTTCCTCTTCCGAATTTCATCCGGTCATTTTAGTATACATTGATTCTTGCCTCAATTAATTAATACTATGACGGTTGCAAAATGGTGATTTTTCTAACTCTGCTATTTCTTCTACATTTTCAGTTGACAGTCTGTCAAACTTCCATTTTTTAATTTATTTACTTTGAAACAGGGTCTTATTCTGTTACCCAATCCTCCCAACCTCAGCCTCCGGAGTAGCTGGGACTATAGGCTTGTGCCACCAGCCCAGCTACTTTATTTATTTATTTTTATTTTGGAGAGGTGGGATCTCACTATATTGCCCAGTCTGGTCTTGAACTTTTGGGCTCAAGCCATCCTTCTGCCTGGACCTCCCAAAGTGCTGGGATCACAGGCATGAGCCATTGTGGCTAACCTCAAATTTTTATTTTTAGTTTTACCTCTTGTATCTATTACAAATAAGATGGGGTTCACCAAGTATTGATTGCCTGTTTTGTGTGGGACCCTAGGAAGCATCAGGAGGAACACAACGATAAGATCATTTGTCCCCTACAGGGCCACTTGATTTGTTGGGGGTGACAGGCATAAGGCAGATGGTAAGAAGTGCTTTACAGGGGATGCAAAGGGAAAGAGAAGAAACCAACCGAGAAGGTAATTCTTTCTGGGGGAACTGGTGTGACCCTGGGAGGAAGGTGGGCTTCCGGCTGGGCCTTGTGGTATATATACATATGGTTGTATCAGTCTGTTCTCATGCTGTCAATAAAGACAAACTCAAGACTGGGTATAATTTTTTTTTTTTTTTGAGTCAAGGTCTCACTCTGTCGCCCAAACTGGAGTCTGGAGTGCACCGGTGCGACCTCGGTTCACTGCTGCATCTGCCTGCCGGGCTCAAGCAATTCTCCTGCTTTAGCCTCCTGAGTAGCTAGGACTACAGGCGTGTACCACCACACCCGGGTAATTTTTGTATTTTCAGTAGAGATGAGGTTTCACCATGTTTGCCAGGCTGGTCTTGAACTCCTGACCTCAAGTGCTCTACCCACTTTGGCCTCCCAAAGTGCTGGGATTCCAGGTGTAAGTCACCACGCCCAGCCCGAGACTGGATAATTGATAAAATTGATAAAGGTTTAACGAATTCAGAATTCCACATGGCTGGGGAGGCCTCACATCATGGCAGGAGACTAAGGAGGAGCAAAAGAACTTCTTACATGGTGGCAGGCAAGAGAGAGCTTGTGCAGGGGGAGCTCCCCTTCATAAAATCATCATATCTCATGAGACTTATTCACTATCATGAAAACAGCACAGGAAAGACCCTTTCCCATGATTCAATTACCTCCCACTGGGTTTCTCCTATGACATGTAGGAATTACAGGAACCAGAATTTAAGATGAGACTTGGGTGGGGACACAGCCAAATCATATTAATAGTATATGTGCTCAAAGAAAGGCGTTAGAGTTAAAGGGAACCCCAGGGACTTTGGGAAATTACAAATAATCTATACGGTTAGTGCCTAAGGCTCACGGGAGAAGAGAAGGGGAGGGATAGTGAGGTACAAAGCTGGGAAGATAGGCTGGGGTCAGCACCAGGTCCCAGGCTGAGGAGTCTGAATGTCATTCTTCACTGAGGAAAGCAATGAAACATACCTGAGAAGGGAGGTTACCTATTAGGTGATGCTTACATTGCTTACGGCAGAGATTATATCTTATTCATTTTTGTATTAAGACCTGTACAGAGTTGAACAGAGAGTGTTCAATAAATGTTTGCAGGTGCCAATGTGCCAAATAATTTAGGATAAAGACTGGTGTTTACGTATGTTTTATGTGTGAGTTGTGGTCACAACAGTGGGGAGCTGGTGGGTGGGAATGGGTCCTTAGAAATTCAGCTGTCTACTGAATTTTTAGTAGAAAATGTTTTGTTTTTGAGACAGGGTCTTGCTCTGTTGCCCAGGCTGGAATGCAGCGGCACAATCATGACTCACTGTAACCTCAAACTCCTGAGTTCAAGCAATCCTCTTGCCTGGGCTTCCCAAGTACAGGTATTGATCGACTTACGACCTATGCAACTTACGACCATTCGACTTTACGACCACAATCTCTAGCCACGACTGCTCCGCACCTGGCAGCGCAAACGTTGCCCAGCTGGGCGTACGACAGTGCGGACCAGCTTCCGGCAGCACTACCATCTCCGCATGCACCATTTCAACTGTTATCCCAGACTCAGTACAGCAATTTGTGTTTCGTGTCTTGGATATTTTTCATCAAACCCCTCCCAAGATGTCTACCAAGAGGAAATTGTCTTTGTCTACGCCTCAGCCTGCCAAGAAGGAAAGAAAGGCCATCAATCTCGACACAAAAATGAAGGTAATTAAGCAGTACGAAGGAGGAAAGAAAGTGAATGTGATCGCACGTGATACGAAGTTATCACACTCGACTGTGTAGACGATTTTGAAAGATAAAGAAAGAATTCGTGAAGCTGTGAAAGGTTCTGCACCCATGCGATCAACAGTTATAACAAAGCAACGAAGTGGGCCCATCCACGAAATAGAGAAATTACTATATATTTGGATGGAAGATCAAATTCAAAAACGGCCAATAAAATGTTTCGTACATGTTTATATATTTTGATATGTTTTGCAATTGGGAAAATGTTTCCTATGGTATTTTTTACACCTGTATTTTGTATTTTTGTATGCACCTGTATTTTGTAATTTTGTATGTTTTGCAAATATTAAACCAGTTGTACTAGTAATGCAGTGTTTTACTTAAACCTGACAAATGTAAAAATAAGAAAATGGTGTAGAGATGATGCAAATGACATAAAATGAACAAAGAAAATTATGATATATAACAATAATGAAAGAAAATTATGATAAAATATGACAAAGATTTTTATAACATTTCACAGTACTGTACATATAGCCTACTCAACTTACGACCAAAATCGGGTTACAACCGGTCTGTCGGAACCTATCGTGGTCGTAAGTCCAGCACTAGCTGTAGCTGGGACTACAGGCGGGTAACACCACAGCTGTCTAGTTTCTTCCTTTTTGCTCATTGTAGAGACTGGGGTCTTGTTATGTTGGCCAGGCTGGTCTTGAACTCCTGGCTTTGAGCAATCCTCCCACACCAGCCTCTCAAAGCATTGGGAGAGCAGGTGTGAGCCATCTTGCTGTGCCTCTAGGATGTTTTAAATATCAAGTTCGTAGACCACTACCCCACCCTCCCTCCACTTTAATTTCCAAAATCTTAGTAACCAAATTTGAAAATTACTGTTGAGCAACTTTATGTTCCGGAAAGGAGAGCAAGACTCAGAGAAATGATAGTATGAGCTGGGCATGGTGGCTCAAGCCTGTAATCTCAGTATTTTGGGAGGCTGAGCCAGGAGGATTGGTTGAGCCCAGGAGTTCGAGACCATCCTGGGCAACATGGCGAGACCCCGGTTTCTACAAAAAATTAAAAAATTGGCTTGATGTGGTGGGGCATGCCTGTGGTCCCACCTACTGGAGAAGCTGCGGTGGAAGGATCACTTGAACCCAGGAGATTGGAGCTGCAGTGAGTCATGTTTGCATGAGTGCACTCCAGTCTGAGAAACAGAGCAAGACCCTATCTCAAAAATAAATAAATAAATAAATAAAAGAGAGAAAGATAACATCCTATTTGAAACTATGCATGCCAAATCTTCTGTGTATTTTAGAATTTAAAAAGCCAAACACAAACACCTCTTTAAAGACATTAAAAACTTTACCTGATTTTAGTAGTCTATCCATTTTGTCAAAACAGTGTAAATAGCATATTTTATTTAACAGGAGAAAACAGAGCAACAAAGTAAAATGAGACACCCAAAATAACAGAGTTAAAATAATTGTAGAGGAAGTCTTACTGATCACTTAGCATTTAAAGCATATTTATATTTCAAGCATTCCCTGTATTATCCCTTTTGAACTTCAAACTCCCCTTTGTAATCTCTCCTTAGCTTCTTCATTCTGCAGTGAAATTCCTGAAAATCTAGCAGCTTGGTTAAGAAATCTTACATATTTTCCCAGTACAGAGTATTGGCAAGTGGTAGCTACACTTTACTGGCTTCAAATAGAAAATCGTTTGATCATCAGTTTTGATTAACCCTTAGCTGTAGAAAGGTAATATTTATTTATGTTTTCATTTAAAATATTTATTCTGATTATAAATGGAATATATAGCAATTGTAAAAAATCTAGAAAATACTGAAAAGTATCCAAAAATGAATAACGACCCATAATTTTTTTTTTTTGTTTTGAGAGGGAGTTTCGCTCTTGTTAACGAGGCTGGAGTGCAATGGCACGATCTCAAGTCACCACAACCTCCGCCTCCTGGGTTCAAGCAATTCTCCTGCCTCAGCCTCCCGAGTAGCTGGGACTACAGGCACGTGCCACCATGCCCAGCTAATTTTTGTGTTTTTAGTAGAGACAGGGTTTCACCTTGTTGACCAGGATGGTCTCCATCTCTTGACCTCATGATCCACCCGCCTTGGCCTCCCAAAGTGCTTGGATTACAGGCGTGAGCCACTGCGCCTGGCCAATTTTTTATATTTTTAGATGGAGTCTTGCTCTGTCGCCCAGGCTACAGAGTGCAGTGGTGAAATCTCAGCTCACTGCAACCCCTGTCTCCCAGGTTCAAGTGATTCTCCTGTCTCAGCCTCCTGAGTAGCTGGGATTACAGTTGCACATCACCATGCCTGGCTAATTATAATTTTTTTATTTTTAGTAGAGACAGGGTTTCGCCATGTTGTCCAGACTGGTCTCAAATTCCTCATCTCAGGTGATCTGCCTGCCTCGACCCAAAGTGCTGGGATACAGTTGTGAGCCACTGCACCCAGCAATGACCTATAATTTAACCATCCAATGAGGGCCACCAAAATACATCCATGTTTAGTATTTTCATCTTTGTGGGTACATGTTTATAAAACCTCTTTCTTTGACTATACATGGCATGAATGTTTTCCCATGTCGCTAAATATTACTTAATAATACGAATTTTTCCCTTTTCTTTCCCCAGTGACTCAACATGGTAGAATTATGATTTTGGGTGGCATAACAGTAACCATGGTATGAATGTATTGCTTAACTCCTTTCTTTTTTTTTTTCTTTTTTTTTGAGACGGAGTTTCGCTCTTGTTACCAGGCTGGAGTGCAATGGCGCGATCTCGGCTCACCGCAACCTCCGTCTCCTGGGTTCAGGCAA
>NW_016107344.1:8498327-8526115 GCF_001604975.1 Cebus imitator
GGCACGCGCCACCATGCCCAGCTAATTTTTTGTAGTTTTAGTAGAGACGGGGTTTCACCATGTTGGCCAGGATGGTCTCGATCTCTTGACCTCGTTATCCACCCGCCTCGGCCTCCCAAAGTGCTGGGATTACAGGCTTGAGCCACCGCGCCCGGCGCTTAACTCCTTTCTTATTGCTGACACCTAACCTAGGTTATTTCCAATTTTATTTTTATTTAAATTTATTATTATTATTATTTGAGACAAGGTCTTGCTCTGTCAGCCAGGCTGGAATGCAGTGGTGTGATCATAGCTCACATAGTTCACATAACCTTGAACTCCTGAGCTCAAGTGATCCTCCTGCGTCAGCCTTCCAAGTAGCTGGGACTACCGGCATGCACCACCATGCCTGATTAATTTTAAACTTTTTTTATTTATTATTTTTATTTTTTTCAGAGATAGGGTCTCACTGGCTATGTTGCCCAGGCTGGAGTTCTGTGGCTATTCACAGGCGCAATCCCACTACTGATCAGCATGGGCGTTTTGACCTGCTCTGTTTCTGACCTGGGCCGGTTCACGGTCCCCCGCTCCCGGGAGGTCACTATATTGATGCCGAACTTAGTGCGGACACCTCATCAGCATAGCGCACTATAGCCCAGAACTCTTAGACTCAGGTGATCCTCCCACCTCAGCCTCCCGAGTAGCTGGGACTACAGGCATGCGCCACCGGGCCGGTCAATTTTAAATATTTTAGTAGAGATAGGGTCTCACTATGTTGCTCAAGCTGGTCTCCAGCTCCTGGCATCCAGCAAGGCTCCCACTTTAGCCTCCCAAAGGGCTGGGATTATAGGTGTGAGCCACCATGCCTGGCCCAATTTTATATATAATGATAGATGTATATATACACATACACCTTTCCTAGAAGAGGAATTATCTATAATTTTCAAACTTATTTACATTTCAGTCTTTTTCATACTTGTCAAATTGTCCTTCCCCAATGTTGTAAAGTTTTGTTTTTTTTTTTGAGACGGAGTTTCACTCGTTACCCAGGCTGGAGTGCAATGGCGCGATCTCGGCTCACCGCAACCTCCGCCTCCTGGGTTCAGGCAATTCTCCTGCCTCAGCCTCCTGAGTAGCTGAGACTACAGGCACGCGCCACCATGCCCAGCTAATTTTTTGTAGTTTTAGTAGAGACGGGGTTTCACCATGTTGACCAGGATGGTCTTGATCTCTTGACCTCGTGATCCACCCGCCTCGGCCTCCCAAAGTGCTGGGATTACAGGCTTGAGCCACGGCGCCCGGCTTGTTGTAAAGTTTACACAACCATCAACAGTGGGTGGAAGTTAAGGGAGGAAGAACTCGGATTGTCCTCAACACTATTTTTACACACTTCATCTATAAATCAACATCTAAAAGAGTATTTCCGTGTGACCCATGCACACTTCATTTGAGCATTCACAGGGTGTGCCCCATAGCATTCTACCATTAAGGCTTTCCTCATAACCTGAACAGCAATTGGCTCAAAACACTGCCCATTGTGATGCTGATGCTGAGACCTCCCTAATGTTCTAAAAGATAGTCTGGTGTAACCACTTTAGTTCAGACCTTTCTCTTAACCTTGCCTATCGTGTTTTGAGTCAGAATTCAAATACTGTTACAGTTTAAGCTACAATATGCTTCGTCGAAAATGCTTGGCCTAATACTTGGTTCCAGGCATTTATATTTATGTCACTTTTGTCTACTTATTATTTTTATTAACAAGGTGGAAAAAGCAATCCCAGTCTCTCCAAAAGGTAAAACTCTCCTGTTTTTTTTTTTTTTGGATATTACTAGAGTTTTAAAATTAGGCTAGATAAATTATAGTACTCTTAGGAATAAGTGCATAATGGGAGTTTTATGACATATTTTAAGAAGAACACATTTTAAAAATCCAAACTTAAATATAAAATTTAATTTCTTAAAAACTAGGGGCAGGAGACATTACAAAAATAAAATACTAAGTTGTTTTCTCATTAAGACATCATTTTAATTAATATAAAAAGAAGTATTTAGTCATTTAAATTGCATATTGTTTCATCACAAAAGCAATGAACATCTTCTCTCTTGTAATCTTTTGAGTCAAAATACTTTAAATTCCAACTAATCTCAATTGAAGCTTCTATTTATCGGACTAGCTCCTTAATGACATTTTTTTCTGATATGTGGCTTTAAGTGGTTGCCATTAATGAAAAAACACGAAGACTACAGATGTGAAATGTTTGAGAGGACAGTAATTATAAGTTTTCACTGATACAACTTCTAACAGGGGTGGACAATCAATGACTACCAAAAAGTCACTTTAATTAAATAATCTTACCCTAGAGAAGAGTGCGCTCCCATGTAAAACTTTATTTTTCATGTTTATTCTTGTTCTTTTTTCTGTGACCCAAGATCACTTGGCAATTTGATTCTGATTTGGCAGAAATAAATATTCTAGGAATATTTTTGTACTCAAAGTGAATACAATTTTGTTGACTGTGATACTCGAGATCTTTCAAGCTCCCTCTGACGTTTTTGCCAAACAACTGAATTTAGATATTCCTTTTGCCGTGTCGTTGTGTGAACACTGCCCTAGTGATGGTTCATATTTCCCTCATCTCATCATTTAGAAGCTATTTATCTATTTTTTCCACTGCCTCCCTCAAACCCCTCCCCCATCACCGAATGCCTGTTCAGCCCCCGCATATTCATCCGTATTTATTCCCGTAAAGATAGTGACACTTATGGTTTATTCTAAGACTAAATCTGTGTTGCCCAGTGACTAACAACTTAAGCATGCACACTGCTTCTATGCTTACCCTCCTACCTAACTTGACTACTCAACATTTTTATTTCTTTCTCTGAGAATCCCCTGTTTTGGCACAGTTCAGTTAACACATCACTGCCAGGCCACTAATTGATTTCTGAAACCTGACATTTGTTTTTTGTTTTCTCCTATCTTCCCTAATGGTGCAGCACTACTAAGCGAGAAGGAATGCAAAGAACTAGAAAGTTCAAAGTAATTGAGGATCTGTCCATTCACACTGTCTGGCTTCATGCCAATGTAGAACCTGGATCATCTGAAAAATATTTATCAAGTTTTAACCCTTTTTGCTAAGCCGATGAAACAGGTTTGCAGCTGTAGCATTTATGTTAAAAGCAACAGCATGGAAGCTTGGTTAAACATATTCTTTATATGTTCAGAACCGCATGGCAAATGTCTCCGAAAAGGATTACTTTCCAATTTCTGTACTATTGTACAGTGCTAAGCTAGTGATTTTCTGTGAGATTGAAGAGCAGGGCATTTCAGAGAAACTATTACTTAAAAGTGGCAGCTCTATTTCATGAATCTTTATGCCCGATATGAAACTTTAAAACATCCTACTGTTTTGGAGCAAAAAGGAATATATTCAGTTAGCTATAGGAATCCCAAAGCTAGCTTCATATCTATATTCATTATGAAAAGTGGAAATATGAAAAACTTAAGACTAAAATCTTAAAAACTTATCAAATAGTTGTATTCTTTTTTTTTTTTTTGCAATGGAAAAGCTTTTGTAAATGAAAGCATGTTAAAAAGTGGTGTGAAATTACAGAAGCATTTCCAGTAAAATACATGGATTTCATTGCAGTGAAAACTTAGGTTGAAATACCAGGCCCCTGAAGCTCTCGTAAAAAGAAAGACAAAAGGAAAGGTCTAGATAGGTTTAAAAGCACATTAAGATACAGCGACCAAATGTATTAAATCTAAGTTAGATCTAGCTTAAAGTTACAAGAGCACAAAAGTTCTATTAAGAATTATCTACATCACATTTAGGTTTGATGTTATCAGAATTAAGTAACTAAAATCTTTCAAAGCCCAATTTTTAAAAAGAGTTACATTAAATCCCATCCTAATTCTATAATGTTTCTAAGTTAATTAATTACATGATAAGTTTGATATTAGAGAAAAGCAGGGCAGCTTTTTAAAGATAAATGTAGACAGCATGGGGCTGCTTGGTTAGAGAAAAACTTGCAAAAGCACTTATTAAATAATACTTTGGTAACATGAAAGTAGTCATCAGCCAGTCCCTGAAAGCAGCGATCACAGCTATAAAAATGAATCAGGTATCAACAGGAAGAGAAGGAAAAGGAGAAAAACCTAGTTTACAGCAAAATTTTATATTTTCTAAAATAAATACATTTCTTTATGTGCATATTAATTTTCTACACATTGAAAATGAGATCCATACATTTGACAGATACACTCTGTAAAGTGAACGTTTTTTCAAATACTTTTTTTTTTAACAAGCTGTTTGAAGGGATGAGTCGGCTGTTGTATATGTAAAACTGTCTAATGGTATACTGTGCTGTCAACATCCGTACATTTGTAGTAATATTACAGGCATTTTTATTGCAGTTTATTGTTCCGGCCTCCCAATAAGCCAGATAAAATCATGTACAAGAACATTAAGGATTAAGGGAAGTGGTTTCCTTAGGTGATTGCTGGCAAAAATTCACCCTCCCATTATAACAACATAGTAAATGGATGGTAATATATTTGGCTATTACTTTCCAACAAATTTGGATTCCTAGTTTTCAGAGCTGCTCTGTGTCTTTGTTTGTGGCTTTTTGGCTGTCTCTTCGCAGGAAAAGGTGCCACAATATGAAGTAAATGTGCTAGGTTTCTGTTTTGTAAATATTAAAGTCCATTGTTTGAACACACAGTGCTAGTAAAAATAAGTCAAAGATGTAATGTCTATTTAAATACACATTTGAGCTAGTCATGCTTAAATTAGATTCCATGCTTCGGCTAGAATTAACATACTTAAATATTAGAAACTTCAAAATTCATATGGCCCAAGCTCTCCTCTCCACACACAGATAGGAGGTAGAAATGTGTGGGGAAACGTCTAGCAATTAAAATCCTAAAGGTGGGGAAAAACGCAGGCTTTTATGCAAGGACTTGAAAAAACGCTTGCCATCAAATCTTTTATTCAGGCATTCTGAATTTGCTTTGTTAAATGGATACACTCACTGCTAAAGATACAGAGAGACAAGAGCTGTTTTAAATTTGTTTATCACACCGCCCCTAGTTTTCTGCTAAAGAGAAGTACATTTTGGATATTTAAAAGTACACACTCATCAGACAAGTCTCTAAAAGCCTCAGCGCCTCCACCTAGCTGCCTTCTGGGTTTCAGCTTTTGAGTTTCAGGTCCTTGCACAACACCTAAGACGTGCAATACTCTTTCTCCCTAATCCTGGCAGAGAACAGTGCGAAGAGATCTCCCTCCGCGTCTCCACCCAAATTCCCCCTCTTCCCAGATTCCACCCTCTCCGCTACTTCCCTCCGCCCCCGGCTCCGTCAGCCCAATCTGTCAGAGAAGTTGTGTACAAACTGCGCGGCGGCCCTACGCGCGAAGCTCGTGGCCCGAGAGGGGTGCGGTCGGGCCGGTGGAGGCGGGGCCCCGGCTGCCTCTCTCCCTGCTCATAGGCTGGTCCCTTCTGCCTGGCCGGCCTCGGGGCCTCGGGATTCGCGGCGGCACTGCCAATCAGGCGAGCGGGCCCCGCCCCCCCGGAGTTGGGTGAAATAGAGGCGGGCGTCAAGTGTCAGTAGTCGTGGGGCAGGTACGCACGCTCGCTGCTCTCTCGCGGAGGTCGGCGGTGGCGGGAGCGGGCTCCGGAGAGCTTGAGAGCGCGGTGGGGCGGGGCGGGAGAAAGTGGCCGCCGGGAGGACGTTGGCGTTTACGTGTGGCAGCGGAAGAGTTTGCTTTTGGTGCGCGCCTTCGAAAACTGTGCCTGCCGCTGACTGAGGGGTCCGCCCGAAACCTCCCCTCCTCCGCCCTCAGCCCAGCGCCGAGCTCGCTGGCCCGAGCCAGCGTGGGCGACGTGGGAAGTGCGCCCGACCCGCGCCCGGAGCCGCGCCCCCGAGTGCCCATGGCTACGCGGGTGCTGAGCATGAGCGCCCGCCTGGGACCCGTGCCCCAGCCGCCGGCGCCACAGGACGAGCCCGTGTTCGCGCAGCTCAAGCCAGTGCTGGGCGCCGCGAACCCGGCCCGCGACGCGGCGCTCTTCCCCGGCGAGGAGCTGAAGCACCCGCACCACCGCCCGCAGGCGCAGCCCGCGCCCCCGCAGGCCCCACAGCCGGCCCAGCAGCCCGCAGCCGCTCCGCGGCTGCCTCCCGAGGAGCTGGTCCAGGTAGGAAGAGCCGCTCTCCTCCCAACACTGCACTCCCGGGCTCGGGCGTGTCCCGCCGCTGCGACGGGCGGGCGACAGGGGCCGCTCCAAGCTGGGGCGTGCGTCGGGGCGCACCGGAGCCGGTGCTGGGGAGGCAGACCCCCCCCTGCCCGCCTGGCCGGGGCCCCGCGTTTCGCTGAGAGTAAATGGGACTCCGGGGGTGGGGAGGGGCCAGGGACAATGTGCCCCGGCGGGTCGTCCTGGGGGAGATCAGAGCGAGGAGAACTGGGTGCTCACGCGCACCTTAGTTGTTTTTCTTACACTTGAGGGATAAAACCTTGTACCTTACGCTCAGTTTTACTTAAATTACTCCTTCGCATTTACTGCTCTCCAATGCCAAGGAATTGGAGCCCCCCCCCCACCCCCATCGTCTCGGGTTAAGTAGAAACGCAAATTGGGGTGCTGGGGAGAGGTTCCCCAAGGTTTCATACCCTGTGGCTGAACCTGCTTTTAGAAGGGATCGCGGGCCGCGTTTGGAAAATGAGAGGAAAGTTAAGGTGTTGTTGGAGCGCTTATTTTTCCTTAAACAAAACAAAAAAAAATACCGGGGTGTTGTTTTCTTCGTGTGCGCGTAAATTTCCTCCCGGGGCTGCGTTGAAAGCTGGCAGTTGGCTTTTACACTTGCCCAGCAGCCGAATTAGAGCCACCGCCTGTTTCTTTCGCCCACGCAGGGAGTCATATAGCCCAGAAAAAACTTCCCGGGACTTTTAGCCTGTCCCAAGGAAAAAAAAATTGGAAACATACCCACATGCAAACAGCTGGAAGAGCTAAAATCAGAAACCACTAACCGCCGCGGGAGCGCAGTGCACTAAAGGGTTTAGTTCAGTTTATTTCAAGACACTTCATTTAGTAGCCCTTTGGCGTATCGTGTATTTGCTACCCAGCGCCTACTCAGTGGGGTCTGCCAGGGTCCTGCTGTGAGAGGGCAGTGGCGTTTGTCAGAGATGTGACTCACATGATGAGAGCGTTAATTTTTATTTTTAAATGGTGTCTATCCGGGAAACCCCGTCCGCATCCACACCAAGGTCCGAGATTATACGCTTTTGAAATGAAGTACTAACAGAAAATGACTGTCTTATTTACCGATTTAAGGTGCCACAGCTAATAGTTCTTCTATGCGCCATTCCATCTAGTTGGTTTTCGTATCTTTTGAAATTTCCTTTTCAATGTTAAAAAAATGTAAGCTTAAGTTATACTAGGAGAGAAGATAGCTAGAAAAGGGTTGAGATGACTTGTTACAAGCTGCTTCATAGCCTAGAAAAGAGATCGCTGTTTGAAAAGTATTTGGTTATTTCTGTTTGTCAATTTTCTGTTCTAGGGGCACTAAGAAGGTAAGGGATGACTGAGCTTTTTACAGAGTAGGGGGGAATGTAGCATTGGCCCACTGAGGAGGACATGATAAATGTTTTGCTGATGACTGTGCTAGGTATACAGCAGCCTCCCCACCCACTAGCAGCACTCTACCAAGGGAGTGATTTTCCCCTAGGTAATTAAAGATCTGTTTTAGATAGGGATATGAATAGGAACATTTCATTGTCATATTAACCAATTACAGGATCTGCTGATTAAAATCAACATTTAGATCAAATATTGAATGTGAAATTGTTTTGTCTCAGTGGATACAAGGTTTTGCTTAGAACATTGTATTTAATTTCCCATTGAACTGTAAACAAGAAGAGACTGAAATAGCCAAATAATTTTTTTAATATTTGATACTTTGGAAGTATCTAGCCAAGCAAAGAAACCTTTGCAATAGTTTAAAGATTTGCACTTTTTCTTTTTTTTTTTTTTTAGAAAAACATGCTTTTTAGTGTTTATGACTTAAACAGAATTGAAGCAGTTTGGCAACATTTCAATACTGTACTGTACTCTAATTGCAAACTTAACTGTGTAATGGGGCAGGGAATCCTGCTTGTACGGGGGTGATACCTTGTTATTGCATTAGAAAGGAATGTTTTCAGTTTGCTTTCCTTTTTTTCTTGATTTGTGGTCTTCCACTTCTGAGGTGATTGGGAGAGCTGTTTTACCAGTTACACAGAGTTTCATAAGGTTTTGGTCAACCAATTATATTACATAATTGATAAAATAAGCCCAATATGTTTATAAGCAACACTGAGAAGTTTGCCCTAGTACCTCACACAGGGATTGGGAGAATTTTTAGTAGGCGCCGATTGTCCTTCCTGAGACGGTGCATCAGGTGGATTATGCATGTTTGTATCTCTTCTCTTTTTTAGACAAGATGTGAAATGGAGAAGTATCTGACACCTCAGCTTCCTCCAGTTCCTATAATTCCAGAGCATAAAAAGTATAGACGAGACAGTGCCTCAGTCGTAGACCAGTTCTTCACTGACACTGAAGGGTTACCTTACAGTATCAACATGAACGTGTTCCTCCCTGACATCACTCACCTGAGAACTGGCCTCTACAAATCCCAGAGACCCTGCGTCACACACATCAAGACAGAACCTGTTGCCATTTTCAGCCACCAGAGTGAAACGACTGCCCCTCCTCCGGCCCCGACCCAGGCCCTCCCTGAGTTCACCAGTATATTCAGCTCACACCAGACCGCAGCTCCAGAGGTGAACAATATTTTCATCAAACAAGAACTTCCTACACCAGATCTTCATCTTTCTGTCCCTCCCCAGCAGGGCCACCTGTACCAGCTACTGAATACACCGGATCTAGATATGCCCAGTTCTACAAACCAGACAGCAGCAATGGACACTCTTAATGTTTCTATGTCAGCTGCCATGGCAGGCCTTAACACACACACCTCTGCTGTTCCGCAGACTGCAGTGAAACAGTTCCAGGCCATGCCCCCTTGCACATACACAATGCCAAGTCAGTTTCTTCCACAACAGGCCACTTACTTCCCCCCGTCACCACCAAGCTCAGAGCCTGGAAGTCCAGATAGACAAGCAGAGATGCTCCAGAATTTAACCCCACCTCCATCCTATGCTGCTACAATTGCTTCTAAACTGGCAATTCACAATCCAAATTTACCCACCACCCTGCCAGTTAACTCACAAAACATCCAACCTGTCAGATACAATAGAAGGAGTAACCCTGATTTGGAGAAACGACGCATTCACTACTGCGATTACCCTGGTATGTGCTCTTTACCTGGTTGAAGCGACAGTAGAGAGAGAGAGAGAGAGAGTGTGTGTGTGTGTGTGTGTGCGCGCGTGCGCGCACACATCCTTTTCAACCTCATGGCTTTAAATTTACATAGCTAAGTTGCACTTGATGGTAAAAAAATTACCTACTTTTTTTTAATATCCATCTCTGCTTTTCTTTGGTATGTAAACAAGTTAGTTGTCACTTTATGCACCAAAAACTTGGCTCAAATATTCTGGAAAACGTTCCCTTGGACTTTTTTGTCTTTAATATTAAAAGAGATTTTAATTTCTAATATATATCATTTAGAGTTAGGCCAGAGTTACTTTAAATTGGCAATCGAATAAATTGCAGGGTTTAATTCTAAATTAAGTGCCCCAGAAACAGATCAAGTACGGTAGGGGAAAAGAAGGATTAATAATGAAGTGGAGGTTGTAGGCAGCTAGCCTGATGGAGGTTCAAGACTGTCTACAGGATAGATTTAAGAATGGCTTTGATGGCATGCGAGCATATGCTCAGTTTTGAATGAGATACGTGGCTCAAAGTATAAATTGATGACAGTACATGGAATATATCTACAGGTTACTGGGAAAAGCTAGTTTATAATTAATACATTGCAAAATTTGTTGACTCTGATACATGATATGGCATGATGTGCTAAATGAAAAAAACGAAGTGTGGGAGTACAGAAAATTACAGTCATCTTGGATAATGGCTTAGCACTGTCAGCTCTAGAGCCATTAAAAAAATTTTAAAAACATATAGGTGCTCTTAAATTACTGAAGTTATAGCACCTACTGGATTATAAACACACATTTCCATTTGGCTTGGTTATCTGTATTCTTTCCTGTTAAAGTGATACATAAATCATTTTATGCCTTTAATAAGGTAATGGGGAGAGGGCTCTTTAAAACTTTTAAAACTGAAGCTTCAAATAATCTCATCTACCAGGAGAGATTTCTTCTTTAAAGCCAGATTTTAAACACTGAATCATCAAATGTAAAGATTTCAAAAGGATCTCCAAAATGACATGCTGTTCTCCTTTATTTCAGGTTGCACAAAAGTTTATACAAAGTCTTCTCATTTAAAAGCTCACCTGAGGACTCACACTGGTATGTAATTTTCTTGTTAATTCTGTGAGTTGTGTAAATAGTGTAAGTGGTATTCATCCTTTTAAAAGCCAACACGTGTTTGATCTCTTCTTTCTTCTGTAAACTTTTTTTTTTTTTTTTTTTTTTTTTAATAGCCTACCTTTTCAAAATGGGCTTGGCTCAGAATTCAGTTCCATGAAAAATCTGGCTCCAGAAAGGCCGGTGATGTTCCCTCACTGCCTTCTTGCCCTGTCACCACTCATAGAATTGATTACCCAAAAACGTAAACAACGATGTTTACTAATGGATTTTTAAACTTAATAATGGCAGTGTTTTGAAGAAAAAAAAACCTCATTTTCTTCCATAGAAAATAATTTTGCTTTGAGAAAGCCATTTTAAACCCTTAAAAACTTTCCCATTTAGCGTATACAGCATAATCGCTGAAAACGCTACCTTTAGTTTCACCTCTAGGTTAAAATATCTGAGTTTAGTATGTTTTCTGTGCTTGATGAAAGGTAGGGCTGAAATTGCATAGTGTTAAAATCAGGTGGTCAGAAATGGGTTACAAGCCCCAGCCCAAACTTGGCATGTTTGAGAGACTTCATCTTTATTCTAGTTTATGTTTTATTCTTGTTTACATGTCGTTTAAGTTTAGCCCCTCTACTTTTGTTTTTGCTTTGTTAAATCTATAGCAATCACTTTTTTTTTTTTTTTTTTTTTTTTTTTGAGATGGAGTCTTGCTCTGTCACCAGGCTGGAGTGCAGTGGCACTCAACGGCAACCTCCGCCTCCTGGGTTTAAGCCATTCTGCCTCAACCTCCCCAGTAGCTGGGATTACAGCCTACCACCACACTCAGCTAATTTTTGTATTTTTGGTAAAGATGGGGTTTCACCATGTTGGCCAGGATAGTCTCGATCTCCTGGCATTGTGATCCACCTGCCTCCCCTCCTGAGATTGTAGGCATGAGCCACTGCACACCGGGCTAGAAAATTTTAAGAGCTTTTAAATTTTAAAACTACATCAGAACACATTTTAAGATGAAACGAGGTGGCATACTTTGAAGGCCCCCAAATACTCGAAATATTTTCAAATATATAGATGGTTACTATTTGCGATTTTCTTAAAAGAGCAGCCCTAAGGGAAAGAATTTACATAAAGTGATTGTGTTTTTTCCCCTCAATAAATACAGCCTTACCTAAAGTTCAGAGAATAAGTTTGCTAATAAAAGCAATGACCTAGCAAAATGTATTATTCCATCATTGCTATGGAAACCAAAGTATTCAACAGTTCTTTGAATGGGTTGTTGGATTAGTATGAGGACTTGAATCTCCCCAGGCTAGATGTTACTATGGAAATTGAGTTTTGATAAATGAAGTGGTTATCTCTAACTGCTGCATTAAAAAGTAAAAGCCTTTGAACAAAGGTCAGTGCTGAGATGGAGCCCTAAGAGGAATATGGTTGCAGACATTTTGTATGCATGTTAGGAAGCATTGCTTGATATCCCAGTGATAAACAGTACCTATTAAAATCCGATGACAGTGTGGTAGATTCCAGGGCTTTTTGAGAAACTGCTTGTAAAGAAAAGACATCTTATGTATTTATCTATGAAATAAGTGGCTGTTTTGGCCTGAGGTTTTTGCATAGAGACAAACTGATTACATAAAAGGAAAGATCCTTCATAAGCAGCCCAAGGTAGAAATTTTTATAAACACAAATGAATTAAGCATGTAATAAAAACTCCAACGTAAAGTTTTCAAAATACAAATGACAAGTGCCAGGAAAATATTCCATATAGAAATACTAAAATGTCCTTTTACAGAATATATACGGAAATTTAAAGACATTTGAACTATTGTTTTTTTCTCTGGTGGAAGTCCTTGAAACAGAGATAGGAGGGAAGGAACACATTTTCATGGGGTTAAAGTCTCCTAATAAAAGAGTACAATTGCATATAACGATGTAATCAACTACTTATTGCAGGGATGTAGTCAAGCCCATATCTGAATAGCCTTTCAACCCCTGTCAGGGTTTAGTGCCCTGAATGCTTATACTTGCGATTCAAGAACTTGACCTGCTGGCAAATACGTTTAATCGTGGCTTGTCTTAACAATGCTTGTACTAATAAAAACAGACTAAAAAGAAGACCGAGGCCTGGTTTGGGTCACTTGCATCAACTTTTTCACCTGACCATAAACATTGTGGCCTTCAACATCTAATGAATGAGAACATGTAATCCAGTTTAATAAAGTTTTGTTTGATAGTCTTTCAGATGCCTTGGGGAGGGTTTGTAGCAGACTTGTTCATCTGGCTAAACCTGTTCTTGGGTAATCATAGAGCATTGAGGTTGTTTTCTCCTCATTTCTTGTTTCTAGACAATGCCTTTTAAAATTACCTGTGCTCTCATTGCATCCTCCCTACCCCATCTGCCCGTTGTTTTTAAATGAATGTATCTGAAGCCAGCAAAGGTGTTTTTTTTTCCTTCTTCCCTTTAAGGCCCAGGTAGATGAAACAGTTTTTCTAAATTATTTCTCTTATGTAATAGTTTTTTTTGGTTTTCTGTCGTCTTCTTCCTCCTTCTTGGACCATTTATCAGAGGGCTTTAAAAACCACACAACAGTGTTGCTCTTGTATTTGATGATATTTTAAAATAACTCTTTAAATGATTGCCATTTTACAAGGAGAATGTGAAGCACCCTAGCATTTCTTTGGGAAATAATTGTAATTGCTTTAAAATGTCAAGTTACCTTATGTTTTAAAAATAATTAAGGCAATGAAAACAGCCTACATCTGAGTTTAATTACTTACTCTGGATTTTTAGATTGTAAATGCTTCTTTAACTTGGGTTGCAATTTGAACATAAGCAAATAATAGTTTTAACAAAGCAGAACTTTTTAAGCAATCTGAGATGAAGGGATGTATCAGTTTCTTAAACAAGAAGTATATCACTCAAGTCTTCCAAGTTCATATACTTTGATTTCTTTATCAGGAAATCACATCTAAATAATATAAAGTTCTATCTTTGATTAGACAATACAGGAAACATAATTTGCTTCTATTCTAGAGAATATATTTTATATTATATCTGTACGTACATAATACAGCATAAGGCCTGTAGAAGCACCCCTTATAGATATGGATGTTTGCATGTGTTATTTGTAATATGTGTGTGTATGCATTTATCATGCCTTGATGAGAAGTAATTATGGCTGCTTCTAGGCCACAATGTAAATGAGTGATATATTTCCAATTCAAAATGTTTGTACTTTTAACAGCATTTAAATGAATATTCTACGAAATTTTACATGCCTTATGATGTCTACAAGGGGCAGAACACATTGCCATCATCTAAAGTTGCTCCCCAAGTACCTTTAGTCTTTATAAATCAACATGACTGATAAACTATCTATTGCAACCAGTATCATATGCTCACATACCTTACCCTTTTTTATTTAATCTCATAATGAAGATTTAAAATAATGTTTAAGTGCAAAGGTTTGAGGCCTAAAAAAGTTAATATCAATAGGAAAAACTATTGACTGTACCTTTAAACCAAAATTTGAAGAAATTTAAAAAGTTCTTTCTGGAGAAAAAGTTCTGAAAAACTAAACCATGGACTCAACACAGATGTTTAAAGTCCTAGTGGTTCTCTTTACTTGCGTGGATGCGCATTTAACCTTAGAGAATATGCTAAAGCTGTTGGGAAATCAGGGTACAGTAACATTTCTAGATTTTTTTTTTTCCCGTTTCAGCTATCTGGAACAGGGCAGGAAATTAGCATTTGTACAAAGAAAGCCTTTGAGCAACACGCACACCTGGCTCAAGTATTCCTCAGACCTAGACTCCATGCATTGGCTATTCTGTGTGTACTAAATGATTCCAGAATGGTTTACTAGAGATTGACAATGGAAAAGGACAGTTTGAAACATGCCCATAAGAGAAAATGGAAACAGTGTACAAATAACATAGGACCACAAAATGGACTCTGAGTAAAGCACTGTGTTCAAGATTTCCCTGTTTAGGAAAGATTTCCACATTAAGTCCTGGAAAGATTTTTAGTAGAAGCCTAGTTGTAAAGGGGGTACATTCCCATTTTCTGCCCTACTGTCTTATGCAGAAAACTTTATTGCCTACTGGCATGTATAGTAAGATGTTATTAGAAATACTTTATATAATCTCTATTTGAGATTTGCTGCTGAGTATATTTTCAGTTTGGGTACTTAAAAATCCTTAGGTATGAACTTCTTTTCTAGGGCCGTGCTATAATTAATTCTAGCACTTTGGGAGGCTGAAGTGGGCAGATCACCTGAGTTCAGGGGTTCAAGACCAGCCTGGCCAACATGGCGGAACCCCGTCTCTACTAAAAATACAAAAATTAGCCGGGCATGGTGGCACATGCCTGTAGTCTCAGCCATTCAGGAGGCTGAGGCAAGAGACTTGATTGAACCCAGGAGGCAGAGGTTGCAGTGAGCAGAGATCCGTGCCACTGCACTCCAGCCTGGGTGACAGAGACTTCATCTCAAAAAAAAAAAAAAAAAAAAACTTCTTCTCTAGGTCTTTGTTCCAAAGTCATTTTTCATAGAATATATTAAGTATAGCTTTTGATTGTAAAATCTTGATAATATTGACAATAAAGATATTTTCATTGCAGGTACTTACTAAAGGAACATTCAGTGTTCTGAAATAAGCTACTCTTTTTGTGGAACTGTGGAAAGGGCAAAAGGCTTTTTAGGAAAACTTGTATACAAAGGCTTTTCACTTTGGGGCTTTAATGGATGGAGATCATACAATGTGTATCTAGAGATAGATCAATAGTGGTTAAATGTGTAACCTGTTTTATTGATAGAGGTAACACAGGCAAAAACTTTTGCAGGATAAGATTTAGGACTCTGGTTTTTTTGAGTTTCTATTTGAAAACTATTTCAGAATTATCATTTAGCCTTTAGTATTAGATTTTATTAAACATTCTTTTCATTTTTAATTTTTTTTTTCATTTGCAGCTTTGAAATTTATTTTCTGTATTGATAATTTTAATAGAGGAAAAAAAGTTTTTTTAAAAAAAATAGTAGCTTAAGAGACTTGCTGGTTCAGACCCCAGGAAAGGTATTTATGATCATGAAAGCTTAGAAGCAATTTCTTTTTAATGACTCACTGGGAAGATTAAACTTTGCTTCTAGGACTTGTTCTTTTCATCTGAAAAACATTTACATAGGAAATGGATTAAACATTGTTTAGAGATGATAAAGCTTATCAAAGGTTAAGAAGTATAATTTGATTCAGCAAATATTTTTTACTGGTTTTGTGAAGAATCCAGAGATGAATAATCTCTTCTTGCCCTTTTGTTCTTAACCTAGTGGGAGAAGATCGTTCATAAATAGACTAAATAGAATTGCAGGAGTGGAGATACAAATAATTAGTCTCGAAAGTAGAGAGTAATGTTTTTTCTAAAAAGTAATAATATGGTCACCGAAGAATTTGGCAGATATTTTTGGTTCTATAGAATGTAGTAGCTGTTTACTTGAGACCTACATTGTTTCTGGTGAAAGATGAGAAATAATGTCCTACTTTAGTAAAAGCATCTCCATAGCAGCATTCCTAGTCTGTTAGCCAGTATTATTTATATTCAAGGATCTCTAACAACTCTCATTAAGGATAAGCTACAGTTTTAGAAGTGCACAGTAGGTAACTTTTACCTAAAGATATCTGTACAGAGAACAAATTTCTTTTTGGCTACTTTATGAAGAGGTAAACCTTTATACGAGTTGGGAGGAGACCTACTGGTCAGTGTCACCATGTGAAGTACAAATTAAAGCGAAGGCGATCTAGGAGTCATTCCTTCCTGGGAAAAAATGAAAGTAGAGGATTTTTCTGTTTTGCTTACAAAAAAAAGGTGAAATTCTTCGTCAACACTTTAAAAAGTGTGAACTCCCATTATAAGAAAAAGAATCCAAGTGTTGTCTCCTTGCAAGACTAAAGAATTGGTATTTCATTTCATTAACCCTGTTAATGACAGGCGATAGTCTTCATGTTTGCTGGGAACCCTGAGGAGAAGTAGCAGTAGTTTAGGAGCCCAGAGATGCCTCTGCTAGGATGTAGACTATACGTGTAATCCCTGACATCATGTTCCCACCCATTCCCTCTTTGGGTTTGGAAGATCAGTGCTTTCTGGCCCTGGGAGAAGTCACCTCAATGTCTTTGACCTGCAGCACTAGGGGCTCCAGACGTTTTGGTTTTCCTGATGTCCAGTCCAGTTCTATATAAGAAAATGTGTTTATACAGAGTTTATCCCTGTATAACTTCAGGATGGACAATAACTGAGTCTGGTTATTTTCTCCGAAAGAGGCTCAAAACATGGCTCTCACCTAAATGCGTATTATTAGATTATCCTCAGTGGTCCTGAGCAGGGCAGAGCCAGGCAAAGCCCTGCTGCAGGAAAGGGTCCACAGAAGAAGCAAAAGCTGAGAGCCTCACACAAACCTCTTATGCCTTCCCTCCTTTTCATTAATCAGAATAACTGAGTTGTTTTCAAGATGCATTAGGAAAAGTGGCATTACATCAGGGATAGAAGATAGTCTCTGCCCTTGAGGAACTTTAAAAGCTAGTTAAGGAGGCAAAATACAACTATTTGAAGCCTTCCTAAACCAATATATGTGCAAGTGCAAATCGATAGCTCAACAGAAATTTCAGTGATGGGGATACAGAGAAGTGAAATGATCTCTCCTGGTCTGTTCAGAGGCTTTTTAGAAGGGGTGAGGGATATTGGATTTTAAAGAAAGTAGTAAACATGAATTGAGGAGAAAAAGGAATTTATCTTTTGGTTTTTGTTGTTTTTTTTTTTTTTTTTCGGCAATCAGCTTCCTTAGCTTGAATGGGCACAATATTGATGGTGTTACTATATCTGGTAAATAATTACATTCATTTCTAAATGCTAATAATACTAATCTTTGATAAGGACCTTCTGTTTCAAGTATAGAAAGCTGTAACAATGAGTTTTAATAAAAAGGTTTTTGGATGGAAAATTACTGGCATAGATATAAAAATATGAATTAGTGAGCTAAAATCATCCTCCTACTTTATCTCTTTTCTTAGATATCTAAATCATATTTTCCTATGAATGCTTTTAATAAGTGTTTCCTATTTTTTTTTCCCATTTGATTTTTAGAAGCAAATCTAGTAGGAGTCTATTGCACAGACTAAATTTCGTAAGTCTCAAATGATGGGGAAAATCTAATTATTGAATTGCATAAAAATATTTTCCTCTTGAAATAAGAGCTCATTTTGAGCTTCAAGGACTCTTAAGTCCTAAGAGTTCAGATTAGGTTGAAATAATTTATTCTACTTTAAAAGTTTGCATTGTTAAGGTTCCCAGAACAAGATACAGATTTTAAGTTCTTTGAGGCCAGAAGCCAAGACGTATTTTTGTTTTGCAAGGCATGTAGTACAGGTTACACCTTCACTAATAAACAGTGACTTTAATTCTCATGGTATTTTAGTTTTTAATCAGGTATTGATTGAGTTGTCTTTTAACCACCAGGAAGGAAACCGATGTGCAAATTTGCTGCAATAAACTTTTAAAACATTATCTAAAATAACTATTTTAAGAGAAATATTTCCATCAGTGATTTTTGTTGTTTTGTTAGGAGAATTTATGTAGAACGTTTTAGGGAAAGGCCTTGGTATGAGTCTATTGAATATGTTCAGCAGAGCAGAGAAACTTCCCATTCCATTGTGATGGATTCAGAAGTCATTTAAAAATCAGAGGGGAAAAAAAAATTTCAGTTTGCTGCTGAAGATTTTTAAAATGACTTACAAATATGCTCCACTAACCCACTGAAGTTCACTTAGGGGGAACAGAGCTATTGTTAGGTGATACCTGGGAATTGCCAATACCTGAACAGTGCTCAGGACCCCGCAGGACCTGGAGGGTGGGTCCCACAGAGGCTGGCTCTGCCACTTGTTTCAGATCATCTGGGGTTCGAGACCTGCTGTGAGTCCAATAAGCCGTTTCTTAGCTGACCTTCACAAATGGCTTTAGAATCTGGAAATAAATTTGAACAATATGTATGTGTTCTTAAATCATTCAGAGAGAGTGTATTAGTGTTTGCTAATGGAAGATTTAAGTGGGACATTAAGGAAAAGTGGCAGACCAGGCTTTTTAATGTGGAGCTCCTCGTTTTGCTTCTAACTCAAGGGGTTATTGTGAGGAAGAGAGAGAATGAGAAGTACCTCGCTCTGGAGTACGTGCTCCATGGCTGCTGGTGCCTGCTGCCTTCTCCTTTTACCAGTAATGTTTCTGCTTAACATTTTTGTAAAATATGTTAATGACTTTATCAGCATGGATAGTATGTATGTTTAACTTGAACATAGTTTTCAAAGATTACAGATTCTAGCAAAATACTCCTGTAATTTAAAAATGGAATGAGAAAACGCATACTTTGAGATAAAGTTGGAGCTTGTTTTCTGTGCTGTACAAACTTGTCACTTTTTTCTTTTTGCCTTTGGAAAGTTTCACGTTAACAGCATGAAAACTTAAAAATACAGTTGATGTTGAAAGAGCTTAACTAAATATTTTAAATTGGTGGTATTGGAAAGAGATGCTGTAAAAATCCAATTAAACTTTTGAAAGCTCTATCCTGTTGAAATATAACTTAAAGGAAGTCAGTTTGGTTTCCCAGAAGTACTGTGCATAGTGTTTCTGGCTGAGGAAGAAAGGCCCACGTCTGCTGTTTGGCCAGAAATTGGGTACCAGCTTCCTCTGCGATGTTGTACTTGAACGGTGTTGACGCTTGAACAAATCCCATAGAAACTGCCCCAAGTGGGGGATAATTGTCCTTACTTTTATGGTAAGACTTGGCCCCAGTAACTAGCGTTCCAGACACTGGTAGTATTCTTGGCTGAATAATCTATAGATGTGCATAAATTGAGAGCAAAACCCCAAATGTTTTAGAAACTTTAATGGCTACTGTATTTCAACCAATCAGTAAAGTAAACTTTAAAAAATACTGGTGCAGTTTATTGCTTCATAGCCAATAAAAATAGTGAACAAAAAGAGTCTAGTGTCCCTTGTTTCTTACATAAACTCTGAAAATTCAGTTCTTCTACATAATTATTAAATTCAAAAGACTAGAATGATTTCTTTTAAAAACTGGGAGCACTATAGGAATTTTTTTCCTTGCCTCAGACATCAGAAATAACTTTTTCTTTCCATTAAATGACAGTAAAGTATTTAACCAATATGTTTGTTTATGTGGCTTAATTTTCACAGGGAACAAAAACTAATACTTTTGTGCAAAATTATTTTTTGTGATCGATTTACATCTACAAATGTGATAGCTGTATTTACTGGTGTTAAAATATATCAAACGTTTTATGTGACTACAAGTGAGATAACATGATTTATACTTTGTTTTATAAAAGGCTTGAGTGTCTTAGGCTAAATTTCTGGTTAGAATTTACTATGAAGGGAGGAAAAACTTCTAGAATTGAGATGTGCATTTTTAAAGTGGATTGATAGGAACCAGAAAGGGAATTAAAACAAAAAACTGTCTGGGTCAGAGGCAGAGGAGAGAAGAGAGGAAATATGGCACAGCAATCCATAGCATAGGAAATGTAGGTGAAATCTCATGGGAAAAAAATTGGGACCAATTTCATGTGGTCCGTTTTGGCACTTTCTTCTTTGTCCCTATAGGATTTTGTCTGAGAGTCAGAGTAGTTATCAGGACAACAAAAATATATTAACCATAAATTGTAGAAATTTCGGTTGATGAGGACAGGGTCTTTTAAAGTTTAGACTGACTTGGTTAATCCTACAACTTCCTGAACACATACTGCTAAATTAGGCAGAAGGGTTGTGCAGTTTCTGTGTCGTCAGAACAAAACAAGTGTTCAAAGAAACCCTGAGGTTCTTCCCTTTCAGAAGGAAACATTTTTTAAGGGAGGTAAAAAGTTATCTATATAAAACTCAGCAGTAAGCCAATAATACTTTAATATACAAATTTATCTCAGAAATTCTTAGCAAAAAAAAAAAAACTCAATAAAATTCATAGGAAATTATAACAAAGTAAAGCATAAATGTAGGAACAGCTAGTTAATGCTCACTGAAAGATAAAGTTTTGGGATTTATTCCTACTGGAATACATGATCTCCAGTAGGCTTAATTCACAAACAGTGAATTAAGACTACATTATAAATATTTAGTAGTTTTTAAAGTTAAATAGCTGGCAAAGTTTGGCGAGCATTAAGAATAATACGCATTACAAAATGGGAGGGACGAACATACCAACTCACTAATCAAGGGAAGACAACTGTGAAAGAATGGAATGGGCGGGTTGAACGATTTCAGACTTTTGGATGTGTGTTACACATGTGAGCTCCATGAGGCCATCCGTTTTTATTCTGTTAACTGTTGTATCACAAGCATTTGGGACAGTTCCTGGAGCCTATCATAGATGCTCGGCAAATTGTTTATGGAATGAATTTTGATAATTTTTTGGGTGCGACACTTGACGAAGAAAAACTAAATACAAGTCAATAAATGTCACAGTTACAGTTGTTTTATGATTTTTTTTTTTTAACCAATGTGAAGTTATCAGTACCAGACTGTTTTGCTTCAATCTGCAAAACGAGGGTGTGAAGGTGTGTGTGAATCTCAAAGAGTGAATGCCCTAATAGTTCATTTTGGAGGCCATGTGTTCAAGTGAACTGATTTATGAGCTGCAAGCTTCAGTCTGGCTAATTTAGAAACATCTAGGACCAGTTTCTGGTTAAGCAACTGTGGTACATGAAATTCATTGTATAGGTGATTCGTGAAACAGCTTCTGAGTTTTTTCTTTCCTCACCCACCTTATAGCCATTAGTCCTATAATAATTTAATTTTGGTTTGTTGGTATAGAAACTGTATTTGCGCAATAATGATAAAGCCACTCAAGCTCATCTAGTCATTTCCTGGATTTATGTGTGTAGGAGTACATAAAAATAAGGGCACTGATTCATTTTGCATTTGCCTAAAATTTGCCTGAAATTGCTATTCTTCAGTTGTTCAAAGGTACACAACATGCTTTTTTCTTTATAAGGTAAAAAAAATACTTGGAGGTTATAAGAAATAAGTCTTAACTAGCTTACTCTGAGGGGCTTTGATATGTATTTGCTCATAATGGAATTCATGAGCTTTCCTTCCTTCGCTTGGCCAAGATTATTTTTTTCTTTGAAATTCCTTCTCTAGTGTTATCTAGGATGTTTGCATTACAAGCAGGCCACCTCACCTCCTTTATTTGTTGTTACAGGTGAAAAGCCATACAAGTGCACCTGGGAAGGCTGTGACTGGAGGTTCGCGCGATCGGATGAGCTGACCCGCCACTACCGGAAGCACACGGGCGCCAAGCCCTTCCAGTGCGGGGTGTGCAACCGCAGCTTCTCACGCTCCGACCACCTGGCCCTGCACATGAAGAGGCACCAGAACTGAGCACTGCCTGTGCCACCCGTCCCAGGTCCACTGGGTTCCCTTTAAAATGACGAACCTAACTGTTCCTATAAAAAAAAAAAAAAAAAAAAAAAAGAAAACAACAAAAACTGGAAATGTATATTTTGTATATTTGAGAAAACAGGGAATACATTGTATTAATACCAAAGTGTTTGGTCATTTTCAGAATCTGGAATGCTTGCTGTAATGTACATGGCTTTACTCAAGCAGATCTCATCTCATGACAGGCAGCCACATCTCAACGTGGGTAAGGGGTGGGGGTGGAGGGGAGTGTGTGCAGCATTTTTACCTAGGCACCATCATTTAATGTGACAGTGTTCAGTAACAAATCAGTTGGCAGGCACCGAAAGGAGGATGGATTGTATGTCAAGATTTTACTTGGCATTGAGTAGGTTTTTTTCAATATTCGATAATTCCTTAGAGGTATTGCCAGGTATACTTGGCAATTCACAAATAGCCATTGAACAAATGTGTGGGTTTTTAAAATATATATATATATGAGTTGCCTATATTTGCTATTCAAAATTTTGTAAATATGCAAATCAGCTTTATAGGTTTATTACAAGTTTTTTAGGATTCTTTTGGGGAAAAGTCATAATTCTTTCAAAAATAACCATGAATACACTTACAGTTAGAATTTGTGGTAAGATACCTCTCAACATTACCAAATTCATTTCTTTAGGGGGAAGGAATAATCATTCAAATGAACTTTAGTAAAGCAAAATTCATGCACTGATTAAAATAGGATTATTTTAAATACAAAAGGCATTTTATATGAATTATAAACTGAAGAGCTTAAAGAGTTACAAAATACAAAAGTTCAACCTCCTACAATACGCTAAACGCAGTGTCATTTTTAAAAAGGACTTATGTCTTCACATATGACAATGTTGCATTTATGATGCAGTTTCATGTACCAAAATGTTGAATTTATGATGCAGTTTTCATATATCGAGATGTTCGCTCGTGCAGTACTGTTGGTTAAATGACAATTTATGTGGATTTTGCATGTAATATACAATGAGACACAGTAATTTTAAATTACAGTGCAGTTCAGCTAATCTATTGTTAATACTGACTCAGTGTCTGCCTTTAAATATAAATGATATGTTGAAAACGTAAGGAAGCAAGTGCTACATATATGCAATATAAAATAGTAATGTGATGCTGATGCTGTTAACCAAAGGGCAGAATAAATAAGCAAAATGCCAAAAGGGGTCTTAATTGAAATGAAAATTTAATTTTGTTTTTAAAATATTGTTTATTTATTTTGTGGTAATATAGGAAGTTTTTTTAGAAGACAATTTTCATAACTTGATAAATTATAGTTTTGTTTGTTAGAAAAGTTGCTCTTAAAACGTGTAAATAGATGACAAACGATGTAAATAATTTTGTAAGAGGCTTCAAAATGTTTATACGTGGAAACATACCTACATGAAAAGCATAAATCGGTTGCTGTTTTGCTTCTTTTTCCCTCTTATTTTTGTATTGTGGTCATTTCCTATGCAAATAATGGAGCAAACAGCTGTATAATTGTAGAATTTTTTGAGAGAATGAGATGTTTATATATTAACGACAATTTTTTTTGGAAAATAAAAAGTGCCTAAAAGATGTATGTTGTGCTTTTCTTCTTTACATGCAATAAAGGGTCTGATCAGGGCAGTGAGTAAAAAATCAATTCCACACATTCGTAGAAGAGCGACATTGAACCCCTACCTACATAAGAGGGGGATTCATTTTTTAAAAATATAATTAGCATAAAGGGAGGCATAATTCATGAAAACTTACTTTTTTGACCACTATATACGTAATGCATGAGACCTTCGGCATCCTTAGTTGAAAATACCATAGAGTTAACTTGCATGTGCTAGTCTGGAGATTTTTGTCATCAGAGGCAAACAAAAGAATTGGTACACTTCAAATTATTAGAAGTTAGTTTAAATGGTCAACATGGTGAAACCCCGTCTCTACTAAAAATACAAAAAATTAGCTGGGCATGGTGGCGCGTGCCTGTAATCCTAGCTACTCAGGAGGCTGGGGCAGGAGAATTGCCTGAACCCAGGAGGCGGAGGTTGTGGTGAGCCAAGATCACACCATTGCACTCCAGCCTGGGTAACAAGAATGAAACTCCGTTTAAAAAAAAAAAAAAAAAAAAGTTAGTTTAAAAAGAAAAGTTTTATTCCACAGCAACAAGTATACCTAGAACCTAGATGATGGTTTTTTTTAATTTTTTGAGACTCTATCAACCAGGCTAGAGTGCAGTGGCATGATCTTGGCTCACTGCAACCTCCGCCTCGGGATCAAGTGATTGCTGGGATTACAGGCATGCACCACCACGCCTGGCTAATTTTTGTATTTTTCATAGAGACGGGTTTTCACCATGTTGGCCAGGCTGATCTCAAACTCCTGACCTTGGGTGATCGCCCACCTCGGCCTCCCAAAGTGCTGGAGTTACAGGTGTGTGCCACCGCACCTGGCCTAGATCTTGTTTTCTAATACCGTTGTCCAGTTTAAAGAAATGTGTTCCTGGCCAGGCACAGTGGCTCATGCCTGTAATTTCAGTACTTTGGGAGACTGAGGCGGGCAGATCACCTGAGGTTGGGAGTTCGAGACCAGCCTGACCAACATGGAGAAACCCCTTTCTCTACTAAAACATACAAAATTAGCCAGGCATGGTGGTGCATGCCTGTAATCCCGGCTATTTGGGAGGCTGAGGCAGGAGAATCGCCTGAACCCGGGAGGCAGAGGTTGTGGTGAGCTGAGGTCGTGCCATTGCACTCCAGCCTGGGCAACGAGAGAAACTCCATCTCAAAAAAATAATAAGCTCGTTAGAGAAACAGCTGATGCTAGGACTGAAGAGGGAAATATGCAAGTCCGGAGCATCCTGTAGTGTGAGAAAGTGATAGAAGGGAATATAGGAAGCGATGAAAAAGAAAACCTACAAGAATGGGGGTTCCATTACCTCCAGCAACAAAGTAAAGCAGGATTTCAGTGTAACACAATATAGACTATCCCTTTGTCTATACTAATATAAATGATTGCATAAACAGAAGAGAGAGATCTGTGCAGAATGATTCCAAATAAGTTTTTTTAGAAACCCCAACCTCAAAGAAGGGAAGAAAACTGTCTACTCTTCAGTGTGGGCTGCACATAATGACTTCCTTCCAAAGATTACCCTGTGGAAAGGAGGAGAGAAGAGTAGCCTTACAGTGGAGAAGTCTGCCCACACCACCTCAACCAGGTGATCAAGGTCCACCTTAGCCGTGATAAGTCACATTGATAGTATGTATCCTTGATATGATGTGATGAAATTGGGACTTTGCTCTGCTTTTCCTTTTGAAATCATGTACCCCCAGTGTGATCATGAGAACCACATCAGACAAACTGCAATTGAGGGATATTCTACAAAATACCTTATCAGTATTCCTCAAACTGTCAGTCCATTAAACACAAAGTCTGACAGATTGTCAAAATCAAGTGGAGTAAGAGACATGGCAATACAATGTCATGTGGCATGTGGATGGGATTCTAGAACAGAAAAAGGGCACTGTGGGAGAATGGAGGAAATCTGAATAAAGTGTAGAATTTCACTAATATATCCTTTTTTTTTTTTATTTAGATGGAGTCTCATTCTGTCGCCCACGCTGGAGTGACATGATCTCGGCTCACTACAACCTCTGCCTCCTGGGTTCAAGGGATCCTCCCACCTCAGCACCTCCCCACCTGCCTACCCAAGTATCTAGGATTACAAGTGTGCACCACCACACCCAGCTATTTTGCATTTTTAGCAGAGACAGGGTTTTACTATGTTGGCCAGGCTGGTCTCAAACTCCTTATCTCAAGGGATCCACCTGCCTTGCCCTCCCAAAGTGCTGGATTACAGGTGTGAGCCACCATGCCCTTTTTGGCTGTAATGTGTCCATATTGATTCATTAAGTGTGACAAATGTATCATGCTAATGTAAGCTGTTAATAGGGGAAACTGGGGTTGGGTTAGAGCAATTCTATTACCTGCAATACTTCAGTAAATCTACAACTACTAAAAGAAAAACATTAGTTTAAAAAAGTGAAGAAAGGCCGGGCACGGTGGCTCATGCCTATAATCCCAGCACTTTGGGAGGTTGAGGTGGGGGGATCATCGGAGGTCAGGAGTTCTAGACCAGACTGACCAACATGGTGAAACCCCGTCTCTACCAAAAATACAAAATTAGCCAGGCGTAGTGGCGGGCGCCTGTAATCCCAGCTACTCAGGAAACTGAGGCAGGAGAATCACTTGAACCAAGTAGCTGGGACTATGGGTGTGGGCCATCACGCCCAGCTAAATTTGTGTGTGTGTGTGGAGGCAAGAGCCTCCCTGTGTTGCTGAGGCTGGTCTTGAACTCCTAGGCTCAAGGGATTCTCCCTCATTGGCTTCCCAACTTCTTGTTACAACTGAAACTTCTTAGATTCTTTTGTGTTTCAGCTCTAATTGATTGATAAGGAGATATCCAAAAATTACTTCCTTTTTCTGTGTGAATTGACTTAAGCCACTGCAGCAATTGAATACATCTAATGTTTGCCAAATTTCCTCTTCATGTTGCTCTGTTGATACAGTTTTGGTGTTGGATTTTTGATAAGATGTGTGAACATGAAGCTGTGATTATAATGCAAGCAAACATATAATGTCTTGCGGATTTTTAAACAGTATTAGTTTTCAAGGGAAAATGATTTTCAAAAGACAACTATGCCTAACCAACTTTTCAAAGTTGCAAATAATTTAATTGCTTATCATTGTATGTTCGTTAATAGCTATCTGTAATAAGCTACAGCAATTAGACAAAAATTGAACAATATACCAGGTTCCAATCGACCAAAGTGCAATTATGTGACTTGATTTTAAGGAAGTAATGTTTTGGGGTTAACTATCTTCAGTTAATTTTTAGTCTCCCCGCTATTAAGTAATCTTGTTCTACTTCATTTTGCCATTTCATTCTTACATTACAGCTCAAAGTAAGCACATCACTTCAGGGCTTCCAATTAGAGAATCCTTAGATAAACAAGACCTGGCCTGCCTGCATAAAAATATTTTTAAAAATCTAGCTAAATTCCCTTTCCTATCTGTAACTAAGCCCACTAGACCTTCTTGGATTGACTCGTAGGCAGTAACATAACAAAGAAGGGCTTTATTCTCTATTACTAAATCTGGTCCCTACTTTGAAGTTAACCAAATTCCATCTTTGGTTAGATTCTTGACTACGGTGTGAAACTAATCAATGGGAGATTTTTTTTTTTTTAATTACTCATACTGAAGTTATAGGTGACAAAACTGGAAATTTTACAACTGTTTTAACAATGACTATTAAGACAAAAAATACAGTGGCTCATGCCTGTAATCCTGGCACTTTGGGAGGTCAAGGCAGGAGAACTGCTTGAGCCCAGGAGACCCTGTCTTTATAAAAACTAAAAAAATTAGTCTGATGTGTACCTCGTGCTTGTGGTCTCAGCTTCCTGGAGACTGAGTGGGAGGATCGTTTGAGCCCAGGAGGTTGAGATTGTAGTGAGCTGTGTTCACACCACTGCACTAAGCAACAGAAAAAAAAGAAGAAAAGCACAATAAATTGCATAAAAGCTATATATGTGATTTATAGCTTCGGAAGAGTTTGTTACATGAAAACTCAGAAGTTTCATTTTTCTTTGTAAATCAGCAATCTTCTTTCCATCTGTCTCTCTCAGAGCATGTCACCCCATGAAGGCATTTGGTGTTATATAAATGGTAATATTCTTTTTCTTTTTTTTTTTTTTTTGAGACGGAGTTTTGCTCTTGTTACCCAGGCTGGAGTGCAATGGCGCGATCTCGGCTCACCGCAACCTCCGTCTCCTGTGTTCAAGCAATTCTCCTGCCTCAGCCTCCCGAGT
>NW_016107344.1:8526160-8539782 GCF_001604975.1 Cebus imitator
TAGAGACGGGGGTTTCACCATGTTGACCAGGATGGTCTCGATCTCTTGACCTCGTGATCCACCCGCCTCGGCCTCCCAAAGTGCTGGGATTACAAGCGTGAGCCACCGCGCCCGGCCTTAAATGGTAATATTCTTAAATATGAATGTCAAAGCTTAATGCTATTTGGCACCCAAAGACATTTGAAAGACTATATATATGTGTGTGTGTATAATCACATAATCTCGACAATTGGAACTTGGTATACTGCTATCATTGTCTAATTGCTATAGTTTGTTTACAAAGAAAAAGTAGGAATATATAGATATTGAATTGGAAACTAAGAAACCCATATAGACTTTTAGGTAAAGACGGTACCATGGGCTCAAACATCTCAGCCTTCAGGACTATTCAACATCTTCTTTGATGAAGGAAACAACCATCAAATCACTTTGCTCCAACCAGCAAGATCTTGCCCAGGCCAAAATTGGATCAGTAAAGATGACAGTGTCCAAACTCCTGAATACTGCCTCAGGAACCTCCAAAGCTATGCCATGGAGTCCAGTGGTGGTACCTCTTCCTATCTAAAGTTTCAGGAGACCTTCACCGATTTCAAGACTCTAATGCAGCATCTCTCTCAAATGAATTCCTCTGACATACCTGTAGAAAAAGGGCCTATGGTTAAACAAGGGCCTGCCCGCCAAATCTAGAAGATTCACAACACATGCTGGAATAAAAAGTTTCTGAGGTGTTCTGCAATAAATACATTTAAACAAACAAAAAAATTCAAACAAACAAACAAAAAGACTGTTAACAGTTTGTCTACGTTGTTAATTCCTTAGTTCCCCACTTCTCTTCAAACTCCAGCAAAAACACACTTTGAATAGGGAATAATCAGCCCCCACCAGGTGGAAGAATGAGGGTTTATAGGCTTATTCTCCGGAAAGGGGAAAGACACGGGATTTCTCAACTGAATAAACAAGCCCCAGTTGCTAGCACATGGCTCACACCTGTAATCCCAGCACTTTGGGAGGCCAAGTCAGGAGGATCGCATGAGGCCAGGTGTTCAGGACCAGCATGGCCAATATGGTGAAACCCCATCTTTACTAAAAATACAACAATTAACTGGGTGTGGTGGTGCACATCTGTAGTTCCAGCTACTTGGGAGGCTGAGGCACGAGAAATTGCTTGAACCTGGGAGGTGAAGGTTGCAATGAGCCGAGATTACACCACGGCACTCTAGCCTAGGCAAAAAAGTGGCGAGATTTTGTCTCCAAAAAAAAAAAAACAAGCCCCAGTTGAGGACGAGAATGCTATGCTAACCAGAAAATTAGCTAAGATTCTTTTTTATGCAAAAGAATGTTTTACATACTCATTAACATAGTAATTAATATAAATTACATTTTGATAATGTAAAATATAGTGTGTTTGTTAGGCCTTAAAAAAGAAACAATAGCATTAGCTCAATTTAAGATCACTGGTGAGGCTCTTTAAATTGTTTAGGAGGCTGAGATTTATTCTCTTCTTTCCTTCATTTCCAGAAGGCTGGAGACCAAGTGTTTATCCTCAAGGCAGGAGGCTGGAAGAGTCTTTGGAATGGACCAGTCCAAGAGAGAGAACTAAATATACAGAAAATCCCAAGTTCTCCAATAAAATGACCCAGCCAGATCATTCACAGAGAAACCCACAGATGACCAGACCCACACATGTGCCCAGAGCTTCCAATCAACTCTTTGGCCCCTCACTATTAAATATTAAGAGATGGCCGGGTGCAGTGGCTCACGCCTGTAATCCTAGCACTTTGGGAGGCTGAGGCGGGCAGATTGCCTGAGGTCAGAAGTTCGAGACGAGCCTGGCCAACTTGGTGAAACCTGTCTCTACTAAAAATACAAAAATTAGCCAGACATAGTTGGACACACCTGTAATCCCAGCTACTCGGGAGGCTGAGGCACGAGAATCGCTTGAACCTGGGAGGTGGAGGTTGTGGTGAGCCAAGATTGCACCATTGCACTCCATCCTAGGCAACAAGAGCAAAACTATATCTCAAAAATAAATAAATAAAAATAAATATTAACAGACAAGTAAGAACAGATATCTGAACAAATCATTTAATATCAAAGAGATAAAACGGAGAAGGGTAACTTAGAGAAAAAAAAGACTATGTTAATTGAATTAAATACTGAAAAGAAAAGCTGTTATTAATAGTCTCAGAGATACAAGAAAGATATTAAAATTACAAAACAAGATATTCTAAGGGGCCTAAAGAGAACAAAAAAATTAAAATAAAAAATATAATGGTAGAAATAAAAGAATCAAAAGTAGAGTGAGAAATTTCCTGGCAAGGAGTGGTGGCTCACACCTATAATCCCAGCACTTTGGGAGGCCGAGGCAGGTGACCTCACTTGAGGCTAGGAGTTCAAGAGCAGCCTGTTCAACATGGTGAAACCCCGTCTCTACTAAAAATACAAAAATTAGCCAGGTGTGGTGGCAGGCGCTTGTAGTCCCAGCTACTTGGGAGACTGAGGCACAATAATCACGCGAACCCTGGAGGCAGAGGTTGCAGTGAACCAAGATCGCACCATTACACTCCAGCCTGGGTGACGGAGTCCATCTAAAAAAAAAAAAAAGAAAGAAAAAAGGGCCAGGCAGGGTGGCTCACACATGTAATCCCAACACTTTGGGAGGCTAAGGCAGGAGCATCACCTGAGCCCAGAAATTCAAGACCAGCCAGCTTTGACAACATAGTAATGCTCCATCTCTACTTACAATTTAAAAACTAAATAAAGGACAATGGATTTCACAATTGAAAGGCTCTCTGGATGCTCTTCACATGAGTGTAAACTAGATTCACAACAGTGTGAAATTTCAAACTGTGGGACCAAAAAGAATTTCCTACAACTCCCAGAAAGAAAAATAGTCACACATAAAAGGAGTTGAATTGCTTCAGACTTTTCATTAGTGTCCTTAGAATCTAGAAGAAAGTGGAGTAACACACTTAGAATGCCAAAGACAAATACTTTTTAATCTAGAATTTATACCCAGCCACACTATTAATCAAGTATGAGGAAAGAATAAGACATTTTTTTCGACAACCCAAGGCTTGATTTTATCCTATGAGCTACCAAGGGTTCTTACATTCTTAGGAGCTTGGAAAAAACAAAAATAATACTCTGCAGCAAAAACCTATGTAGACCACAAAGCCTGATAGACTTACAATCTATTTCTTTTGCAGAAAAAGTTTACTGATCTCTGATTTAGACAACTGGTGTACATTTGAGGGTTTAAGTAGAAATCCATGCATAGAAAACCACGCCTAGCCAGTGCTGCAAATTTTCTGTGTGGTCAAGGATATAGAGCTTTACTTTGTTTATTTGTTTGCTGGTTTGTTTTGAGATAGAGTCTTACTCTGTTGCACAAGCTGGAGTGCAGTAGCGTGATGTCGGCTCACTGCAACCTCTGCCTCCAGGGTTCAAGTGATTCTCCTGCCTCAGCCTCCCAAGTAGCTGGGATTACAGGTGTACACCACCACACCCAGCTAATTTTTGTGTTTTTAGTAGAGATGGGGTTTGACCGTATTAGCCAGGTGAAAAGCAGTGATTGTATCATTCTATGCCAGCCTGGATCACAGAGCAAGACCGTATCTCCAAAAAACAAGGTAGACTTCTTTTCTCTTAAACAACTCCCGACCTCAGGTGATCCGCCCACCTTGGCCTCCTAAAGTGCTGGGATTACAGGTGTGAGCCACCGCACCTGGCCAGAATTTCCTTATTTCTCCAGAGGCAGGGGTTTTCCTTCCCCCTTTCTTAAGAATGACCCAAAACCAAAAACAAAAAAACTAAAACCACCTCAATAATTTCCCCTCAAACACAAAAGGCTTAGTGAGTGTAAATTTTGTTGAAAATGTCGCTGATTCCTCTTTGACTGTTAATCAATTGTTCTTAGGTTCCGGATTCACCTGCACTTACATGACTTCAGGTGAGTTGCGGAGCTGTAAAAATCCAGGCGACAGAGCCACAGTGAGTGATGAGGCTCCTTTTTCTGTCTCGCCTTATGCAGGGCTTATAAGAGGTTCTGGAGAAGCAAAGATTTTATAGAACTGCAGTACCAAATTACACTTGTCATCACTGTAATGGGAGCTTGGAAAGATAGTTATCTTCACAACCTGTTTCTCCAGAATATTTCACAAATTGTACACAAACATAAACAGGAATTTTAATTGAGTATTTTAATAACTAGCATTCTATACTCCAGATGACTTGAACTATGTCTTGGTTGTCATAAAAATATCCACGAAATGAGTAGATTGTTATAAAAATTGAAAGGGCCAATAGACGATCAAAGATATTCCCCTCAAGGCTTACCTATCAGAATGCGAGGTATTTCTTTGTGGAAAGATGTGTTTAGCTTCCTGCCTTGACAATGTGATAGTTATGACATTACTGGCAATGCTAATGTTTCGGCCGAAAGTGAAACAAATGAAGGGATTTGATGTTTTGTTTTGTTTTTCTTTTTTCAACTACATATTATCCTGGAATGGCATCAGATAAACAAGGTCTAAAAGACTGGAAATTAAAAATAATAAAAGCAGAGCCAGTTACTTGGGGGTAATAAGAAGGAACTAAATATTGTGAGATGATAGATACAAAGTACTTTAGATCTTCCAGGCATTTTACTAAGAATATTTTCCCAGGCCGGGCGTGGTGGCTCATGCCTGTAATCCTGCACTTTGGGAGGCTGAGACAGGTGGATCACTTGAGGTCAGGAGCTCGAGACCAGCCTGGCCAACATGGTGACACCTCATCTCTATTAAAAAAAAAAAAAAAAAAAAATTTTTTTTAAAGAATATTTTCCTTTAGGAAAATTAGAGATATTTTACAAATGTTCCTTTTTTGAGCTAATTTCTTTAAACTTTTTATGAGCGTTTAAAGAAAAAATGGGCCAGGTGTGGTGGCTCACACCTGTAATTCCAGCACTTTGGGAGGCTGAGGTGGGCAGATCACCTGAGGTCGGGAGTTTGAGACCAGCCTGATCAACATGGAGAAACCCCATCTCTACTGAAAATACATAATTAGCTGGGCGTGGTGGCGTAATGCCTGTAATCCCAGCTACTCAAGAGGCTGAGGCAGGAGAATCATGCGAACCTGGGAGGTGGAGGTTGCAGTTAGCAGAGATCATGCCATTGCACTCCAGCCTGGGTGGCAAGAGCAAAACTCCGTCTCAAAAAAAAAAGATAAGAAAAAAGAAAAAATGATAACATTGTCTGTGGGGGTTCTAATAGATGTAATACATTTGACAACCATAGCAAAAAAGCAGAGTGATGGTGAATGGACTTGCATGGTTGCAAAGTTTCCAGATTTTACATGAAGTAGTTCGGTATTAACTCTACATTGTAAAAAGTTAAAGAAAAGGTAGGTCCAGGCGTGGTGGGTCATGCCTGTAATCCAAGCACTTTGGAGGCCAAGGTGGGCGGATCACCTGAGGTCGGGCGTTCAAGACCAGCCTGACCAACATGGTGAAACCCCATCTTAAAAAAAAAAAAAAAAAGAAAAGGTAAAGTTATAGGCTGGGTGCAGTGGCTCACACCTATAATACCATCACTTTGGGAGGCCAAGGCAGGAGGATTGCTTCAGTCCAGGAGTCCGAGACCAGGCTGGGCAACATAGACCTCATTTCTACGAAAAGCAAAAAGATTAGCTGGGCATGGTGGCATGAGCCTGTAGTCCCAGCTACTCAGGATGCTGGGGTGGCAGGAGACCTTTGCCTGGTGATGGGGGCTGCATGTGACCACACCACTACACTCCAGCCTGGGCAACCAAGTGTAACCTTTTCTAAAATATATATATATATATATATATATATATATATATAGTAATCTCCAAGTGACCAGTAAAAAAATACAAAGGGACATAGCTAAAAATCAGATAGACAAAATAAATTTTTTTTTTTTTTTTAATGATGGAGTCTCCCTCTGTCACCCAGGCTGGAGTGCAGTGGCGCAATCTCTGCTCACTGCAACCCCCACCTCCCAGGCTCAAGTAATTCTTTGCCTCAGCCTCCTGAGTAGCTGGGATTACAGGCACCCTCCATCGCTCCTGGCTAATTTTTGTATTTTTAGTAGAGACAGGGTTTTACCATATTGACCAGGCTGATCTTGAACTCCTGACCTCGTGATCCACCCGCCTCAGCCTCCTAAAGTGCTGGGATTACAGGTGTGAGCCACCAGTGCCTGGCTGACAAAATACAATTTTAAAGAAATATTCAAATATTAGAAAGCCGGAAAGTAGGAAGAGAGATAAAAATATCAGTGGGAACAAAGAGAAAAAAATAGTAAAATGGTTAACCTAAATCCTACCATATCAATTGTTACATTAAACGTTAATGGACTTAAAAAAGTAGACGTTTGGCTGGGTGTAGTGGCTCACACCTATAATTCTGGCACTTAGGGAGGTCACAGCAAAAGGATCCCTTGAGCTCAAGAGTTTAAGACCAGCCTGGACAACACAGGGAGACCCTGCCTCTATAAAAAAGTAAAAAAAAAAATTAGCTCCGTATTGTGGCACATGCCTGTAGTCCCAGCTACTGGGGGTGCTGAGGTGGGAGGATTGCTTGAGCTCTGGAAGTTGAGCCTTCAGTGAGCCGTGATTGTACCACCCCATGCCAGCCTGAGCCACAGAGCAAGACCACGTCTCAAAAAAAACGGACTTGTTTTAAGTGTTAAAGGCCTAGTTAATTTTTGGAGGTTTTAGGGGCAAAAAACCTCTGGATGGCACATTTAATTACATAGCCGCAAACCAAAGATCTACACCTCGTTCTGGAGGTAAGTTTTATATGCAGCCATTATTGATAATCTGACCCTGGCCCAGTGGCAACTGGACCTTGCTTGGCAAGGGGCTTATTCCCCGAGGAGATGTGTGTGGCCCAGAGACTAGAAACAGCTGAAGCAACAAAGAGCTGGAAGACTTGGGGGCCTGCATCCTTGTCTCAGGTCTTCCTGGATTGAGTGTTAGCGAAGAGGAAAGTGATACTGTCTTTCTTTCTGAAAAAATCAACGATTTGTTTTCCATTTTGTCGTTTTAAATTTTTTCTTTTTCTGTTTTTTAAAAATAGAGATGGAGGTCTAACTATGTTGCCCAGGCTGGTCTCAAACTCCTCGGCTCAAGCAATCCTCGCATCTTGGCCTTCCAAAGTGCTGAGATTTCAAGGCGTGAACCGTGGTGCCTGGCCACTGGACCTCTGTAATTACTTTCAGAGGTGTAGCCATCATAGCGTGACTGTAGACAGCATTAATCAAAGATAATAAACAGTGACCTAGAGAACTGTAGTAACAAACAGAAGGGGGCTGTTTCGGGAGAGAGTGGCAGTCAAACGAATTTGGGGTCACTAGTCAGGTGACTGGATGTAATGTTGCAAGGTTGGTGGTCACAGCGTGCTGAAACCCGGGCAGTTTTTCCTGACGTAACGTACGATTTGCCAGGGTACTGGCTCGGGTCCTTGAGCCCTTAGCACATGTGACTTCCCTTACTATAATTCTATAATCCACTTCTTCTTCTTTTTTTTTTAAAGATGGGGTTTCACCATGTTGGTCAGACTGGTCTTGAACTCCCGACCTCAGTTGATCCGCCCACCTTGGCCTACAAAGTGCTTGGATTACAGGCATGAGCCGCCACGCCCGGCCCAATCTGCTTCTTATTATGCCAATTTTATAGATGAGAACAATAACGCCCAGGAAGGTCAAGGGTCTCATTTTCCTCATGAAAACACAGCAAGTAAGAGACAGAGCTGGCTGTTCTGATTGACCTCCTTGACTCTTTCCACAGCTGCATACCTGTTTCCAGAGGCACGCTCTGTATAGGGAAGCCCATCAGAGTCAGGGAATTAAGGAAACAGGACGTGAAGGCCACTTGGAGCTCACGGAGAGGGCTCCCCAGGCTCCCTTTAGTGGGGGAGTCTGTTCCAGGGTGCAGCCAGCCCCAGCTGGCCAAGAGTGGCAGGTGAGCCCTGTAAGACAACGGTCAGTGGATTCATCTGCTTGGAGAGAGATGTGAGATCCTGATTGTCTTTTGAGAGATAGTGGAGGATCAGAGCTGCCGAGATCAAACCCTGGAGCTTGGGAGGATCTCAAGCAAGTGCTTTGTCCACTGGCAAAACCTTCATCCAAGCCAAATAAGACCAAGCAACTGTGAGAAGGGACTAGCGCATATCTGGTGATTACACCTACAGAGAGGCGGGAATAAAGGGGCAGAACAATGCTTCCAGGCCTTGGATCTTCTTTACCTGCCACAGGCCTCCCCTCCCCCTCCAGCCGACTTCCTGAGGCAGGAAATGGTGACATCACCCTGCGTTTGTCAGCACACTCCTATTCTGAGTCACCGGGATTGCTGACATAGTTATCCATAAGATTTCCAAGTAGATTATTTACTCTCCTTTTAGGGGCCTGGCGTTGCACGGTGCCACCCCCCCCGCAGTGAACTGCCAGGCCTCTGTTCAGTTCGAGATTTTCTCCTTGGAATGTCATTCGGGGTCCTTATAAGTAGTATCTTCTAACTTCTATTAACATTATCCTTTATTAACCAACTCTAAGTTGGGGGTGGGAGGTCATAAAAATACCCAGTTCAGTGAATTACAGTTAATTTTAACCATTCCTCCACGGTTGGACATGAATATCGTTTCCAGTTATTTGCTATTATAGACAACGTGAAAGGAAACAACTTGGCGGGGCGCGGTGGCTCACGCCTGTAATCCCAGCACTTTGGGAGCCGAGGTGGGCAGATCAATTGAAGTCAGGTGTTAGAGGCCAGCCTGGCCAACATGGTGAGACCCTGCCTCTACTAAAAATACAAAAAAATCAGCCAGGCGTGGTGGCACACGCCTGTAATCCTAGCTACTCGGGAGGCTGATTGCAGGAAAACTGCTTAAACCCAGGAGGTGGAGGTTGCAGTGAGCTCACACCACTGCACTTCAGCCTAAGTGACAGACGGAGTTGCTGTCTCAAAAAAAAAAAGTCATTTTATTTTATTATTTTATTTTTATTTTTTGAGACAGCGTCTCTCTCTGTCGCCGGGCTGGAGTGCAGTGGCACGATCTCACCTCACTGCAACCTCCACCTCCTGGGTTCAAGTGATTCCCCTGCCTCAGCCTACCGAGTATCTGAGACTACAGACATGCACCACCACACCCAGCGAATTTTTTGTATTTTAGTAAAGATGGGGTTTCACCATGTTGGCCAGGATGGTCTTGCTCTCCTGACCTTGCAATCTGCCCGCCTCGGCCAAAAAGTCATTTTAAATCTGAATAGGTTCTCAAAAATTGTTCTTAAAAAAAAAGTCAACGAGACGCGGTGGCTCACCCCTGTAATCCCAGCATTGTAGGAGGCCAAGGCGGGTGGATCACCTGAGGTCAGGAGTTTGAGACAAGCCTGGCCAACATGGTGAAACCCCGTCCTTACTAAAAAATACAAAAAATTAGCTGAGGGCCGGCCGCGGTGGCTCACGCCTGTAATCCCAACACTTTGGGAGGCTGAGGCAGGTGGATTACGAGGTCAAGAGATCGAGACCATCCTGGTCAACATGGTGAAACCCTGTCTCTACTAAAACTACAAAAAATCAGCTGGGCATGGTGGCACGTGCCTGTAATCCCAGCTACTCAGGAGGCTGAGGCAGGAGAATTGCCTGAACCCAGGAGGCGGAGGTTGCGGTGAGCCAAGATCGCGCCATTGCACTCCAGCCTGGGTAACAAGAGCGAAACTCTGTCTCAAAAAAAAAAATAAAATAAAAATAAATAAATTAGCTGAGCATAGTGGTGGGCGCCTGTAACCCCAGCTACTTGGGAGGCCAAGGTGGGAGAATTGCTTGAACCCGGGAGGTGGAGGTTGCAGTGAGCGGAGATCGCGCCACTGCACTCCAGCCTAGTGACAGAGTGAGACTCTGTCACAAAAATAAATAAATAAAAGTACTAACTTACTCTTGCACCCACAATGCTGCTTTTGGGAGCAGAATTCTGGAGGGAAAGGCAATATGCAAGGAAAACAGTTTGCCTTTAAGTTTTAACATAGCCTATGTCAAAACTTAAAGAAGGAAGACCAATAAATAGTACTGTAGCAAGAGGAGAAGCTGAACCTACCAGTGGTGTGAGCTCTCATACATTTAACCCTCCTAAAGCACAGTCTTGAATAACAGACAACATCAAAAGGCAGCTGTGCTTTTAAAACAGCTGAGCTAAACAACCAAAACCAAACAGCTGTACTGCCTTTGGATTTAGTGTTACATTAAAATTAGATGTTTTCTTTCCCCAGCCTTTTTTTTCTCCTTGGTGGAAAGAAAGCAGTTGAAGAGTCTTATTTCAGACATAAATGTTATGTTCAAATCATTCGTACACAGCCCACAGTAAAATGTTAGTTATTATGGAAATCTGACTGATAGCACTGTCACTTATAAGGAGAGATTCTGTCTCAATTGTTTTCATTCTTCAATACTACTTAATTATTTAGAATTTGCCTGCGTACAATGATCATTGATGTTGTAGACGTGAGAGTTCAGTTGCAAAGGTTTGAATATTTTATTTGTAAAAAGTACAAAAATATTCCATTGATTAAAACATCTTACACTTAATGTTTAAATAGGTGTTATTGTTTTCCTTTAGAGAAAAGTTAATGATTATCTTACAGCCTAAACTATTAATAACTGGGATAATGCAGGCAAAGAACAAAATACAAACTTACTTCTTCCTTACAACGAGCTTGTAACTTTCTCAAAAAAGTATTATAATATTAGTTAAATTTTTACATTACAAAGTATTACATACTCATTGGAGAAAATATAGCAGACAATATAAGCAGACTTTGCCCGTCTTGTTTAGGCCTACTACATTGGGTGTATGGTCGTTAAGTGATGATTTTTGTGTTACTTAAGTGTTTTTCCATTTTTTTGCCTTCTTGGGGACAGACGAGTGTCTTATTTTCTCCTCTGTATTCTCAGGCTCAATATATTGCAAGAGTCCAATAAATACTTTGAGTAAATGCATGAATGCATGCATACATGAATATTGGCACTGTATTAGTAAAAGATACTGAGGCTAGATCTTTGGGGATCTAGGTGGCAAGTTTAATTTTTTCAGTTATTAATAATTTTCATCAGAATCCTGGAGCTGAAATAAGAAATTCCCAGATGCCCTTTCCTGATGTTCTTCTGTAAAATGAAGTTGGCCTTAAGTGTTTAATTGCTTTTGGCTGATATCAGAGGTTTTCACTGAGTTATGCTCCTTTAAACCAAAGACCATGCACAGACAGCCTTGAACCCTGAGCACCTAAGCTTAGCATTAGAATGTGGCAGATGGGTGTTCATTAGATTTTTGTTGAAAAAAAATGCCTTCCAGGCCAGGCACGGTGGCTCATGCCTGTAATCCAGACACTTTGGAGGCCAAGGGGGGCTGATCACCTGAGGCCGGGAGTTCAAGACCAGCCTGACCAACATGGTGAAACCTCATCTTTAAAAAGAAAAAGAAAAAATTAAAATTAAAAAGAAAAAAAGAAAAAATGCCTTCCAATTTATCCATGTTTGATTTGACGGTTGTGCCGTAATTGCTCCCATGTTCTTAAACCCTTCCCATCCTCTTCATTCAAACTACACCTCCTTTTCTGATGCTTGTGCTTGGATGGGGTCCTTTCTCCAGCCTACGGAGACCTCTTTGTGTCACCAAATCATACAGTGTATTTTTTTTTTTTTTTTTAATTTTTATATATTTTTTTGAGACAGAGTTTCACTCATCGCCTAGGCTGGAGTACAGAGACGTGATCTCAGCTCGCTGCACACTCTGCCTCCCAGGTTCAAGTGATTCTCCTACCTTAGCCTCTCGAGTAGCTGGCATTACAGGCTCACGCCACCACACCTGACTAATTTTTGTTGTTGTTGTTTTTTGAGATGGAGTCTCGCTCTGTCACCTAGGCTGGAGTACAGTGGCACCATCTCAGCTCGCTACAACCTCTGCTTCCCAGGTTCAAGCAATTCTCCTGTGTCAGCCTCCCAAGTAGCTGGGATTACAGGCACCTGCCACCATGCCCAGCTAATTTTTGTATTTTTAGCAGAGACAGGGTTTCACCATATTGGTCAGGCTGGTCTCAAACTCCTGACCTCAGGTGATTTACCCACCTCGGCCTCTCAAAATGCTGGCATTGCAGGTGTGAGCCACTGGACCTGGCCATATTGTATATTCTTTAAAACAAACAAACAAAAAGCTCATTAGATTTTTCCCAGCTGAGTTCAATTCTTTACCTTCTATTTGTTTCTGACCACTCCACCAAAACCCATTTTAATCTAGTAGTCAAGTGTGAAAGCTACTAAATTACTCAAAGTCTATTTACTGGCAGGTTGTAAGAGCCTTGGAGCAGGTAAGGTCTTGGCTTTTTTAGTGAGTCTTGCTCTAGGTCCCTGGTTTCTAAATCTGGACAGGTGTCATCATTGGAGGAACTAGTTAAACATCTGCATTCCTGGCACCATTCCAGCCTTGGTGACTCAGAATTTGGGATGTGCTACCCCCAACCTCCAAAGAGTACTTCAGGAGTCTCAGGAATTTGAATTTTAACAAGTGTTCCGGGCAATTCTGATACCTGGGCAGGTAGTCCATACATTCAGTGTAAATTCCTTCCAGGTTAAGCAGAGGGACAAGGAAGAAGGATGAGTTCAAATTTTGGCAAAGATTGGGAGTTAGTCTGACTCCCTGTCCGTGTTGTCTACGTATTTTCGCTCTTCTCTTTAGAACCTAAGTTTTCCTTCATGCCTTTCATGGTTAACTTGCAGACTGACTCTAGAGGCCAAGAACTTGCTACTTCAATTGTATCAGAAGCAGGAATTTCTATGAAAATGAACAGGCCTGAATTCTTTTATCTTACAATCCTGGAATTGTTAGGGATCTTAAAGGTCATTTAGTGACCTTACTTAGTGGGACACCTTAGATATCCAAAGGACAAGCAATGACATCAAGATTAGCAACTCACATAATTGTAGTGAGCCACTCAGAGCAAGCCTTCCCTGAGGCTTCCAAGCTAAAGTCTTGAGCACTGCAAGCGGAGAGATCAGAAAGTCGTAAGTAAATGCTATTCGGGGAGAGGAGTTGGGGGTGCGCACAGGAAAATGGGGGAGATCACATGGTACATGGAGAGCGAAGCGGGCGTGGAACAGGAATGTGGGTGAGAACAATCTTTCAGTGCACTCCGACAAAAAGGAATTCATTTACTTAACTCCCCAAACACCTGTGAGTTATCTCCTCAGACCCTGATCTGATGCTAACCTCAGGTCTTGCCCTCAAAGAGCTCTCAATCTAGTGGGATAGACAGATACCCATGACAATAGAGAGTGATAAGTCTAACAATAGAGGCAGATTCCAGGAATAAAGTAAGAATATGTGCAAACACGCCAGCCCCCAGGGTTTGTGGAGCCCTTCGAATTTATTTATAGTGTTGGCTATAACAGTAACATCAAAATATGCAAGCTAGCCAGGCACAGGTGGCTCATGCCTATAATCTCAGTACTTCGAGGTGCCGAGGCAGAAGGATCTTTTGAACTCTAGAGTTTGAGACCAGCCTAAGTAACATAGTGAGAACTGTCTCTACAAAAACTAAAAAAAAAAGAAAAAGAATAGCCAGGTGTGGTGG
>NW_016107344.1:8539872-8548662 GCF_001604975.1 Cebus imitator
AAAAAATAGCCTGGCATTGTGGCGAGTGCCTGTAGTCCCAGCTACTCAGGAGGCTTGAAGGGGGAGGATCACTTGAGCCCAGAAATTTGAGGCTGCAGTGAGTTATGATCGGGCCACTGTTCTCCAGCCTGTGCAACAGAGTGAGACCCTGTCTCTAAAAAATAAAATAAATAAAAAATAAAGTACATGAGCTAAACAGAGAGACTATATCCAATTGTTTTTCGAATTATTTTAAACTTGCGTTTGTTTGAGCCAGAGCCTGGCTCTGTCGCCCAGGCTGGAGTGTGGTGGCTGGATCTCCGCTCACCACAACTTCTGCCTCCTGGGTTCAAGTGATTCTCCTGCCACAGCCACCCTAGTAGCTGGGATTACAGGTGCATGTCACCACACCTGGCTAATTTTTCTATTTTTAGTAGAAACGGGGTTTGACCATGTGGGCCAGGCTGGTCTTGAACTCCTGACCTAAGTGTTGAGATTACAGGTGTGAGCCACCATGCCTGGCCAATTTTAAACTTTGTAAGTGTTAAATAGAACATTGCTAGTAAAACTAAAAATAATGACGATAATAATAATCAACTTTTTGGTAAGATCTGAACTTGCCCTATTGTGTTGGAGAGCAAGTTCAGATCTTACCATAAAGTTGTTATCAAGAAATGGCTGTCAGCTGGGTTTGGTGGCTCATGCCTGCAATCCCAACACTTTGGGAGGCCGAGATGGGAGGATCACTTGAGGTCAGGAGTTTGAGACCAGCCTGGCCAACATGGCAAAACCCTGTTTCTACTAAAAATAGAAAAATTAGGGGAGTATTGTGGCATGCATCTGTAATCCAAAGACCACCTCCCACCTCAGCCTCCCAATCCCACTCCCGCCTCACTGAGGCTGCAGTGAGCCTTGATTGCCCCATGTTACTCCAGCCTGAGTGACAGAGTGAGACCCTGTCTCAAAACAAACAAACAAAAAATGGCTACCATAGATATAATGAAGAAATATAAATTTTATAATGTATTAAAAGAAATCTCATGCCGGGCGCAGTGGCTCAAGCCTGTAATCCCAGCACTTTGGGAGGCCGAGGCGGGTGGATCATAAGGTCAAGAGATCGAGACCATCCTGGTCAACATGGTGAAACCCCGTCTCTACTAAAAATACAAAAAATTAGCTGGGCATGGTGGCGTGTGCCTGTAATCCCAGCTACTCAGGAGGCTGAGGCAGGAGAATTGCCTGAACCCAGGAGGCGGAGGTTGCGGTGAGCGGAGATCGCGCCATTGCACTCCAGCCTGGGTAACGAGCGAAACTCTGTCTCAAAAAAAAAAAAGAAATCCCATGTATGAATTGTTCACATGAGAGAAAACATAGGGATAAATGTATACTATAGAAGGAAAAATTACCTTAAGCTAAAATGAAAACTTGTTAATTTCTCTTTCTTACTCTCTTTTTAAAAATAATCAACTTTCTTTTGTGTTTCTTGAAAAAAGTAAATATTTCTCTTTGGGATAATGTGACAAATGAATATACTTGGCCTTCCTCTCCCCTCTGCACCTTCACTGGCAATCACAAAGCTATTATTGAATGCTAGGGACCAAAGGTATTTTACTGCTGTGATATAAAACGGCAACTGTGGGAATGTAGATTTCAAGATTTCTCAGGGAGGGAGCTGGGTGCCATAGCTCCCACCTGAATCCCACCACTTTGGGAGGCCGAGGTGGGTGGATCACTTGAGGTTAGGAGTTCAAGACCAGCCTGACTAACATGGTGAAACCCCGTCTCTGCTAAAAATACAAAAATTAGCTGGGCGTGGTGGCATGCACCTGTAATCCCAGCTACTTGAGAGGCTGAGGCATGAGAATTGCTTGAACCCGTGAGGTGGAGGATACAGTGAGCCGAGATGGTACCATAATGCTCCAGCCTGTGTGACACAGTCAGACTCTGTCTCCAAAAAAATAAAAAAGACTTCTCAGGTATGGACTGAGTAGAAGAAAAAAAAAAAAGAAGGTGCTCCAGATTATTGGTATCAGAGCAGGAATAGGGCAGAGAAAGAAAGTAGGAATATTTGGAGTCTGAGAAAGAAAAAAAATTATTCTAAACATGGAAATGACTGTAATTAGCAAATATCAGGCATTATAGTTTAGACCTATACAGAAGTAAGTAAACATTCAAAGTGTGCTATTTAACTGATTAGCAAGGAGGACAAGATATCTTCATCTTTTAACAAAGAATTCCTGAATCAGGAGTGCTGTAGGAAGTTTCATGGATAGGAATAAAGTAGTCAGAATAAAATCCAATGCTTAAAATTACTATAATTCAGGCTGGGCACCATGGCTCAGCCTATAGTCCCAAAACTTTGGGAGGCCAAGGCAGGCAGATCACGAGGTTAGGACATCCAGACCAACCTGGCTAACACGGTGAAACCCCTTCTCGACTAAAAATACAAAACAGAAAAATAATTCAGCCTGGGCGACAGAGCCAGACTCCGTCTCAAAAATTTAATTTAATTAATTTAATTTAATTTAATTTAAAGGATGGCCCCGTTTTCCTCTAAGATTATATAAGGTTCTTACTGCAATGGAATCCTAAGTCATTTTATATAGCTTTTCATTTCTAACAACTAGGTTGAATCTGTGCTGCACAGGTTTGGTTATTAATAGATATAATTCAGCCTTCTTCACTGAAATCAGTGCTTTCTTTTATTTCTTTCTGCTCCTGACGCAAGCTAGGCACAAACTAGGCATTTAAAAAATATTTGTTGACTGATGAAAACAGTGATATGCACAATCAGAATTTATCATTTTGAACTGTTACAGAAAACAGTTTAAAAATATGGATTCAATATTGGTCATTTCAACGTATATTTTTTCCCGAAGTATCAGGAAAATATTTTCTGGACAGATTTTTCTCTAGTAAAACTGAAACCTAAATTCAGTCTACTTATTCAGAGTTCATACCCACCACTTAGATTATAGGAAGGTATGTCTATAATTCCAAATTCACTCCAAGTGGACTTTCAGCCCAGGGGAGCTGACTAATGGCCTCAATTCTTCCACTCCTTCCCCTGCTGTGGGAATCAGTCCCCTGGACTGTGATGTGTGGCTGGGTTGGCTGGGTTGCCCTGGGCAGATTTATTAGCTTGGACTCTTTCACATGCAAAAGATAGCACCTGTGACTGTACATATTGAAAATTCAATTGCAGGTGTATTTGCAAATTGGATTTTGAGGGGGAAATTTAAGCAAATCCTTTTGAAAGCAAATCCCTCCAAGGAGTGAGTAATAAAGAAACAAGAAGAAAGGTGACAATCAAAAACCTATTAAAATCTAGTTTCCAGAGAAGAAGCTGACTGTCTAATGACATTTATGCTTCCATAGCTAGGCATTTAACAGTAATTTTGTGTCAGTTGCTTCCTTTATACATGTCACGTGGCACATTTTTCAGTTTTCTGTATTTCTGAGGCCTTAATCCCAGCCATTCTTAAATGCTTGAAATGAGCCCATGTTCCTAAAAGGAGGTTTTTTTTGTCCATCTGAATTTCTCTGCAGGAATCTACGATGATGCCTCAAGCACCAATACACAGAGTCAATCACGGTCATTCATCCAATTCATTCATTACATTCATTCTTTTATTTAGCCCTAAAAACCCATGGTAAATTATTATGACCGAGAAAATGCTAAACCAACCAGCTGTTTAAAAACATGAGAATTTGGGATCGCAATGAAGTTATGTGTCTAACTAAAGGGAGAAATTATTCTTATCTGATTCATCACTAATACTTCTAGTGCCCATTTCTGTTTGCTTGCTTTATTTTTTCCTTTTGTTAATTTCACTGCCTAACCCCCAAATGTTTGCCCTAACCGCTGTATTTTGGATCTGAATGTTATTTGCCACTTCTGCTGTCCTCTGGGTTTAAAATGGGACAGTAGGAGTAGATATGAAGAATCAGGAGCAGTAGAAACCTAGATCTTACATTTTGGTCAGATTGTAAATGTGTGATGACAATAAGATATGATCAAAAAGTTGATCATATCTTTGATCAAAATCTTTGTTGTTACCCTTCAGCTTTCCAATTGACATTGGGTGTTTGGAGGGGGACAAATCCTGACTCAGGATCCAAGTATTTTCTTCCCCTCCATGGTAAAACATGTAATACTAATTGGGAAAAGAAGACAGAATTTTCAAGTTTTAATACATCAACTGATTTCTAAAATATTTTTGGAATAGTCAAGTATGAATGTCTTTAAAAAGTGGGGTTGGGATTTTATTTGATCGTTGTTGGTTTCCATGAATTGTGGTACTGGAGCCTGTTAAAAATGAATACCATATAGAGAAGTGTTTTCCGAAAGCAAAACCTGATGTCTGCAAAACCTATAGGCTCATGGGTTTCTAATTCAGAGTGTGAACACAGACTCCTCCAAGGTGAATACATACATTCTAAATTTACCTGAGCGCTTTAAGCAGCTCTTAACATCCTATGACAAGGAGAACACTTGTTAATCAGAAAAATTACAACCTATTCATACTCATTGTTTGATTATTTCTCTGCTGACCTCTGAGGTCCCATTGTTGATTGAATTAGTTAGAGTAATTCATTTATTTTAGCAACTAGCTAATATAAATGCAAACTCTTCTTATCACCAGATGATTGATAGGCACATTAAGAAGTTGTTCAACAGGTTGCTTGGTTTAAAGAAATGTTTAAATCCTGATGGGTTACTTTTTTTATCAGCAAAGAGTGGGAATTAGCACAGATAAGCTCATAGTAACAAAAATTTTATTTTCGAAATGGAATGTTGTCAGTTCTTTCTATTTGATTTTGCTTAAAGCAGTAGATTCTATCAGTTCCCTTTTACAGATTTAAACATATTTTGAACGTATTGCTTTTCTAGTGTTTTCGGAAAGGTATCCTATAAAGAATATTGTCAAGCAGCTGAAGGTGATGGTATCTATTGGCACGAATCTGACTTTTTCTTTCTTCTTTCTGTTTTGTTTTTGCATAAAACGTCCATTTTGTAAAGGCTTTCAGGCACTTGAACTAAGTTAGCCCTACAAACGCTTAACATTTTTTTCACTGGTAAAAGTACGGTTTTGATTCTTCCTTTTTGAGACAGAGTCTCACTCTGTCGCCCAGGCTGGAGTGCAGTGGTATGATCTTGGCTCACTGCAGCCTCCACCTCCCAGGTTCAAGTGATTCTTCTGTCTCAGCCTCCTGAGTGGCTGGGATTACAGGCGCTCACCACCACACCTGGCTAATTTTTGTATTTTTAGTAGAGATGGGGTTTCACCATGTTGGCCAGGCTGGTTTTGAACTCCTGACCTTAGGTGATCCGTCTGCCTCGGCCTCTCAAGTAGCTGGCATTACAGGTACCTGCTACCATACCCAGCTAAGTTTTACATTTTTAGTAGAGACGGGTTCACTATGTTGGCCAGGCGGCTCTTGAACTCCTTGACATCAGGTGATTTGCCCGACTTGGCCTCCCAAAGTGCTAGGATTATAGGCTTGAGCCACTGCGCCTGGCCCTAGTCTTAATTTAATTAATTCCCATGTCCTTTTGGTAATTTTTTTTACTTCAAAATTGCCCTACATTTAATTGTATTTCTTGGTATCTGCTTCATAGAATTTGTACAAGATGATACAGTAATCCAAGTAATTCTTTATAAAAAGTCACTTAAAATTCTCTATAAAAAGTCTCAGGCCGGGCGCGGTGGCTCAAGCCTGTAATCCCAGCACTTTGGGAGGCCAAGGCGGGTGGATCACGAGGTCAAGAGATCGAGACCATCCTGGTCAAAATGGTGAAACCCCGTCTCTACTAAAAATACAAAAAATTAGCTGGGCATGGTGGCGTGTGCCTGTAATCCCAGCTACTCAGGAGGCTGAGGCAGGAGAATTTCCTGAACCCAGGAGGCAGAGGTTGTGGTGAGCCGAGATCGCGCCATTGTACTCCAGCCTGGGTAACATGAGTGAAACTCCGTCTCAAAAAAAAAAAAAAAAAAAAGTCTCTACTATGCCAGGTGCGGTGGCTCAGGCCTGTAATCTCAGCACTTTAGGAGGGTGGATCACAAGGTCAGGAGATCAAGACCATCCTGGTCAACATAGTGAAATCCCCTCTCTACTAAAATACAAAAAATTAGCCATGCATGGTGGCATGCACCTGTAGTCCCAGCTACTCGGGAGGCTAAGGCAGGAGAATTGCTTGAACCTGTGAGGTCGAGGTTGCAGTGAGCTGAGATCGCACCACTGCACTCCAGCTTGGTGACAGCAAGACTCCGAAAAAAAAAAAAAAAAAAAAGGAGTTTCTACTGAAAATACAAAAATTACCCAAAAGCTGGCTGTGGTATTGTGCACCTGTAATCCCAGCTACTCAGTGGCTGGGGCAGGAGAATCGCATGAACCCAGGAGGCAGAGGTTGCAGGGAGCCAAGATCTGGCCACTGCACTCTAGCCTGGGCAACAGAGTGAGATTCCATCTCAAAAAATAAAAAAAAAAATAATAAAACTGGCCTAGAGTCTCCTGCTAGAGATTCGCTGGGTATTTGGAGGTTTGCTGGCTCTACTGTGGACATGAAGGCATATTCATGGATGATGTGGAGAGTGACAAAATGGCAGGGCCTCTAATTATTAATCAAATCACAGATTCATATCTCTCTCCCCCTACTTTACCCGTTTCCTTGGAGACACAGTTTCTTGTCAATTTTTTGAATTGCATTAATATTAACTATGACTTTGAATCAGGAAGAATGCAAAATATCTGAAGAGTAGTATTTATATCTTCCATGTGACATTTGCATCACATGGATAAATGTTAACAATGTTCTTGAGAACATGAGAAAATAAGGAAATAGAGTTCAAAAATAAAGTATAGAACTTGCTAGACTAGTTTCTGTTTAAAACTCGGCGGATTATACCTCTTTGTTTTAAACCATTTAGAACAGCAATGATTAAATATCAGATTCCTTAAAGAGTCACTAGTTCCTTTTGGAAAGGTTTGATGAAAGCATTGTATTTCTTCAACTACTCTACCCACACAGCTTTCCTTCAAGATGTTGTTTTTCCCACATCTGCTGTTTTATTACATGACAGTCATTGAAAGGTTAGATGTGGTTTAATTTCTCAAGGTTTATTTTTATATGTCATAAATCAAGCTTTGTTGTTGTTGTTGTTAATACATCACAAGAAGCAGTGTGGTCGGTTCAAAGTGGGTGTCGGGAGACCTGGGTTCTATTTCTGACTCTGCCATGTGACTTTGGGTAAGTCGATGAATTTCATCAGTGTCTCAGTCTCCCTAGCTACGTAATGGGGATAATAATATCTCCCTTTTACCTACTTCACAGGTTTTTTTTTTTTAAGGATTAATTAGTTGATGTTTGCAAGTCACTCTGAGCTCCTTTGATAAAATACAAAGCACCATTATTTATGGCAATAATAATAGTGTCTCGACCAGTAGGTTTCCTTTCATCCAAGGATGGCAAAGTACTTTACCCCTGGGATTGCAGCTTTACAGCAGATTACTGTGTGGTGGCTGGCTCTCCTTGAAGAAACAGATGGTAATGAGCAGTCTGGTTTTCACTAGAGAGTAATTAAGTCTCCCACCAACTCATCAAGTCATTTGCATAAACTTCCCAAGACAGAAGCGCAGCTCCCAAAAGAGAGCTGGGAGAAGCCGAATTGGGCTCTCATCCCTCATCACTATTTATAAACAAGTCACAGGGGATGTGGATCTTGGAATATCAACATTTTCAACCCCCAAATCAATTCGCTGAACGGTTGCTAAAGCATGGGAATATTTAGACAACAGGTAAATTAGGTTCAACAAAAACAGACATGTAATAAGTGTGGGTTACCTGAGGGTCTTTCAGGTTGTGCAGACCAATTATGCACAAGTCCTGTGATCTCTCCTTAACAGTCTGGTTAGACTAACTTTCAGTTAATTGACAAAGATGAATTAAGTACCTGATTCGTGTGCCTGTCTGGAGCTATTAAGAAAAGTGTGCGATGTGGTCCCTGCCCTCAAGTTGTTTACAACGTATTTGAGACGATGAAACTAAGATACAGGAAACAATTAGTGGAGTATGGAAGGCAGCATATAATTAAGGGCTAAACTGTGTGGAACAGACCACAGGACGATGAGAGAAGGAAGTGGTCTATATGGACCAGTGTAGTGCAGCAACGATTTACCAAACAGGTCAATTGAAGAAGCACGTTTTCCATGTACGCCATGCATATGCAGACCTACTAGGTACCCACAAAAATTCAAATAATTTTTTTTTTTTTTTTGAGACAGGGTCCAGCCCAGGCTGGATGCAGTGGCATGATCTCACTGCAACCTTCACCTCCTGGGCTCAACCCATCCTCCTGCTTCAGCCTCCCAAACAGCAGGGACTACAGGCACATGCCACCACGTCTGTCTAATTTTTGCATTGTCTGTGGAGAAAGGTTTTTGCTATGTTGCCCAGGCTGGTCTGGAGCTCCCAAGCTCAAGCAATCTGTCCCCCTTGGCCTCCAAAAGTGCTGGGATTAAAGGTGTGAGCCATTGTGCCCAGCCCAAAATAAAAAAAAAATTTTAAAAATTTAAGAAAAAGGGCCGGGCGCGGTGGCTCATGCCTGTAATCCCAGCACTTTGGGAGGCCGAGGCGGGTGGATCACGAGGTCAAGAGATCGAGACCAACCTGGTCAACATGGTGAAACCCCGTCTCTACTAAAAGTACAAAAAATTAGCTGGGCATGGTGGTGCGTGCCTATAATCCCAACTACTCAGGAGGCTGAGGCAGGAGAATTGCCTGAACCCAGGAGGCGGAGGTTGCGGTGA
>NW_016107344.1:8548808-8553007 GCF_001604975.1 Cebus imitator
TGGTGCATGAAGGGACAGTGTGCTTGAGTTGGGTGATAGGGCAGAGAGGGAGACGTAACTCTGGTAATTGGGGGGTTTTGGTGGCCAGGCAGGGAAAAGGAAGCGCCCAAGGTACAGAGAACTTTCATAGCCAGAGGAGTTTGGACCTAATTTAATCCACTTTCTTTCTTTCTTTTTTTTTTTTTAAAGAGACAGGATCTCACTCTGCCACACTGCACCAGGAGTGCAGTGGTGCAATTATGGCTCACTGTAACCTCAAACTCCTGGGTTCAGGCTGTCCTTCTATGTCAGTCTCCCGGTAGCAGGGACTGCAGGCATGTGTCATCATGCCTGGTGAATTTTAAAATTTTTTTGTAGAGTTGGTATCTTGCCATGTTGCCCAGGCTGATCTCAAACTCCTGTGCTCAAGCAATCTTGCCACCTTGGCCTCCTAAAATGCTAGGATTACAGGCATGGAGCCATTGCACCTGGCCTACTTATTTTTAAAGACTTCAGAATATAGGGACCCAGCCAGGTGCAGTGGCTCATGCCTGTAATCCCAGCACTTTGGGAGGCCAAAGCAGGAGGACACCTGAGGTTAGGAGTTTGAGACAAACCTGGCCAACATGGTGAAACCCCATCACTACTAAAAATATAAAAATTAGCCAGACGTAGTGGCAGGTGCCTGTAATTCCACCTATTTGGGAGGCTGAGGCAGGAGAATCACTTGAACCTGGGAGGCGGAGGTTGCAGGGAGCTGAGCCTGTGCCACTGCACTTAGACCTGGGTGACACAGCAAGACTCTGTCTCGAAAAAAAAAGAACACAGGGACCTGATAAATGCAGTATTTTGTAATGATTCTTTGGCAACAGTATGACTGGAGCAGGAAAGACACCTGAAGCAGGGAGGCTGGCTGGAATCAGATACAGTAATTTAGAGTGGGTGGAATTTTATCTAGAAGAGTTGTGGTGGACATGGAGAGAAATAAGTAAAAACAGAGCTTTAATGAGAGCTTATTACATGCTGGAAAGGCATCTTATTCTCACAACAACCCAAGGTGATGCTGATATAAACTCATGTCAGCACTGATTTTCTGACATGGAAACTGTGATTGAGGAGGTGAACTTGAGCCCAGAGACGGTATGTCTTAGAGCCAAGGTTTGAGCCCAGTGTGAATCCTAACTCACTGTTTAGATGGAAGAGATTCATATGGGAGAAGTAGACATTTTGACCAAAGAATAACTCAGTCTAGTTAGGAAAACCCTGGGTTAGACAATGTTAAAAACACGTCATTTTCTCTCTCTTTGTTCCTAGACCTCTATGGTGTCCTCTATGAGGCTATTGCGCATAGTGATTCTGCAAGAGAATTTAGTCTGAGGAGCATTTCTAACTGGCGTCGTGCAGAAGGCATTTGGAAAATGCTGGCGTGGAATCTTCCTTCCTAGCCACAGTAAGCTCCATAATTAGGAATACCAGGGAACCATCAGGACTGGAAGTGAGAGTATTTCAATGACTGCTAGAGAGCCAGAGGTTAGGACTGGGATTAAGCAAAAGCAGGAAATAAGAGAGGCAGACAGAGGAGGCAGCTATCAGTCTGCCAAACTAGATTCAGGGATTTGGGCATTCAAAGTGGGAAGGTGTAGGTCACAGGCAAATTCGTTCCAGAGAGAAGCTAGTGCCTGCAAGTCTAGTCTCTGTTACCTGTTGCTGGGCCCCGCTTTGCTTCACCTGGTTGGACTCTGCCAGATCAGCCTGTCTCTCCTTCAGCATCTGAAAGTGCTAAGGCTAAACAGCTGATGCTCTTGATATGGGGCTTAAGAGAGGTTAGTAGTTTTTCCTGGTTAGAAAAAGTGTTAGAGAATTAGGTTGTAGCAGGAGTGGATTGATTTGGTTGATACTCTGGAGGTCCAGGTTTGTGAAATTTTACTTTGACTCAAGATGAAATTGGGAGTAATTCTAATGAGAAAAGAAAGTGCTTGCAGAAGAGGATTCTTGCTGATATCTGAGGCTTTGGAAGGAGAAAAGGTTAAAACAAAACTATAGCTGAGTTTAAAACTCAAGACCCTTTAAACACTGGCTGGCTTTAAAACTCTACTACAGGCCAGGTGCGATGGCTCACACCTGTAATCCCAGCACTTTGGGAGGTCGAGGCGGGCAGATCACCTGAGGTCAGGAGTTCAAGACCAAACCTGACCAACATGGTGAAACCCCATCTCTACCAAAAAAAAAAGAAAAAGAAAAAAGAAAAAACTCTACTACAAATGATTAGAGCATTAGCCATGATTTCTAAAGCTTGCAATTTGACTTATGAATCTACACACTGATTACATTTTGGATATATTTGGCAGCCAAAGTAGAGCAGGAAATCATTATTGGATAAAAAGGGCCACACAGGAGGAAGTTTGTATTGGCAAACACCAACTTATATATTCACAGAATCCTACCATCTTAGTCCTAGAAGGAATCTATCCCCGCTGCCTTATGAGGGCCTTCTCTAAAATGTGTCCAAAGAGACAACAATCTCTTTTCATTTAATAACCTGCCCCCCTTCCAACTTTCTGAAATGTATTCCAACCTCCAACACTCCTATCATATTAATTAAAATCCTTTTTTTTTTTTTTTTTGGTTGTCTTCTCTCTGAACGTGGAAAACAGTTATCATCTTTTCTTTCAAAACGCTTCATATTCTAGAAAGCTATAATTACATCTCCCTCAATTTTCTTAGCTTTTGATGGAATGATATACATATGTATATCTGACATTTGTTGACTTCTGGGGGTGTGTAGGGCACTGAGCATCTCACATAAATTATCTCATTTGGTTCTGACAAAAGCCAGCAAATCAAACGTTCTTAGCCCCATTTGAGAGATAAAGAAATGGACACTTGAGGTTTAGAGGTTGGTAATAGCTTTCAAATAGCGGAAAATAGAAGAGCCAGGATTGAAAAACTGCTGATGTTCCTGTGAACACATGGATTAAATTTCCCAAACCCCTCTGAGTTGACTTCCCTACAATTTTTTTTTTTTTTTAGACTGAGTTTTGCTCTTGTTGCCCAGGCTGGAGTGCAGTGATGAGATGTCATTTCACTGCAATCTCCGCCTCCTGCGTTCAAGCAATTCTCCTGCCTCAGCCTCTCGAGTAGCTGGGACTACAGGTGTGCACCACTGCGCATGGCTAATTTTTTTGTGTTTTTAGTAGAGACAGGGTTTCACCTTGTTGGCCAGGGTGGTCGCGATCTCCTGACCTTGTGATCTGCCTGCCTCGGCCTCTCAAAATGCTGGACATGAGCCACCATGCCAGGCCATGTTTTTTTTCTTTTTATGGAACACTTCATGAATTTGCATGTCATCCTGGTGCAGGGGTCATGCTAATCTCTGTATTGTTCCAATTTGAGTGGATGTGCTGCTGAAGCGAGCACCTGAAAGCATTCTGTGCAAACGCAGCCAAGCAGAGCAAAAAAAGAGGAGGTGGGTGGGTGGGACTGCGATCAGAAGACATAGATTCAAACGCTCACTCTGAAATTTACTACTCGTTTGACTTGGGAAAATTACTATCACTTTCTGAGCATCTGTTTTCTCTGTGGTAAAATGGAGATGATAATACTGATCTTACAGAGTTCTTATGAGGACTACAAAATGCAATAGGGCAGGCATTTTACTTAGAGCTGGGCACATGGACTGTTCCAATGACAGGTTTTATCATTAGATTATGTTGTATTCTTGTACGTCTCTCACAGAAACCACTGTCTTATTAGACAGTAAATTTCTCAAGGGCAGAGACTGTCCTTCATTTTTATTACCACTCCCCTCCCCTCCAGCTTAATGCGGGTCACATGGTAGCACGCAGCAATGTTTTTGGTAATGGTGTATGAGAAGGAACCCTAGTGAGGAATCCAGGCTGGAGAACTCTGAAACTGGATACAGGGGCCGGGTGTGGTGGTTCCCACCTGTAACCACAGCACATCAGGGGGCTGAGGTGGGAGGTTCGATTGAGCCCAGTAGTTCGAGACCAGGAGTTTGTAACAAAGTGAGACTTCATCTCAACAAAGGAAAAAAAATTGTTTTTAATTAGCTGAATATGACACTAAGGTGACTTGTGCTTATAGTCCCAGCTGCATGGGAGGCTGAGATGGGAGGATTGCTTGAGTCCGAGAGGTTGAGGCTGTAGGTAACCATGATCATGCCACTGAACTCCAGCCTGAGTGACAGGGTGAGACCCTGT
>NW_016107344.1:8554981-8565613 GCF_001604975.1 Cebus imitator
TGACCAGGATGGTCTCGATCTCTTGACCTCGTGATCCACCCGCCTCGGCCTCCCATAGTGCTGGGATTACAGGCTTGAGCCACCGCGCCCGGCCTTCCTTTTTTTTTTTTTAAGATGGGGTTTCACCATGATGGCCAGGCTGGTCTTGAACTCCTGACCTCAGGTGATCCACCCACCTCAGCCTCCTGAAGTGCTAGGATTACAGGCGTGAGCCACCGCGCCTGGCCTCAGGTCCAAACTTTCTTAAGAGTGTTTACTGAATTGATTGGGTGGTGATTTTTTCCCTCAAGAATGAAAGTGAAGCTCATGGGTACATATATTTCTAGGGTTTTATTTCTAGCTTAAAGAAACTTTCAGGCCAGGTACAGCTCATGCTTGTAATCCCAGCACTTTGGGAGGCCAAGATGGGTGGATCATTTGAGGTCAGGAGTTCAAGACCAACTTGGCCAACATGGTAAAACCCTGTCTCTACTAAAAATACAAATATTAGCCAGGCATGGTGGCAGTCACCTGTAATCCCAGCTACTCGGGAGGCTGAGGCAGGAGAATTGCTTGAACCTGGGAGGTGAAGGTTGCAGTGAGCTGAGATCACACCGTATCACTCCAGCCTCGGTGACAAGATTGAAACTCTGTCTCAAAAAAAGAAACTTTCATGGTTTTTATTACACAAAAGTAATAAATATATTTAGTGTTACATTCTTACATGGAGTATACTATGCATATTTTTCCAAATACATAGGCAGCTCCTCAGACTTTGTGGAATTCCTAGAAGATGATAGCAAGTCCTTTGATGGCACTAGCTGATTCTTATCAGACTTTGATCCAAGATATTGGAGATATTGACAATTCAAGGATGGATAGGACACATTGTTTTCTCTTTTTCACCAAAGAGTTCGTAATCTAGTACAGATACACACACCCAAGGCAATGACAAGTGTGCGTAGAGCAAAGTGCTGTCTTGAAGGTGAGCCGAGAGAGCTATGGGAATCAACATGCCAGAGTAATTAATTCTGCCAAGTGGAAGAGAAAAAAGGAAAACTAGAGAAAGAAGGCAACCTTTTGGATGCCCTTGGAATGAGGATTTTGCCAGGAAGATGAGGGGCTGGAGGGCACTTGCGGCAGAAGAAATAGTTTGAACAAAGACAAGAGTGACAGCCACAATGCTTGGATGTGAGATAAACATACATCTGTGTTATTTTTTTCTAAACAAAATGAAAAATGGCTCAGAGTCCCCACCCACTTCTTGTTAGGAAATACAATGTGCCGTTTTTTGAGGGGTGGGAACACAAGGGGCTAAGGTAGAAGGTCTAAAAAGTTTGGGAATGGGGCTCTGGTCTTTGGGGCATCATGGTTGCCACTGAGATAGATGTTCACTGTTTCCTGGGCTCATAGGAAGGGTGTTCACAGTGCTTACTGTTCCCGGGTGCTCCTCTTCGAAGGATATACAGGTTTCCATAGAGGTTTGCAGATGTCCTTAGAGCTGGGCTGGAATCAAGTGGTTCTTTTTTTTTTTGAGACCGAGTTTCGCTCTGTCATATAGGCTAGAGTGCAGTGGCGTGATCTTGGCTCACCGCAAACTCTGCCTCCTGGATTCAAGCGATTCCCCTGCCTCAGCCTCTTGAGCACCTGGAATTAAAGGCATGTGTCACCACACCTGGCTAATTTTTGCATTTTTAGTAGAGATGGGGTTTCACTATGTTGGTCAGGCTGATCTTGAACTGGCCTCAGGTGATTCTCCCACCTTAGCCTCCCAAAGTGCTGGGATTACAGGCATGAGCCACTGCGCCCAGCCTGGGATCATGGGGTTCTGTACAAAAGTTTTACTTAATGCCTCTGCTTTGCTTTCAGTACCTGAGCTCTGCCCTAGACAGTGCCTACTGCATCTCAAGCTTGGTTCAGCGGCTCCAGAGAATAAACCTCTTGCCTCTTGTCAAGGTAGGGAGGGGTAGACCCTTGACTGCAGAGGGGAGAGTTGGGTCTGGAGTCCAAATGCTCTTTGTGTAGGCTTTCAGCAAAGCCTTCTCTTTTCAGCAACCCCCACTCTGCCACCATCTTCAGTATCTGCTGCTTCTAGCTCTTGAGCCTGAGGGCCAGCATGCTAGCTTCTAGTCCACCCTCTTAGGTTTCACTTCACGCCCTGGGCCAAACTAGTTACTGCTTCTCCCTGAGCATTGAGTCTTTGCATTTTACTGTTTGGGACTCACCGGGGAGGAAGTTTTTATTGCTTCTTGTTCTTCTTGTTGGCTTTGGATGATATCTGAGGAAAGGATTACTCCACGAGCTTTGAAACATGCATTCTTCAAGTTAAAATGGTCTTTCCCTTATTTGCTCACTTTCACACACTTCCCAGTTTATAATTTTTTTTCTCCTCTTAGGCCATTAGACTTTCGTTTACTTTTCCTTGTATTAAAGATGAAAATCCACCCTAATTTAAAACATTTTATTTTTATTAGAGTTATTAATGCTCATAGTTTTTTGTTTTTTTTTTTTTGAGATGGAGTCTTGCTCTGTAGCCCAGGCTGGAGTGCAGTGGCGCCATCTCAGCTCATTGCAACCTCCATCTCCCGGGTCCTGGTTCAAGCAATTCTCCTACCCAAGTCTTCCAAGTAGCTGGGATTACAGGCAGGAGCCACCATGCTTAGCTAATTTTTGTATTTTTTAGTAGAGATGGGGCTTCACCATGTTGGCCAGTCTAATCTTGAACTCCTGACCTCGTGATCTGCCCACCTAAGCCTCCCAAAGTGCTGGGGTTACAGGCATGAGCCACCATGCCTGGCCAATGCTCACAGTTTAAAGAGTTAAATAACCCATAAGACGTGTGAAAATCATTTCTCACCTGCCTGTCTCTCTTTCTCCATTTTCAGGCTCTTTAGAAGCCTCCTCGTTCAAACTTTTAGTTGTTACTTTTGAGAATTATAGCCGTGTCACTAAGCATCTGCTTATTACTTATAGCGTTACATCAAGATTTTTCAGTGAAGACATTGTCAACTTATTTTCTGATATGGAAGACGAGAATTTAGCTTTTTAGTGATATCCTCTTTTTTTCTTTCTATAATTTTTTTTTTTTTTTTTTTTTTTTTGGTACACATGGGGTCTCACTATATTGCCCAGCCTGTTCTTGAACTTCTGGGCTCAAGTGATCCTCCTGCCTTGTCCTTGCTAAGTGCTGGGAGTATAGACGTGAGCCACTATGACTGGCCCCTGACTAGCCTCAAATACACACACACACACACACACGCACACGCACACGCACATGCACACACACACCATCCCCATCCCTCCTACATAGAGTATCATAATTTGGTTTATATTACTCTTCAGCACTTACCAGTTATGACTTTATGACTATGTGAATGGCATTTACAACTGAGCTATGTGGTATACTAGGAGTATTTTTGCTTTCTTGAACCATTTAAAAAATTTATTGAAGTACATAAATTGTCCTATTCTTCATTCTTTAGTCTTTTTGTTTTTCCTGTTTTATTTTTTCACTTTTGTTTTTTTTAATATAAAGACAGGTTTTCACTATGTTGGTCAGGCTGGTCTTGAACTCCCAACCTCAGGTGATCTGCCCGCCTTGGCCTTCAAAGTGCTTGGATTATAGGCATGAGCCACCACGCCTGGCCTTATTTTTTCTTTAACCATTTCTAAACTTCCTTCTTAATATTATATATTCAAGCTCATCAGGTGTTCTATCAGTTTCATCTTCTTGGACACATGTCTCTTGAAACTTTCTTCATGGAGTTCTTACTTTATTAGCTTTTGTCCTTTTTACTTTCATTTTTTATTAATTTTTTTTGAGACAGAGTCTCACTCTGTGGCCCAGGTGGGAATGCAGTGGCACAATCTTGGCTCACTGCAACCTCTATCTCCTGGGTCCAAGTAATTCTCTTGCCTCAGCCTTCCAAGTAGCTGGGATTATAGGCATGTACCACCATGTCCAGCTAATTTTGTATTTTTAGTAGAGACAGGGTTTCACCAGTTGGCCAGGCTGGTCTTGAACTCCTGCCAAACGTGATGATCCACCCACCTCAGCTTCCCAAAATGCTGGGGTTATAGGCATGAGCCATCGTGCCCAGCCCCTAATTTGTTCTTTAATTTCTGCTTCTGACTGTTGTCCTTGAAAATATATTTGACAATACATAATTTGCAGGACTGTGTTTCCCAGTCGAGGTGAACTTGCTTGCCTCTCCAAGGTTGAGTAATTGAGGCTCATAAATTTTGATGTATAGTCCTAGAGTCTCTGTATGCAAATGAGAAAAACATCACTATTTTATTGACCATTTTCCAATATTTCCTTTGGTCTGGGACTCATAAACACCATTATTCTTTCTCCATGTCTGGAGAGCAACTCTGAGGGCGCAATTCCATTACTGTGAGGTACCTCTTTGTCTTAGAACTGATTTATTTGCAGCTGAAGAAGAGAGCTGATTTTATATTACTTTGAGATGCTGACTTTGTCATTCTCTTCCCTCCCCTCCCCCAGATAAGTAAACAGGTACAGGGAATATCACAAACAGGCATTCTGTGATAACCTAGCCTCCTTTTGCACTTTTCTTTCTCTTTTCTTTCTCTCATTCACTAAACTTACTAACAGAAAGCTGAGCCTAGATATTTAATAGAATTAATGTCTGGAATATTGGGGTAATTAACTATAGTAGGGGCGACTACTCCAAGATTTCTTGATTCTGTGAATAACCTGCGTGTCTGAGAGTGCATCTCTGAGTGAATGTGTTTTTCCCTTGCGGAAACTGATTTATGAGGACGTACAGTGGCTAAGAACACAGTCACTTAAATTTGAGTTCAGTCCACCTACTAATGGGAATGACTTGCATAAAATACTTAATCTTTATAAGCTCCTTTTCTCACCTATAGAGGCGGGAAGTAATACCTGCCCTATAGGTAACAGTAAAGATTAAATGTGATAATGTATGTAAAGCTTAGGACAGTGGCTGGGCCTGACATACACTTACTGTTTGTGGTTGTTTCGGAAAAGATATATATATCTCCCAAATATATATATATATATATGTATTTTTTTTTTTTTTTTTTTTTGAGACGGAGTCTTGCTCTGTGGCCAGGCTGGAGTGCAGTGGTGATACGATCTTGGCTCACTGCAACCTCCACCTCCCAGGTTGAAGTGATTCTCCTTCCTCAGCCTCACAAGTAGCTGGAACTACTGGCATGCGCCACAATGCCCGGCTAATTTCTTTTTGTATTTTGGTGGAGATGGGGTTTCACCATGTTGGCCAGGATGATCTCGATCTCCTGATCTCGTGATCTGCCCGCCTTGGCCTCCCAAAGCACTGGGATTACAGGCGTGAATCACCGCGCCCTACCTCTGTTGGGATATTAACTATAACTCTCTTCCGCTTTTTAAAAATAGAGATTCTTACGTCATCTGCAATTCCAAAAGTTCAATTATTTTCTAGTTATTTGTGTTAGACAACAGATCTTTGAGTCACACCTGTGGTGATATATTTGGCAGCCCAAAGAGGTTAATTATGAGATAGATGTTAAGAAGTCTTCCAAAAGATGCAATTTATCCCAGAATCTCCTGATCCTTAAAAAAAAAAAAGAAATCAAATTGTTCAAAAAAATTTCTAGTTATTATTTATGAAACCCATTAAGATTAGATGTAGGGGTTTTTTAAAATAAAAAATTTTAATGCAGTGTGCCAAACCAGTTTTTTTTGCTTGTTTGTTTTAGACAGGGTCTCATTCTGTAACCCAGGCTGGAGTTCAGCAGCCTGCAGCCTCGACTTGTCAGTCTCAGTTGATCCTCTCACCCCAGTCTCCTGAGTAGCTTCTGTGCCGCCATACCCAGCTAATTTTTGTATTTTTTGTAGAGATGGGGTTTCATAACTTTGCCCAGGCTGGTCTTGAACTCCTGTGCTCAAGCAATCCAATCAGCCTGGACCGCCCAAAGTGCTGGCATTACAGGCGTGAGCCACCCAGTCCAGCTGCCAAACCAATTCTTAGGGGTGCTGGGTTATGCTGTAGCTCTTCGGATCTCCTTCGGTGTTCAAAGGGTGTCCTGATGTATTTACTTTTATTGAAACACCACATGATAAAACATTAAAGTGCTAGAATAGATACAAATATATAAGTTGACTTGTTTTACTTCTTCAAGAGAGAGAAAAGTGATTGATATGATTAGATTACTTTGTAGAGTTTTAATCTTTTTTCTTTTTCCATTTTTAAAAAATTTATTTATTTATTTTTTTGAGACGAAGTCTCGCTCTGTCCCCCAGGCTGCAGTGCAGTGACGTGATCTTGGCTCACTGCAACCTCCACCTCCTGAGTTCAAGCGATTCTCCTGCCTCAGACTCCCAAGTAGCTGAGATTACAGGCGCATGCTACCGTGCCCAGCTAATTTTTTGTATTTTTAGTAGAGATGGGGTTTCACCATGTTAGCCAGGATGGTCTTGATCACCTGACCTTTTGATCCACCCCCTGGACCTCCCAAAGTGCTGGGATTTACAGATGTGAACCACTGCGCCGGCCTTCTTTTATTTTATTTATTTATTTATTTATTTATTTATTTAGAGATGGAGTTTTGCTCTTATTTCCAGGCTGGAGTGCAATGGCATATTCTTGGCTCGCTGCAACCTCCGCCTCCCCAGTTCAAGGGATTTGCCTGCCTCCGCCTCCCAAGTAGCTGGGATTACAGGCATGTGCAACCATGCCTGGCTAATTTTATATTTTTAGTAGAGACAGGTTTTCACCGTGTTGGTCAGGCTGATCTCAAACTCCTGACTTCAGGTGATCTGCCCACCTTGGCCTCCCAAAGTGCTGGGATTATAGGTGTGAGCTGCCGTACCCAGTCCCTTTTTTCTTTAATATTCTCTCTCTCTCTCCATCCCCCACCTGCACTGCCCCCAAGGTGGTGACAAGGTTGAAGGCCTTAAATGGCCAAATTACTCAAGATGGAAATACTGTGCTGGCCTAGCTTGCTGTCGCTTCCCTGTGTGACTACACTGTGCAGCCAGGACCTAGAAATACCTGTCCTGTTACTAACCTATCATTTAAAACAGCCTCAAATGGTTTAGCGTGATTTAATCACTCATTCTCTCTCAACAGCTTAACATGCAGTCACTATCTTGGCTTCTTATCAACATGGGACACCAATGAATGCTTTTGAATTCCCAGTGTTTTGGGAAACTCTTGGCATTCCATCCCGCTGCCTGAGGATTGAGTCTACGATCTGCATTCTTTTCGCTCACCTCCTACAGGCAGGAGTTGGAGTTGGTCTAGCCTAAATCCAACTTGGAAAAGACATTTTTCACTCTCAGTTTTGGTTCTGCGAACCTTGAGCTCTAGGAAATCTAATCATTGAGGCAGGGACGGAGATGCAGAGAAGACGATGTAGTCTTTTTTTTTTTTTTTTTTTTTTTAAAGACGGGGTTTCACCATGCTGGCCAGGCTGGTCTTGAACTCCCGACCTCAGGTGATCCGCCCGCCTCGGCATCCCAGGGTGCTAGGATTACAGGCGTGAGCCACCGCGCCCAGCGATGATGTAGTCTTTACGGCAGCCCTTGGACCTGCCTGGAAGGCACAAATCTAGAGTAAAAATCCCCTCGGCCCTGATGAAGTCTTCCTGGGAAAGACTAGACAGACCTAGAGGAACCATGGTTGTGGGGAAGGACGGTCAGCCTGAGGTTTGGGGATTTTGTCAGGAGCCGGCCGTGTCAATTTTGCTCTGTGACATTCGTTTTTGGATCAATCTGAGCCAAACTGTATAATTTCCTGAAAGCTTAAATTAGAAGTAAAAGGCCAAGAATATAAATTTCTTCTTTTGATCTTGATTGACAGAAGAGGAAACACTGATGTTTATTATTATATATGTTTGCAGCTAAAAATAAAACTGCTTTGAAAGTACTAAAAATTTTGTTTAGAAAAAGCCACTTTTCACTTTTTTCCAAAGTTGGATCATGACAGTGTTCCCTCTGCCTAATTCTATTGTTTTTCTGGAGCGTTGTTTATGTAGAAGTGGCCTCTCTTACGATTTTTATCACAATTCACATGATTCAACTTATTACCCGCATCTCAGAGTCTCTTGGTTTGATCCTTTAAGCCTTTTCTACTGATTATCAATGAAAGTCCTCAAGAGTTTGAGGTCCTAGCCTTTTTCCATTCAAACGTATTCAGAATCAGCAGGTTCTTACATTTCAGAATATAATTTTAGGGCTGCAAGAACAATTCAGCACCCGGGTTTTGAAATTTGATGCCAACTTCTGGTCATTGTCCATCCTTTCTCCTTTTCTTCCTTGTCCCTGTGTCCCCACTCTCTGAGCTCTCCCATGACATCAAAAGGAGCCCTGCTTTGAAGGGACAAAAACTGCACTCACGGGACATTCTGCTTTAGCATTTCAAATTCAAATTGTGAGGCTACTTTCTTAGGACCATATTTCATTTTCTGTTTTTCCTAGAGCCCAGCCCATTACTGAATTATAACAAATGGAAAAAAAAATGCCAAGAAGAAATTAAATGTTATATTAAAAAATGCACAGAGAAACTTGAAAAATTATGGTTATGGCCTCTGCTTTGTCTAAAGTTATTTTATTGTAATAACAAAGTATTGCTTAGTTTTACTCTTTTTTAAAAAAACATAGAATTTCTGTTATGTGGAGTACAATCAAGCAAAATATCCAAATAATTGACTACATTTAGGAATTACTTTTTACTTTTATGTTTAAAAAGCATTTCTCAGGTTCAGACTTTAAAAAAACAAACAGATTTAGGTAAATATATTCTGGTTAAACACAGATGAATATTAGAAAGAGAATAAATACAAAATGTTCACTTTATTTTAAAAAAAAGGTTTTTTTTGAGACATAGTCTTGCTGTGTCACCCAGGCTGGAGTACAGTGGCGTGATCGTGGCTCACTGCAGCCTCAACCTCCAGGCTCAAGCAATCCTCCCACCTCAGCCTTGCTATCAGGTGGGACTACAGCCTTGTGCCACCATGCCTGACTAATTTGTCTTTTTTTCTATTATGGCATTTCTAGTTGTAGAGAAAATGTTTTATTTTTATCTTTTGGGGGCGGACAGAGTTTCACTCTTATCACCCAGGCTGGAGTGCAATGGTGCAATCTCAGCTCACTGCAACCTCTGCCTCCCAGGTTCAAGCGATTCTCCTGCCTCAGCCTCCCAAGTAGCTGGAATTACAGGCGCCTGCTAATTTTTCCAAGTAGCTGGAATTACAGGCACCTGCTAATTTTTGTATGTTTAGTAGAGATGGAGTTTTACCATGTTGATCGGGCTGGTCTCGAATTCCTGACCTCAAGTGATCTGCCCACCTCAGCCTCCCAAAGTGCTGGGATTGCAGGCATGAGCCACTGCGCCCAGCTTCTTTTCATTTTAGATACAAGTAATGGGAAAGGCATACATTTTGGATAATGAAGGAGAAGAATTCAGGGAGACTCACAGGGTGTGTGTGAGTGACAAATGAGCCTGTCTCTATTTTTTAATGTCCCTTCACTACATGTTATCCTGGCAGGTGCTGGGAATATGAAGATTCGAGTCCTTGTCCCAGTTATGTATCCAACAATTTATGTGACTCTGGTCAGAAGAATACTTTGTAGTCCACGTATTTTTCATCTCTTAAATAGGGGTAAATTCCTGGTCCATCTGTCTCTTCCAGAGTCACTTCTTCATGCTAATCTTTGGAAGTATTACAAAGAAAGTATCTTAAGCATGAATTTCAGCCCATGTTTTTGTGTTCCTGTTCTTGGACCATTGGTTGGTTTCTTTGGAGACAGCTTCTGACTGTTATGCCAATTGTTACAAAGTCATGGGTATCAAATTACAACCTATAGTTAATATTCAGCGTTATTAGAATATTTTAAAGCAAAATTCACCAAATACAGAGCTTGTGGAGAAAATATGTGATACTGTCTTTCTTCCTGTAGCTCTTCAACAAAATCTGGCTTTATGAGGGTAAGATTTAATTTGTAGCCAATGATGGTGTTCTGTACTGCAGTTAACAGCTATCAGAAGATAAATTCTCTAGTTTTAAAAACTGAGAAGAATTTAAATTTGAATGATGATGATAAGTGAATAAATATAAGAAATATACTTCTAAAGTAATAAATAAATTTATATAAATACCATCCAGTTTGTAATAGTAGTAGTGAAAAAAATCACAGAACCATTTTATTAAGAACTTGGATAGACTGAATGGCATCATGATGTGAATTTTGTTTTATTATTATTATTTTTTGAGATTTGCTCTGTCACCCAGGCTAGAGTGCAATCGTGTGATCTCAGCTCGCTGCAACCTCTGCCTTCCAGCTTCAAGCGATCCTCCTTTTCTCAGCCTCCAGAGTAGCTAGGATTACAGGCACCCGCCACCATGCCCGGCTAATTTTGTATTTTTAGTAGAGACAGGGTTTTACCATGTTGACCAGGTTGGTCTCAAGCTCCTGACCTCAGATGATCTGCCTGCCTTGGCTTCCCAAAGTGCTGGGATTACAGATGTGAGCCACCGTGCCTGGTCTATTATGTGAGTTTTGTACTTAAAAAAAAATTGAAGGCCGGGCGCGGTGGCTCACGCTTGTAATCCCAGCACTTTGGGAGGCCGAGGCGGGTGGATCACGAGGTCAAGAGATCGAGACCATCCTGGTCAACA
>NW_016107344.1:8565698-8570853 GCF_001604975.1 Cebus imitator
GAGGCAGGAGAATTGCCTGAACCCAGGAGGCGGAGGTTGCAGTGAGCCGAGATTGCGCCATTGCACTCCAGCCTGGGCAACAAGAGCGAAACTCCTTCTCAAAAAAAAAAAAAGAAAAGAAAAAAAATTGAGTTTGCTTCTGTTTGAGCATATGGAACATGCCTATTTCCTATTTTCCTTTAAATATGATGCTGTAGCCACGTGTGGTGGTGCATGCCTGTAATCCTACTATGCCAGAAGCTGAGATGGGAGGATCACCTGAGCCCAGGAGTTTGAGGCTGCAGTGAGCTATGATCATTTCACTCACTCCAGTCTGAGTGACAGTGAGAACTTGTCTCTAAAACAAAACAAACAACAAAACAAAAAAATAATGCTGTAGTAACATTAGAGAGCAGTTTTCTTATATCTTATAACTGTGTGTATATAGGTGTAAAGAATTTATGGGGGGTAATCGCAGCACTTTGGGAGGCCAAGGTGAGCAGATCGCTTGAGCTCAGGAGTTTGAGACCAGCCTGGGCAACATAGTAAAACTGTCGCCACAAAACATACACATATTAGAAAATTACAATATTCATGATTCGTGAGAGGTGGTAAAAATATCAACATTAACAGGAGTTCAGAAGAAGTCAATTTTAATCCTCCTGTATGACTCTGGGGGTTAAAGACTTCCATGGAGGGAGGGACTGCAGATGTGATAGAAATAGCAAAAGAACTATTAGAAGTGGAATTAGAAGTGGAACCTGAAAATGTGACCAAATTGCTGCAATCGTGTGGTAAAACTTGAATGGATAAGGAATTTCTTCTTATGGATGAGCAAAGAAAATGGTTTCTTGAGATGAAATCTACTCCTGGTGTATGTGCTGCGAACATTCTTGAAAATGACAACAAACAATTTTGAATATTATATAACTTTAGTTGATAAAGCAGCAGCGGGGTTTGAGAGGACAGACTGCAACTTGGAAAGAAGTCCTACTGTGGTTAATGCTGTCAAACAGGATTGCAGGCTACAGAGAAGTCTTTCACGTAAGGAAAAGTCAATTGGCGCAGCAAACTTCATATGTGTCTCCTTTTAATACTTTGCCACAGCTACCCCAAGCTTAAGCAACCAGCACCCTGATCAGTCAGCGGCCAACAGCATTAAGGCAAGACCCTCTACCAGGAAAAGATTGTAACTTGCTGAAGGTTAGATGATCATTGGCATATCTTAGCATAAAATATTTTTAAATTAAGGTATGTATGTTGTTTTTTATAGACGTAATGCTATTGCACACTTAATAGACTAGAGTATAATGTAAACATAACTTTTATATGCAGTGGGAAGCCAAAAAGTTTATGTTACTTGCTTTAAGGCAGTATTTGTTTTATTGCCGTGGTCTGGAACTAAACCCACAATATTGTTGAGGTATGCCTTTTAAAGATATGTTAGATTTAAAAAAATCGCTATATTTTCATTGCTTATAAATTAAAAGTTTCTTGACAATATATTTATAAAGTGGCCGTATGTTTATACAAAAAGTGCACAGACTCTTATCCGATGAGCACTGGGTTCTCAGTGTCTTGCTTCTCTAGGTGTTTGATGGTTTTCTGTTGATTGAAACCACCTATTTGAGCATTTTTGTTTTTGAGACAGCATCTCCCTTACTCTGTCACCCAGGCTGGAGTGCAGTGGTGTGATCACAGCTCACTGTAATCTTGAACTCCTGGGCTCCTGGCTTATTTTTAAATTAAAATTTTTTTTTTTGAGATAGAGTTTTGCTTTTGTTGGCAAGGCTGGAGTGCAATGGCGTGATCTTGACTCACTGCAACCTCTGTCTCCTAGGTTATTCTCCTGTCTATTCTCCAGCTATTCTCCTGCCTCAGCCTCTCAAGTGGCTGGGATTACAGGCATGCGCCGCCATGCCTGGCTAATTTTGTATTTTTAGTAGAGACAGGGTTTCTTCATGCTGGTCAGGCTGGTCTCGAACATCTAACCTATTTGGCATTAGTAATGTAAAATAGAGACATTAAAAATGATCAATTTTTGATTATGAAGCTGAAGGCTATCAAAATTAAAAAAAGTTTTTTTAAATGATCAATTTTGTAGTCTTCCTTTTTTTCCAATTTAAAGAAGAATGTGGCCGAGCACAGTGGCTCACACCTGTAATCCTAGTACTTTGGGAGGCTGAGGTGGGAAGATCACTTGAGGTCAGGAGTTTGAGACTAGCTTGGCTAACATGGTGAAACCCCATCTCTACCAAAAATACAAAATACTAGCTGGGTGTGGTGGCCCATGCCTGTAATCCCTCCTACTCGGGAGGCTGAGGTAGAATGACTTGAACTCTGGAAAAGAACCAAAACTCTCAAACCACTGGAACCTGGGAGGCAAAGGTTGCAGTGAGTGGAGATCATGCCACTGTACTCCAGTCTAGGCAACGGAGCAAGACTCAAAAAAAGAGAATGTGATCCTGGTCGGTACAACTTTAGTTTCTGCTTTCTAGCTGCCTCAATTTTCTTCATGCATTTTTTTTTCATTTTTCATGTAAACCATAACTAAAAATATTCTCTTTGTAAAAATTTAACTTACAAAAAATATGACACCTATGAAATTGCCTCCTAAAATCTACTGTCTGCCCTGTACCTCAAATCCCACTTTCCTCCCCAGAAGTAACTGCTGATAATACTTTGTTCTACGTTCTTGATCTGTTTTCTGTTTTCTCTCTGCATATGTACAAACAATTCTATCTTTTGAATTTCATATATGGGATTATATCACACATATTTTTCTATAACTTAATGCTTTCACTTTTTTTTTTTCCCATACAGTACACAGAAATCCAGCTAATTCTTTTTTTTTTTTTTTTTTTTTTTTTTAGAGACGGGGTCACTCGCTATTTGTTGCCCAGGCTGGAGTGCAGTGGCATGACCTTGGCTCACTGCAGCCTCAACCTCCCATGCTCAGGGAATCCTCCTGCCTTAGCCTCCCAAGTAGCGGGGACTACAGGCATGTGCCACCACACTCATGTATTTTTTGTAGACATAGGGTCTCTCTTTGTTGCCCATGCTGCAGCCTATTCATTTTAAATGCTGCAAATTAAGTAATCAATAGAATATTATCTACTATACTTTTTTGGTTTTATCATATCTCTATTAATAAATCATGTAGATACCCCCCCACCAAGATTTCAGCTATAAAATATGTTGTAATGAACTTTCTTGTAAATGTTTCTTCAGGTGCTTTATTTTCTTCTCATAAATTGCCTTGGGAGACTTATTCTGCATATTTTGGGGCTTGAGGATTGACTGCAAAGATTGAAATATGAAATGTGGAGGTGCTCCTTTTGACTTTTCTAAAGTTTTCCAGCTGAATCTAGGGTGAGGAGTAAACTTCTGTCTTCTCTGAGATTCCCCATGAACTTGAGGGGAAGGAGAGAACATGGTAATGGCAAGAAACTTAGAGATCCACCTGTTGACTCGCTGTCATTTCCCAAATAAGCAAACAAAAATCTCGCCTGACATGATATTCCTTTGTAGCTATGGCATCTTCCATTTCTTCACATTGCAGTCTAACTTTGCTAACCAGAAATTGCTGCATGCCCTTTCTAAGTGCTCACTTCCCATTCAGCTCTCCACCCACTGCTCTGTGGGCCATACCCCACCACAGCGGCCACTTCTGAATCTGCTCGTTCAAGGCCTCCTGATCACACATTCTTTGGATGCATTTCAGGCCCTTCATCACCTGGCCTCCAGGCACCACTCAGCACTCTTGATCACTTCCTGCCGGAGCTCTCACCGGCTTTGGTTTGAGGGACACTACTGTATCAGTTAGCTCTGCTTTGGACAAAAGTAACAGAAAACTCGACCAAAATTGGTTTAAGCAATAAGCAACTTCATAGATTCATGTAAATGGAATCTAGAGGTAGAGCGAGTATCAGGCTTGGCTTCAGCTCCCGATCTCTGGGATTCTCCAGGTTTGGCTTTCTTCCTTGGTTTGGCTTTCTTCTCTGATTGGCAGGGACAGAGGGCCGTGGCAAGTCTCGGCTTCGTGTTTTTCTAGGATGACGTCTGAAGAAGGAAAAGTATCATTGCTAAGAGTTCTTCCAAGAGAGTAATGAAGAATTTGTCTGAATCCCTGTCAAACTTCTCTTGAATCTCACTAGGTCACCAGCTGTTTGCAGTCACCAGCAAAGGGGGTGGTATTATTTTTAGATAAATCAGGTCACCTCTTGGAACTGGAAACCTTCAGCTTCCTTAGAGGTCTATGGACTCCTTGCGGGTAGGAATTTTGTGAAGGAGTGCAGGGAATTGGCACTGGTTAGAAAACCGGCAGTGTCTACCGCAGCATTCTCCTGGTTGTGTTTTTTTGCATCTCTAGTTGCTCTTCTTGGTCCTCCACTGACTTCCTCTTCCTCTGCTTAGCCCCTCAGTGTGGATGGGCCCCCGAGTACCACTCTTGCTTTCTTCCCATTATTCATGTTACCCCAGGGACAGTTCATTCACTCTCAAGGCTGTGTATGCCAGTGACTCCCAAATATATAACCCCAGTCCACAGGGTTTTTCTAAACTGTAGACTCTTATCCAATCACCTGTTGAACATCTCCACTGGATTATCCCATGTGCATCTCAAACTCATCATGTTCCAAACTAAATTTGTCAATATGGCCTACAGAGCAGCAGCATGTTTTCTGTATTCCCAATCTCAGTGGATGGTATCATCAAATACTATTCCCTAGGTCACTGTAGACCTCTTTTCTTCCCTGACATCGAAGGAGTCACAAAGCCATGTGGATCTAGCCACTAAAATTTAGCTTAAGGCCACAGTCCATGAGAAATCTTTTCTGTATTATGTTCTCCAATTCGGGATGTGTTATGTTATGTTGTGATGCTTCATATATCCCTCTGTAAGGGCACTTCTTTATCTGCTTTTTTTAAACTTATTTATATTTGTAGAGATGGGGTTTTGCCATGTTCTCAGGTTGTTCTTAAACTCCTGGGCTCAAAGAGATCTGTTCGCCTCTCTCCCAAAGTGCTGGGATTACAGTGTGGGCCACCACACTGGGCCTATAAGAGCACTACCATTGTTCACTATCTTCTTGACTGTAGGAATCTCATCTTACTATTTTTTTTTTTTTTTTTTTTTTTTTTTTTTAGAACTTTTTGGGGGTAAGATTTCATTTCC
>NW_016107344.1:8570899-8584865 GCF_001604975.1 Cebus imitator
ACAACCTCCGCCTCCCGGGTTCAGGCAATTCTCCTGCCTCAGCCTCCTGAGTAGCTGGGATTACAGGCACGCGCCACCATGCCTAGCTAATTTTTTGTATTTTTAGTAGAGGCGGGGTTTCACCATGTTGACCAGGATGGTCTTGATCTCTTGACCTCGTGATCCACCCGCCTCGGCCTCCCACAGTGCTGGGATTACAGGCTTGAGCCACCGCGCCCGGCCTCATCTTACTATTTTTTTAAAAAATTTCTTTTCTGCCTGGGCTTGGTGGCTCACGCCTGTAATCCCAGCACTTTGGGAGGCTGAGGCAGGTAGGTCACTTGAGGTCAGGAGTTCGAGATCAGTCTGGTCAACATGGTGAAACCCTGTCTTTACTAAAAATACAAAAATTAGCCAGGCAGGGTGGTAGGCACCTGTAATCCCAGCTACTTGGGAGGCTGAGGCAGGAGAATTTCTTGAACTGTGGAGGTGGAGGGTGCAGTGAACCAGGATTGCACCACTGTACTCCAGCCTAGGGGACAGAGTAAGACTCCATCTCAAAAAAAAAAAAGAAAAAAAAATTTCCTTCTCAGCAGAGTACCTTGGATATGGTAGGTGTTCCAGAAATGTTAGATGATTATTGAATGACTTTAGTTATTATTACTATTTAGAGACAGGGTCTCACTGTCAGGCTGGAGCGCAGCAATGGGATCATAGCTCACTACAACTTCAAACTTCCAGGTTCAAGAAATCCTCCCACCTCAGCCTCTCTAGTAACTGGGACTATAGGTGCTCATCACCATGCCCAGACAAATTTTAATTTTTTGTAGTGACAGGGTCTCACTATGTTGCCTGGGCTGCTCTCAAACTCCTGGGCTCAAGCGATCCTTCCACCATGGCCTCCCAAAGTGTTGGAATTACAGGTGTGAGCCACCACACCCAGCCGACCTTAGTCTTTAAATACTTATTAAGCCACTATTATTTCCAAACGTTCTTTCAATCTCTGACTGTCTGATGCTCTTCCTTGACAGATTTGGTTCTGCGGTTGGGATGGGTGGAGTCAGTGGGAAAATGCCAGAAACTGTGTCCTCAGGCAGTGAGTGCCAGGTCAGGGCCAGTGTAAACAATACAAAAGCAGGTCAGAGATCCAAATAGGATTGGATGAATCTAGGAAGCTAAGGCATGAAGCCAATTGGGTTGGCGTCTGTGTTTTTGAAGAGGCCGGTGGGAAGAAAACCTTAGACTTAATCTCACATCCATGAGAGACATCTGTGGCAGTTTTTAAATTCACTTTAAGATGCTCACAGTGTCATAGTCCCTGGGATACAAAGATGAGTAGGAGCTCATGGTTTGGTGGGAAAACAAGTAGGTTAAAAAATATAATTTTTCATTTCAATGTGAGGAGACATATAATAAAGCAAATGTATACAACATTTGCTTGGAAGAAATGGTGATGACCTTGGAAAGATTCTGGTTATGGAAGTTTTTTATTTGTTTGTTTTTTAAAAGAGAACACCTCAAATTTGGCATCGTAGTTCTTAGATGTCCTCAGGACAAATAACATCTTTTGATACATAGAAAAAAGTTGGATTGTTCTATTCCAAAAAGATCCACATCACTTCTTTTTTCCAGGGCCCATAGGGCCTGCTACTCTGTGGAAACCTTTTCAGTATCTTTGTACTAAAGCTTTAAAGATGAAAGTTTGTTTTTGAGGGTTGTTTTTATGCAGAGAAAAGATTATTCAGAGTTTACTTTAGATATATGAAAACTAATATCCAATATATTAGAATTACATTTATAAACTATACATTTAAATGATTAATTATAAGTACCTGTTTTTTCCTTAAGCTTAGTTTAACTTCTATAATTGTTTCATTAAATAAGCATTCTATCCCATCTTTGTCTTGTTTTCTCCTGTAAATCCCATAATATGAATATTTGTTCACTTAATGGTGTCCCACTGATTTCATAGGCTGATTTCACTGTTTATCATTCTTTCTTTTTTTTACCCCTCTCTGACTGAGTAATTTCAAATGCTGTATCTTCAAGTTCAGAGATTCTTTCTTCTGCTTTATCTAGTCTGCTGTTGAAGCTTTCCTATATTTATTCATTGAATTCTTTAGCTCCAAGATTTCTGTTTGATTCTTTTTTTTTTTTTTTTTTTTTTTTTTTTTTTTTTTTTTTTTTAATAATAGCTATCTCTTTATTAAATTCCTCACTCAGATCATGAGTTGTTTTCCTGGTTTTGTTGAATTGTCTGTTTGTATTCTCTTGTATCTTGCCGATTTCCTTAAGATCGTTATTTTGAATTTCTTTTCAAGCACTTCATACATTTCTTTCACTTTGGGGTTAATTACTAGAGCGTTATTGTGTTCCTTTGGTGGTGTCATATTTCCTCGCTTTTTCAGGTTTCTTATGTCCCCGTTTTGATGTCTGTGCATTGGTGGAATGATCACATCTTCCAAATATTACAGAGTGGCTTTCATAGAGAAGATTTTCATCTCCAGATAGGTCACAGTGCACTGGATGAGAAGGGTGCGCTGCCTCTGGTTTCAAGTAGATGCAGTGGTACGATGAGGTAGTGGAGATCAGATGTTTCCTTCCATTCTTTTTTTTTTTTTTTTTTTAGATGGAGCCTCATCCTCTTGCCCAGACTGGAGTGCAGTGGAGTAATCTTGGCTCACTGCAACCTTTACCTCCTGGGTTCAAGTGATTCTCCTGCCTCAGCCTCCTGAGTAGCTGGGGCTACAGGCATGCACCACCATGCCAGGCTAATTTTTGAATTTTTAGTAAAGATGGGGTTTCACCATATTGGCCAGGCTGGTCTCAAACTCCTGACCTGAGGTGATCTGCCTGTCTTGGCCTCCCAAAGTGCTGGGATTACAGATGTGAGCCACTGTGCCAGCCTTTCCTTTCATTCTTTATGTAGCTATCCTGAATTTCTATGCTCTATAGGATTTCTGCCACTCCTTTGATATACTCTGGTACTCTCCTTTAGTTATTTTCATCACAATATAGTTACTTATTTGTAGTTTTATTTGGGCTTTGCTGTGGGAATAAGCTCTAATGGCTTCTGGTTGGCCGTCTTGTTAATGTCACTTTCTAAATCTAATTTTACTAAAAGACTAGCACATTTTACATCACTTTTATAGAAATTGAAATGAAGTTTGTTAAATGAAGACTTTTAAACATTTAAAACTGCATTTACAATTTAATATTTGGGTGGGACACAGTGGCTCACGCCTGTAATCCTAGCACTTTGGGAGGCTGAGGCAGGCAGATCACCCGAGGTCAGGAGTTCATGATTAGCCTGGCCAACATGGTGAAACCCAGTTTTTAATTTTGTGTTTTGTACTACAATACAAAAATTAGATGGGCATGATGGCAGGTGCCTGTAATCCCAGCTACTCTGGAGGCTGAGACAGGAGAATCACTTGAACCCAGGAGACGGTGGTTGTGGTGAGCTGAGATCGCACCACTGCACTCCAGCCTGGGTGGCTGAGCAAGACTCTGTCTGAAACAAACAAAGCAAGAACAACAAAAATCCAAAAATAATGTAATATTTGTGATTTTCCTATTAGATGCTACAGTTGCATGATTTATTTATTTATTTTATTTATTTATTTTGAAACAGGGTCTCACTGTGTACCCAGGCTGGAGGGCAGTGGCACAAACATGGCTCACTGCAGCTTCAGCTTCTCCAGGCTCAGGTGATCCTCCCACCTCAGCCTCCCAAGTAGGTGGGACTACAGGCACATGGGAACATGTCTGGTAGTTTTTGTATTTTTAGTGGAGATGGGTTTTTCCATGTTTCCCAGGCTGGTCTCGAACTTCTGGGCTCAAGCAATTGGTCCGCTTTGGCCTCCCAAGTTGCTGGGAATACCGGAATGAGCCACTGCACTTGGTCACTTCTCTACATAATTGGAAACTTTTTTTAGGGTTGGAAGATGCTTATGCTGTGTGGACAAGATTGTATCTCAAAATATTTTTTCCTCTACAGTCACAGCTGCATGTGTATGGCTAAATGCACCCTTGAAGACTGTGAGACATTCTGTCTTTTTCTTTTTTTTTTTCTTACTGTGCTTGGAGACACTCTGATCCTGTTTGTAGTAGGAGTGGTTTCAGATTCCTCAACTCTGATTTCAAGAGCTGTGCTTCCTAATTCTTCCATCTACTCCACCTGCTTTCAGCACTTGATTGAATTTTGCATGTTTTTGACCCTTAAGACACCTAAACGTCTTGCACTCTATTGGATCTAAAGACAATTTTACTTGGGAGGCATTTGCATTCCTTTTTTATAGTCTTGCTTTCTGTTAGGACCACAACCATCCTAATAATCTAAGGTTATCTCACCAAACTCTAGCTACCGTTCAAGACTTTGTCTTAATAAAGTCACAATTTTGGAAGTCATTCTGATGATTTAAACCAGGTAGGTTCTTCTGTTTCCTGGTCACCTCTCTAAGCCTAGTCGGCTCTTTCTTAATTTTTAGTTCTCAGTGTGAATGTCTTATCCTCATAGAGCTTTTCTCTGATTGCCCTTTTATAAGGATGGAATCTTTTATTATTATTATTATTATTTTTGAGAAGGAGTTTCACTCTTTCACCCAGGCTGGAGGGCAATGGTGCGATCTCAGCTCACTGCAACCTCTGCCTTCCAGTTTCAAGTCATTCTCCTGCCTCAGCCTCCTGAGTAGCTGGGATTACAGGCTCCCGCCACCAGTTCTGGTTACTTTTTGTATTTTTAGTAGAGACGGGGTTTCACCATGTTGGCCGGGCTGGTCTCAAACTCCTGACCTCGTGATCCACCCGCTTCAGCCTCCCAAAGTGCTGGGATTACAGGTGTGAGCTACCGCGCCCGGCCGGCACTTGTTAATGTTCTTCACAACATATAAAGTAATTTGGGGACTATTTTGTTTACTTGTTAGTTATCTGTTTTTCCCACTAGAGTGCAAGCTCCATGAGAGCAAAGACTAGTCTTTTAAAAAATTAATAATTTATTTTGAAATAACTTTAGGGTCATAAGAGATTGAAATGATACCTGGGCACGTGGCTCACATGTGTAATCCCAGCACTTTGGGAGGCTGAGGTGTGTGGATCACCTGAGGTTAGGAGTTCAAGACCAGCCTGACCAATATGGTGAAACCCCGTCTCTACTAAAAACACAAAACATTATCTGGACGTGGTGGCACATGCCTGTAATCCCAGCTACTCAGGAAGCTGAGGCTGGAGAATCGCTGGAACCCAAGAGGCAGAGGTTGCAGTAAGCCGAGATCATGCCACTGCACTCCAACCTGGAAGACAAGAGCAAAACTCCGTCTCAAAAAAAAAAAAGAAATCAAAATTAGGAAACTGATGTTGATACAATACCGTTGTCTAGGCTTATAGAACATTTCTGGGGTTTCACCAGTTTACATACACTTGTGTGTGTGTGTGTGCGCACATATGTGTAGTTCTATGAACTTGTACCCCTTGTACAGGTTCATGTATCCACCGCAATCGGGACACAGAACTGCCCATCTCTACAAGGACACTCCTCTTGCTGTCCCTTCATAAGCACTAGTCTGTCTTGTTCACTTTTGTCCCCTCTGTTCCCTGCTTAGTGCCAGGTCCATGATAGGCACCAGATAAATATTTGTCGAATGTATCAGTGTGTGGCCAAATATTGCTGGAGGAATTTGCCTAATTTGTTTGGATAAAAGAGTATTAATCTGTTTATTGAACTTCGGTTACTAAGAGGCTGTTTGAGGAGAAAAATGTCATCAAACCCCATCTCATGGGGGATGGGGAGGAAAAAAAATCTCGTTATGACTAATTTGCAAAGAACACAAAAAATCCTCAGCTACCAAATCTCAGAGATGTTGCAACACTAATGAATCCAAATCTTATAATCCAGCCTTTGCCAATGTGGAAAGGTTAAAAATCTTGAGAGGACAGCAAAATAGGTACTATTTATGTGTGTGTGTGTGTGTGTGTCTGTGTGTGTGTGTGTGCGCACGCATGTATACACGTGTATGTGTGTGTGTGTGTGTGTGTATATATATATATATATATATGTTTTTTTCTCCAAATATTTAATGTGAAATGTCATTTCAACATACCCTGGAATCCGAACTAGCAATTGGAGGCAGCCTGACCGAGAATGCTGTGCTCCTGAGCTGCCAGGCCTCCTTCCTCCTGGTTCCGATTACTAATACTGTCCCAAAGTAAACAGAAACTTGACCCTCCATTAACTTGTTTTAGACTACCTACAATAAAATTTCTCCTAATGGTACTAGGGGGAAATTGACGCCTCCTGAAAGATATTTGCACATTGCTGGAGTTTCTTGACCTTAAGATATCTTTTTGGAAGCATTTAAAGAACTAAAGAAAGAAACTGCGCTTTAAGTAGACCTTGTGACAGAAGTAGGTGGGAAAATAATTACACTGCATACCAAACCTTACCTTTGCCCAGGATAACTCCATGACAAATGCTACGGCAAACATGCTGTAAGAATACCATCATATTCATTCATCTCTTTTGTGATAAGAAAGCCTTATGGATTTGATATCTTGAAAACCTTTGTTTTGCAGGGTTTGCTTTAACAGCTTGCCTCTTACTCACCATGTATAGAGACTGAATCACTTTGGAATCCATTTTCATTTAGTGACTTGAGGCAGAACATTCAGTGTATTTTGTGTTTGAAACCGCAGGTAGGACCTGTTTCTGTAAATGATTTATTTCCAGGGATCTGTTCCTTTAATTGATTTGATATTTACTTAAGAAAGTTCTTTCTTTGCTTGCCCTGTCATCCCCCACTGAGAGCTTTTGTAAAGTATGTGCTGTCATAAATAGGCTGCTTCCTTCCCAGACCAGTCATTTCTCTGAGATTTACACATCTTTCTTTCTTCTTTCTTTCTTCTTTCTTTCTTTCTTCTTTCTTTCTCTTTCTTTCTTTCTTTCTTTCTTTCTTTCTTTCTTTCTTTCTTTCTTTCTTTCTTTCTTTCTTTCTTTCTTTCTTATCTTTCTCTTTCTTTCTCTTTCTCTCTTTCCTTCCTTCCTTCCTTCCTTCCTTCCTTCCTTCCTTCCTTCCTTCCTTCCTTCCTTCTTTTTATAGAAGTATTCCTGAACACATCTTTCTTTCTTATTTTTTTTGAGATGGCATCTTGTTCTGTCATCCAGGCTGGAGTGCGGTGGTGCAATCTTGGCTCATTGCAACTTTGCTTCCTGGGTTCAAGCAATTCTCCTACCTCAGCCTCCTGAGTAGCTGGCATTACAGGTGTGTACTACCACACCTGGCTAATTTTTGTATTTTTAGTGGAGATGGGTTTCACTATGTTGCTCAGGCTGGTCTCAAACTCCTGATCTCAATTCACCTGCCTTGGCCTCCCAAAGTGCTGGGATTACAGACATGAACCACCATACCTGGCCTACATGTCTTTAAATGGAGTCTGGGCGTCATTTCAAAAGGATTTTTCTATATGTTCTATTTTTGGGTAAAAACCTGTGGCTTAGGAAGGCTTTAACCTGCATTCAGTCAGCTCTATAGCCCTCCTCCCCATAGTGGTTATAGCAATGACAACAAACAACAGTCATCATAATTACTAATATGGACTACTCATGTATTCTTGATCTTTTTGTTCGTTTTCTTTCTTTTTTAAAAAAATGAGATGATGTCTCACTATGTTGCCCAGGCTGGTCTTAAACTCCTGGGCTTAATTGATCCTCCTGTCCTGGCCTCCCAAAGTGCTGGGATTACAGGCATGAGCCACTGTCTCTGGCCTTTTTTTTTTTTTTTTTTGAGACAGAGTTTTGCTCTTGTTGCCCTGGCTGGAGTGCAATGGCATATCTCAGCTCACTGCAACTTCTGCCTCCCGGTTCAAACAATCCTCCGGCTTCAGCCTGGGATTACAGGCTCATGCCACCATGCCTGGCTAATTTTGGTGTTTTTAGTAGAGACGGGGTTTCATCATATTGGTCAGGTTGGTCTTGAATGCCTGACCCCAGGTGATCCACTTGCCTCGGTCTCCCAAAGTGTTGGGATTACAGGTGCGAGCCATCACACCCGGCCTTTTTTTCTTTCTTTTTATTTATTTATTTATTTTTTTTTTAATTTTTTTTTCATGTTTATAAATACTTTATTCAGGTCATGACAGTGGGTAAGTTCCCAGCTAAGTGCACAGATACAAGCGAGGTATTTCTGGGTTAATGCAGGAGCCAGTGGGTTACATGGGACTGAGCACTGTAGCCAAGGAGTGAGCACCAAGGTTTTCTTTCTAAAAATAGAGACGAGGTCTTGCTATATTTGACAGGCTGGTCTTAAACTCCTGGCCTCACGCAATCCTCCTGCCTTGGCCTCCCAAAGTGTGGGAATACAGGCATGAGCCACTGTGCCCGGCAGTGTTCTCTTACATGAATTTTAAGTAAAGGCATTTTTAGGGATGTCTGCAAGTTTTATTGATTGTAAAATCCAATCTAAATAAAAACAGTGAAAACTCAGCTTTGAGACAAGTCATGTGCCTGACCTCCCAACCATATCTCCTGCTTTAAACCATTTTGAAATGGCTGCTGGATATAAAATCTGTGGCAGAAAGTCTCTTAGCTGAAAGGTCATAAACCCAGAGCTTCTCAGTCTCTCCTATCTTTAAGTAACAGGGATTCCAAGATCTTAAAGTGATTCGTGTGTGTTTAGTCTCAGTTCGCACTCTGGCAGTAAGGCTGAGACAGCGCATGCTCTCTGAGCTGTAATTTTCAGCTCCATGGAGGAGTCCAGTTCCAAGGACAAGAGCCTGGAGAGGGGAAGTCCCCATCCTGCACCTTGCCACCCTCCCTCAACAGCAGCTGGAAGCTTTTCAGTTCCCTCACGACACAGTTTCTCTTCCTGTAAATAGAAAAATGCTTCTCTTCTGTGAAACATTTGAGAAGCACCTAGGTTGTTTGTCTTAAGCTTACTTAAAAGGAAGAGTGGGTTTTGTATGGGGAGGAAAACCAAAGCCCAAGGTCACCAGGCCAAAGGACAGCCAAGGAAGAAAACTGCCTCCCAAAGCTTCTAGCCGTTTCTAGCCACTGACCTCTATTTGTATCCCGAGCTCGCGGTGCAAGCACCTCCAGCTCAGAGCCCCTGGCTGTGGTCTGTGTTGACCCAGAAAACTGAAGGGAATCATCGATTTTTCAGATTTGTTTAGGAAAAGCCACCAACCATACCGGGGAAACCCTGCTCAGCCTTCCAGGGGACTTCCAGAGCTAGGAACTGGGGGCTGCATGACTTAGTCCATTAGGTATGCTTTTCCAGGCTGCTGCTGTTTCATTGTGCTCTTATCGACATGAATATTTGCCCAAATGTTGCTTTCTGCTTTACCCTTGCCTCCGAGGAGGAAAGTATTCTTAATGGAGAGGGCAGACCAAGGGCAGAGAATTGCTCATTTTTCTGCATCATGGAAAATATAGGATGTACAGGAAACAAATCCTTTCAACTGGCTTAATCCTTTCGGTGAGGCTCGTTTGAATGAACTCCATTGTATTCATTTCTTATTCGAGCATGATAAAAATAGAACACTTAGAGGACTATGTCTATAGAACCAGACTGAAATGGAGAGTTGAGCCAATTGTCCAGATAATCCAAGCAAAAACAGATCGAAACAAAATGAAACCAACCACCATAGAGAAAAAAGCAGCTTTAGGAGTCTGAATGATTCAGTCCAGTTCTCTGCATTGTTCAAATTCACCTGCTCTGCATTCTATGTTTACTTTTTCTACATAGCCTGGGCTTGAGTTGTTGAAGAGTTTTTCCCCTAATATTATCTCAAGTACTACCTCAAAAAAAAAAATGCCTTTGCTTTAAAATATTCCTCTCTGCCCTATTTCTCAGAAAGAAAATAAATCTCATCATAGATGTATACATGGTTTTCTATCAGACAGCATTAGGAGTTTTGGGGAGATTTCTTTTTCATCTGGCTCTGTGAATTCCCTTTAGCAGGGAGTTAGGGCTGGAGACGGTTTATCTACATAGTCACATGTTATAAACCTGTTGCTTTCTGCTTGGCTAAGTGCCTGTCATGTGTGTTGGTTGCCAACACAACAGCTTGGCTCATTTAGAAAAGCAAGGAGCCCAATTTCCTCCGAGATAGCAGCTGGTAATATTCCACTGGATGCTACTGACACCCTATGCGACTTGGAGATGGTGTCTTGGCCAGGGTTCTCCTGAGACTGGCTTCCCACATTGAGGGGCATGACTGGCCTCTCAGATTAGATTCCTGATCTTGTTGTTTTAACGGCTCTTCTCTCCCTGTCCCTTTTACTCAGACTCAAGTCTTTTAATTCATTCACTCATCTGATTTTTCTTTCTGTTTCTTTCCCAACATAACCAGTCACTAAGTGCTGTGTATTCATCTTTCTCAAAGTTTCTCTCATTTTAAGCTTTATTTATTTCTCCCCGTTCCTTGCATTTGAGGTCTCATTTTCTTATCCCTCCTAATAATCCCCTGCCATTTTTCCATCTCACCTATTGCTAAAGTTTCAATCTTCCTTGAAACTCTGCATAATTGAATTGTATTAACATTTCTTTCCACAAACGTCTTCAAGAACTCCTTGTTGCCTAAAAGATTTTGCTGAGATTTCTCATCCCGGCATTAAAAGCTTTTGTTGGCTGAGCTTGGTGGGTCACACTTTTAATCCCAGCACTTAGGGAGGCCGAAGCAGGAGGATCACTTGAGGCTGGGAGTTTGAGACCGGCCTGGCCAACATGGTGAAATCCTGTCTCTACTGAAAATACAAAAATTAGCCAGGCGTGGTGGTGTACACCTGTAATCCCAGCTACTCAGGAAGCTGAGGTAGGAGAATTGCTTGAACCCAGGAGGCAAATGTTGCAATGAGTGGAGATCGCACCACTGCATTCCAGCCTGCGTGACAGAGTGAGACTCCATCTCAAAAACAAGAAGGAAAAAGGAAAAGAAAGCTTTTGTCAGTGTGGTTCTGATGACTTCCCAGCCTCCTGTGAACAGTCAGCTCTGGCAAGACAGACCAATTATCCTCCTACATAAAATGCCTTTCTTCTTCTTTCTCACCCATCAAAATCCCAACCATTTTCCAAGGCTAGATTGGACATCACCCTTCTTCTTCTTCTTCTTCTTTTTTTTTTTTGAAACAGACTCTTACTCTTTCACCCAGGCTGGAGTGCAGTGGTATGTGATCTTAGCTCACTGCAACCTCTGCCTCCTGGGCTCAAGTGATTCTCATGCCTTAGCCTCCTGAGTAGCTGGGACTACAGGCATCTGCCACCATGCCCAGCTAATTTTTGTATTTTTACTAGAGACAGGGTTTCACTATGTTGGCCAGGCTGGTCTCGAACTCCTGACCTCAAGTGATCCACCCACCTTGGTCTCCAAAGTACAGGGATTACAGGCATGAGCCGCTGTGCCTAGCCGACCCTTCTTCAAGCTGATTTTTTTTGGCCACATTGGAAGAAAAGGAAAACACACTTGGTAGCTCACTGCATTTTTATACAGCTGATACTGATACAAATTTCTATCATTCCCTGCCCACACTGTATTCTTTCATTTTTTTCTCTCTCTGAGATAATTTCTGCCCCTTTGTCTTTGATGCTGTCCTCAGAAACAACGCAAAAGTAATATCATGTTTCTATATCAAAGCTCCTCAAGTATTTGATGTACACTATTATAGCTATCTTGACTAACCCACATACAACCCAGATTCTTTTTTTATTTTTTGAGATGAAGTCCCTTTCTGTCACCTAGGCTAGAGTGCGGTGACGTGATCTCGGCTCACTGCAACCTCCGCCTCCTGGATTCAAGCGATTTTCCTGCCGCAGACTCACCAGAAGCTGGGACTACAGGCATGCACCACCACACCCAGCTAATTTTTTTGTATTTTTAGTAGAGACGGGTTTCACCATGTAGGCCAGAATGGTCTTGATCTCATGACCTCATGATCTACCCACCTCGGCCTCCCAAAGTGCTGGGATTATAGGCATGAGCCACCGTACTAGGCCCACAACCCAGATTTTTAAATTACTTCTTATATTAACATGGCAAATTATTCTCTAATTTGATCATGTTATCTAGAAGTACTCCAGGGTGTTAACAATAATTTTAAAATGTGGATTCTAGAAAAAGCACGACTTTCCGGATCCATAGTATTAAGTCTAGAGAATTTGAGATGTTTGTACCATTTATTAGAGCCACACACTGTAGAATTTATAGAATTTTTTTTCTTTGTCAAGGAGGAAGGAGGGCCAGTTTCCACAATTTCCTGTGTTTCTGCGGTTTTTGCATGTAAACTAGATGATCAGCTCCTGGTAAGCAGGAAGTCTGACCTGCAAATCTCTATGTCCTTCAGAGAAGGCCCTGGACCTAGTAGGCATTCCACCATTTGATTCTGAAAAATTAATCTCAGATAATGAACACTGCTGACTCTAGTGCTCACTTTTCTGCTCTTACGTTATTTGATTTCTTGGCAGTGTTGACACTGTTGACCACGTTCTCCTTCTGGAAATTCTTCCTTTGTTTTTCCTGCTACTCTACTTCTTAGCCTTCTTTGTGATTTTTCTGTAAAACGGGTTTTCTTTGGGGTTTCTTCTAATGCTGTTTTGTTTGTTTTTTACTCAACTCACTCCCTGGGCATACATTTCCATGCCTTCTATAAAATCTAGTTACAAATGGTATCTTTCTCTTGAGTCCTAGACCAGTGTAGGCCTTCTCCACTTGAACGACTAAAGGCATTCAAATCAACAATATGTTCAAAAGCGTGAACTCATTAAATTCATTTTGCTTTTTTTTTCCAGGATCATATTTTTCTTCAGTATTCCTCACCACCCACTGAGGAATTCAAGCTGAAAATCTGGGCATCATCCGCACCCTCTGTCTCTACTCCCACCATCCCTTTCAATGAATAGTTATGGCCAATCAATCTGCTTCCTAAATATTCTATGAGTTTATTTACATCTCTTCATCCTCACTGCTACTTCCCTACTCTGGATACCATCTTGGGCATGGATTGCAGTAATACTGTCCTACAATCAGATTTGAGAAGTCTGGGGATGCGGGATGCTTAATAGCTAAATTCTTTTCCTGGGAGAAAAGACAGTAGGAAGAAGTCAAGTGAAGAGATCTGAGAAATAGTTAGAAGGCAGGATTGAATGAACTTAGTGCCATATTGGAATCTGATGAGAATTGGGTGAGGAAGAGTCATGGTAATGGATAGTGCTGACATTACTGGCTCAAGGTAGTAGGTGTGTGTGTGGAACTTGGGAAGAAGAGTTTTGGGACATCGCATTGTCCACTATGGTTTACCATTTGAGCACTTCCTACACTCTATTGTGATCACCTACTTACCCATGTGCTCCCCACAGCAGACCTGCACTGCAAGTTCTGGAAGGACGGGACTAACCATGCACCTACCATGTTCATGGCTGTATTCCCTTTTCTTGCACAGGGCTTGGTGTATGATAAGTGCTGAATATACAACTGTTGAATGATTGAGTGCGTGCTTGTACTTTAGCATCATAGAAGGTGATGCATTTAACTAAAGATATCTTTTTGGAAAAAGGTTTGGTGTGGGCAGTTTAAGAGTCATGAGAAAAGAACCTTCTATCATAGCTGGCTGTGTGTCACTGGAGTTACAAAACAGAAGAAAACAGTGACAACAACAAAGGAACTTTCAAGTTCACTGTGGCATTAACTCAACATCAGGAAAACAACACATGCAGATAGGCCCAATCACTGACCTAATATTTACTGAGCATCTATTATGGGCAAGGCTCTGTGATAAGGCCTACAGTTAGTGATCACATGTCCCTATTTGCTCAGGAAAGGCCTGGTTTATGCCTCTTGTCCCAGCATATTCTGATCTGGACAATATGTTAGTATCACACTACCCTTAGAGGATTTTAAAAATCCCAATTCAACTCAGGAAAGAAGGTTGTTCTTGATATTGGTTTAAATGGGAACATTTACCCCTTGAATTGAAATCAAAAGCTGAAGCTACTAAAAAAAA
>NW_016107344.1:8584935-8601796 GCF_001604975.1 Cebus imitator
TTTTTGATGTTATTATAATTTTAAAATTTATTTCATTGCTGGTGAAATCAGCAATTTTAATACAATTAAAACTGATATTTGACTTATCGTCCTGTAACCTTGTTAAACTCAGTTATTAAATATAAGAGCTTTGGTGTGTTTTTCTTAGCATTTCTGAATAATAATTTTGTAATCTTCAAATAGAGACACTTTTGATTTAAAAAATTGTATTGTTAAGGTGTACAACTTGATGTTTTGATATAAGAATTTTGTCTTTAAAGCAACCTCTGAATTCAGGCTGGGTGTGGTGGCTCGTGCCTAGAATCCCAGCACTTTGGGAGGCTGAGGCAGGAGGATCACTTGAGCCCAGGAGGTTCAGGCTGCAGTGGGCTGTGATGGTACCATTGCATCCCAGCCTGGGTAACACAGCAAGACCTGTCTCTTAAAAAATCCCACCAAAAAACCCCTGAATTCTAGAGATCTAATGTATAGCATGGTGTCTATAGTTAATAATAATGTATTATATACTTGAAATTTACCAAGAGTAGATCTTAAGTGTCCTCACCACATGTACATATAAATTTAAAACTAAAAGAAATCCTAAAACAAAAAGCAACCTGAAGGCTATTTCTGAGACAGGAATTTGATGTCTTCCATGCATTTCCTATTGGAAGATGAGGGAAAAAGAAGCAGACACATGCTTAGGGCATGTCTTCTTTGACTACGACAACATTAAAAATATATTAATAGATGGGCAAGCTGGGCGTGGTGACTCCCGCCTATAATTCCAGCCACTCAGGAGGCTGAGGCAGGAGGGGAGGATTGCTTGAGGCCAGGAGTTCAAGACCAGCCTGGCCAACATATTGAGACTCCATCACTTAAAAAAAAAAAAGGCAAAAGAAAACTTACTTCCCTTTAAACAGCCTTTGTGTTTTTTTCTGGGATGATTGATAGTGTTCTTTCATTTTCCCTCCTAGCTTTCTTCTTTTCCTGTTTTCTCTGGTTCAATCAGGCTGGATAGTGTCTGGTACTCTCGCAATAATTTCTGTTCACTGTTAGAATTTAAGGATTGCAGTGTGTATATGTGTGTGTGTGTATATGTGTGTGTGTGTATTCATATTCTGCCTTCTTTCTCTTAACATATTGTTAATTTTCCCACATAATTCAAATTTTTATTTAAAATTATTCTTTTTGTATTGCATTCATATTCTGTAATTCATTTTACTCTTTTGTGAGGAATTTTTAAGTTTTCACTATTAGAATGAATAACGGTGTTATTGATATAATAATTCACATTATTATTCTTTTCAGCATAATTCATTTTACACAGAAGAGTACATGAATTATAGAAATAATGAGTATTATTCCTAGTAGTGAAAACTTACGAATTACTCACAAAAAAGCAATTACTTAGGAAACACTGGAGACAGTGTTGGGGAGCTTGTTATTCTACCTCCACTCAAGAATTCTTCTTCTGGTAGCAGTTGCCTGATTCTTTCCCGGACAGCACATTCTCTCACTCTCATCTGGTGTACTCAGAACAGGGCTCAGGTGCTGTTCCACACAGGCTTCATCAGAAAGCTTCCCTGGCCCCAATGACTGGCTTTGTGATGGGCTTGTGTTCCAAACAAAGCCATCTCCATACAATGATTCTTTGGCTGAGACTTCTGAGAGACTCACACTCTTTCCTCAAAGGGCTTACAAATAAGGGTGCATTGGCCAGGGGTGATGGCTCATGCCTGTAATCCTAGCACTTTGGGAGGCAAAAGTGGGTGGATCACCAGAGTTTGGGAGTTCGAGACCAGCCTGGCCAACATGGTGAAACCCCATCTCTACTAAAAATACAAAAATTAGCCAGATGTGGTGGTGCCCACCTGTAGTCTCAGCTACTGGGAGGCTGAGGCAGGTTCCATTGAACCGAGGAGGCAGAGGTTGCAGTGAGCTGAGATTGTGCCACTGTACTCCAGCCTGAGTGACAGAGAGAGAGTCTGTCTCAAGAGACAATCAAATAAACAACAAAAACAAATAAGGGAGCATAAAAACAATACTGCTAAGACTGGCTTGCTGCTATGGGGAGCTTCCCCATGAGCAAAACAGAGCGGAGCCAGAAGACAGAAACAACAGAAAACAGCAAAGACAAACACAAACAAACAAAACCTTAGTTTTGACGATGTCGTCTGAACACTATTTCAGCCCGTTCTGCACCTGGACTTTCTGTTTGTTGAACCATTCAATCCTAATCTGGTCCTCCAAGAACACACACACACACACACACCCCCACACACGTGCACGCGTGCACACACGCACGCATACGTACACCTTTTATTTTTAGGTCTGTTGGCCTTGAGGGTTTGGTCTCTTAGTGAGACAGTCCCATGGTGAACTCTTCGTTCGTAGGTAATTGACTCCACAGTGCAGATTTCCTTTGGCTAATAAGAGCTAATGTGTATTCAGTGCTTGCCTATGTCAGTCATCATGATAAAGGCTTGACATTTGTTATCACATCAGTCCTTTCAATAATCATTTGAAGTATCTACTCTTTTTTGTTTGTTTTGAGACAGGGTATCGCTTTTTTGAGACAAGGTCAGGCTGGAGCACAGTGGGGCGATCAAGGCTCACTGCAGCTTTGACCTCCCAGGGCTCAAGCCACCCTCCTACCTCAGCCTCCCAAGTAGCTAGCACTAGGTGCGTGTCACCATGCCTGGCTAGTTTTTGTATTTTTTTTGTAGAGATGGGGTTTTGTATGTTGCCCAGACTAGTCTTAAACTTCTGAGCTCAAACAATCCTCCCTACTCAGCCTCCCAAAGTGTTGGGATTACAGGTGTGAGCCATTGCACCCAGGCTTGAAGTAACTGCTCCTGTAACCCTTGTTTTATACAGGAGGAAATTGAGGCTCAGGAAAATGACAGGAACACGTTAGTGCAGAGTCACGTGACTGGTTGAGCCAGGACTCAATCCTAGGTCTGTCTGTTTCCAGAGCCCGCGACCTAACAACTTGCCTTTAAATAACTCTTAATTTCTTTTATTTATTCCTTAAGTACAAAATACATTTTGCGCGCAGTCACAATAAGCCTCTTTAAAGAGCAAGGTAGTTAAAGGTTTTGATCTCAGAGCAGGATACAAGGAGACAAAAAGCTGGGTCTTAAAGGCTTAAGAGGAAGGATCTGAGAAAAGTACAAAAGGTGGGACTGAGACTGGGGGGGTGTGAATGCACAGGGAGAATCTGAGGATTCTTTCCAGTCACAGAGTCTAGGACTCGAAGAAGTCTAGTTCATCCAGAGCTGAGAGCTCATGTGGAAAAGTGAGTGATGAGATTGGATCAGATTTTGAACCCCTATTTATTTATTTATTTATTTTTGAGATAGGGTCTTCCTCTGTTGCCCAGGCTGGAGTGCAGTGGCGTGATCTCAGCTCACTGCAACCACCGCCTCTCAGGCTCAAGCGATTCTCCTGCTTCAGCCTCCTAAGTAGCTGGGATGACAGATACACACTACCACGTCTAGCTAATTTTTGTATTTTTAGTAGAGATGGGGTTTCACCATGTTGGCCAGGCTGGTCTCAAACTCCCAACCTTAAGTGATCCTCCCACCCTGGCCTCCCAAAGTGCTGAGATTAACAGGCATGAGCAACTGTGCTCAGCCTGAGGCCCTCTTTAAAAAAGACTAGATGTGTATGGGCACGGTGGCTCATGCCTGTAATCCCATCACTTTGGGAGGCTGCGGTGGGTGGATCACAAGGTTAGGAGTTTGAGACCAGCCTGGCATACATGGTGAAACCCCCATCTCTGCTAAAAATACAAAAATTAGCCAAGTGTGATGGCGGGCACCTGTAATCCCAGCTACTGGGGAGACTGAGGCAGGAGAATCACTTGAACCCAGGAGGCGGAGGTTGTAGTGAGCTGAGACCTCCCCATTGCACTCCAGCCTGGGTGACAGAGAGGGATTCTATCTAAAAAAAAAAAAGAAAAGACTAGATGTGATATTAATGGGCAGAGGAATTAATTCCTCTGGAAGGTGAGGTAGACTTGTCTTGGTGGCTCCCAGTGAACTCTGCTTTCTGGTATTCATGCCCTTGTGTACTTCCATCCCACCACCTTGACTGCAGCCTGACCACTTAACTAGCTTGGACCATAGTTCATCAGCAGACATTGCGTGAGGAAGCACAATAAGCACCGGCACTTTTGCATTTATTCCCTTGGAAGACTCTTAATTATTTATTTTGAGACAAAGTCTTGCTGTGTCACCCAGACTGGGGTGCAGTGGTGCGATCATAGCTCACTGCAGCCTCCACTTCCTGGGCTCAAGTGATTCTCCTTCCTCAGCCTCCCGAGTAGATGGGACTACAGGTGTGTGCCACTAAGCCTTGCTAATTTTTAAAAATTTTTTTGGAGACAAGGGATCTTGCTATGTTGTCCTGGCTGGAAGGCTCGTTCTTAGAACTGTGTTGCCAGTTGTGAAGATGCGCAAGCTGCCACACAGAAAGGCCCATGGAGAAGAACTGTAGTCTCTCAGCTGACAGGCCCACCGGGCCCCCAAATGGCATCTGTACCCGCTGCCAGGCATGTGAATGAGGCCATTCTGGATGTCCTAGCTATCCTAGTGCCCTGGTCATCACAAAATGAAGCAGAACCCCTCCTCTAGCCCTTAGGATCATGAGAAATAATTCATTGTTGTTTCACTCCACTCAGTTTTCAGATTGCTTGTGATATAATCATAGATAACAGACAATCGAAAGTGGTTTTCCTACTTCCCTCCCTCCCTCCTTCTCTTTCAACAAATATTACGAGATAATGGGCCCTGTGGACAATGTAAAGATAGAGACAAGACACCCTCATGACCCTGTCCTAAGGGAACATGATGACTCCTGCATCTTTCTGAGCTTCAGGCTTTCATTTCCAGCTGGACATTAATTTTTCCAAAGCGGAATTCATTTTCTTCCATTTCAAAACCCCCCTCTTCCTCCTTCCTCCTTTCTGGTTACTGGTATCGTCACATACCCAGTTGCTCAGGTTAGAAATCTCAAAGTACTTTGACTCTCCCTTCACTCTCACTGCTTGTGTTGAAACCTCTCATCCTGTTTCTTTTTTTTTTTTTTTTTTTTTTTTTTTTTTTTTTTTCTTTTTTTTTTTTTTTTTTTTTTTTTGAGACGGAGTTTCGCTCTTGTTACCCAGGCTGGAGTGCAATGGTGCGATCTCGGCTCACCGCAACCTCCGCCTCCTGGGTTCAGGCAATTCTCCTGCCTCAGCCTCCTGAGTAGCTGGGACTACAGGCACGCGCCACCATGCCCAGCTAATTTTTTGTAGTTTTAGTAGAGACGGGGTTTCACCATGTTGACCAGGATGGTCTTGATCTCTTGACCTTGTGATCCACCCGCCTCGGCCTCCCAAAGTGCTGGGATTACAGGCGTGAGCCACCGCGCCCGGCCTTCATCCTGTTTCTTATCAGCCTGGTTGCACTGGAGAGGGGAGGCCTGGATGTCAGGAGATCCAAGACGACTGTAACAGGCGTGTGGCCACAGCAGTGTTGCACCTTCAGGGTTAGCCTGTGCTAGAAAAGAGGGAGTAGCCAGGCCCCAGCCAAGGTGAAAGAGTCCCTTCTGTCAGTTGTACCTCCAGAGCAAATGGGTGTAGGTTTCCATCCTCTTGTTCCTTCCACCTTTGGTCTTAGTTAGATGAAGGATCAGTTGCAGTCAGGCAGGGTAGGTGCAGAGGAGGCTGCTCCCACTTACACTTTTTACAGACTTACTCTGACATCTTTCTTTGTGTAAAATCGAGACCAATTTCACACATTTTCCAAAAAGTGTTTAAAAACATCCCAGACAGATTTAATTGATATAGAGTTGATTCAATTGTACTTCATTTAGAGTACGTTACATTGTAACAAGAATGAAGTGTCCTGGAAGTTTTTAAGCCAGGGAATTGAGCAGCATTGCCTTTTTTTTTTTTTGAGACAAGAGTCTTGCTCTGTCGCCAGGCGCCAGGCTGGAGTGCAATGGTGCAATCTCGGCTCACTGCAATCTCCGCCTCCTGGGTTCAAGCAATTCTCCTGCCTCAGCCTCCTGAGTAGCTGGGACTACAGGCATGCACCACTATACCCAGCTAATTTTTGTATTTTTTAGTAGAGATGGGGTTTCACCATTTTGGCCAGAATGGACTCGATCTCTTGACCTCGTGATCCACCCGTCTCGGCCTCCCAAAGTGCTGGGATTACAGGCGTGAGCCACCGCATCCGGCCAGCATTGCCTTCTTCCTGGTATATGCTAGTGCCATAGAAGTTAGAAGCTACCTACCATTCTCAGTTTTCCTTTTTCCATATTCTAAAGACAACTTATTTTCTTACCTAGCACTAGAAAAGGCGACAGGAGACATGGGCTCAGAGCTGCTGCTAGTCTTTACAGAGGCTTAGTGCATATTAGAAGGTACCTTCTCTCTTGGTGGCAGCCCCGTGGACAGACAAGTGGATGTATCCCAGATGGGTGGATTCCCATTACAGAGCATATAGCTTGACCAAGAGCATGTGGGTTGGTGTTTAGGCATAGCTGGCCTCCTCAGCCAGGCATCTTTGTACAGTGTGAAGGGTACATCTGCTGTGTGTCTCTCCTGGGGCTCTTGGAGAAAAGAGAACTGTGCCTGGGGCCAGGATGCCTGGGTTGGAGTCAGATTCTAAGTCACAATGTGACTTTCAGCTAATCCATATCTCTGCAGGCCTTAATTTTCTGCTTTGGAAAATGGAGATAAGTAAATGAGAGATTCTTCAAGAATCTCCTGGCTTCAAAAAGCTTAGATGTGAATATGATGCAGAAATCCCGGCATAGATTCAGAATCCTCACGTATCATTACAGGGCTTGCTTTTTAATAGTCTTTCTCCATCTTCCTCCCCTTATTGCAACTCAGTCAATTAGTCAATTTCTCTGCATTTTAGTTTTGCTCTATTTGTCAAATGGAGATAATAAGAGATGCGTTAGAGGGACTCAGGGAGGATAAACTAATTAATGGTCATAAAGTCCTAGTGGCCTTGCGCCTGCTAAGTGGTCATGATTCTAAACAGATCTTTATAGCTTCTTGGCTGCTCACTGCTTTAGTGTTAGATAGAACCATTTATTTTTTTCTTATTTTTTTATTTTGATTATTGGCTTCTCATGCTTGTTTCCTATAAAGGACTGCACCTTTATAACATGATGTTCTTCTTCTTCTTCTTTTTTTTTTTTTAATCAACACGGTGCATAGAAGCATTGGGAAGAAGTGTTTCAGAAGCAAAGGCCAGGGTGGGTGCAGTGCCTCATGCCTGTAATCCCAGCACTTTGGGAGGCTGAGGCACTTTGGGAGGATCACCTGAGGTCGGAAGTTTGAGACCAGCCTGGCCAACATGGTGAAAAGATAAAAAATTAGCCGGGCATGGTGGTGCACATCTGTAATCCCAGCTACTTGGGAGCCTGAGGCACGAGAATCACTTGAACCTGGGAGGCGGAGGCTGCAGTGAGCCAAGATCACACCACTGCACTCCAGCCTGGGCAATAGAGTGAGATTGTCTCAAAAAAGAAAGCAAAGCCCAGAATACCAGCTAGGAAGGGTATGAAGGAGGTTATAGGAGGTGTGAGTTGAGGGAGGAAGAAATCTGCTAATGAAAGAAATGTCATTGAGTCAAGGTCTTTGGGACCTGAGCTCCTGCGAGGCCTTTCTTGCTGGTAGGAGTAGGGAATGGCTTTGGGTTCGACGTTCTCTTTCTGCGATTACGTTGGTCGTATGTGATGGGTGGGCAACAAAGCCCTTTCTTAAGAGTTAAATCTTGCTACGCCACTGAGACCCTAGCAATTTGGTTTCTCTACTTGTTGATCTAAGTTATGTTCTGGGCAGCTTGGCACTTTTGAGAAGCTAGAAGACATATTTCAGAATACAACATAAACATGAGCCATTGACCACAGCCATCTAGGCTTTATTTTTTTAAGTTAATTAATTACAAATTTTTTTTTTCAAGTTGGGGGTCTTGTTATGTCACGTAGGCTGGCCCGAAACTCCTTTGGGGCTCAAGTGATCCTCCCGTCTCAGCCTCCTGAGTAGCTGGGACACCAGCATGCACCACCTCACCCTAGGTTCGAATTCTTCTTTGAAGCCTTTTAAAATGTTTTTAGTAGAAGAATTCCTTCCTCCTGATATTTCCATATTGCTTTCTGAATTGCCATATATTAGAAATATTTAGTAATTATCCTGATAATAAAGTTTAATTTCCTCAGGGTTAGAGAACATATGTTGTTCATCTATCTGCAAGCCCCCTAAAGTGTCTAGAAATGACTTTCATTCTTATTTTATTCCTTTCTTTTTTTTTTTAAGACGGGTTTTCACCACGTTGGTCAGGCTGGTCTTGAACTCCCATCTCAGGTGATCCGCCCGCCTTGGCTTCCAAAGTGCTTGGATTACAGGTGTGAGCCACCACACCTAGCCAAAATGACTTTCAATATAGAAAGGCTTCAATAGCTACTTATAAAACTAAATCATGTGATTTTATATAAAGAAAGGATATGGAAGAATTGAGTGACGGGATTTTAGGATTTTTGAGATTTTTGATTCTCTTGCATTTATCACTCAGGTAAATCTTGCACTTTTTTTTTTTTCTTGGTTTAACAATCTCTGTGGGGCCAGAATTCTCCTTTTGATGTAATGGCATGGATTAGTTTATTTAGTAATCTAGTTTTATCAACTTGGAAGCAGAGAACAGTGACCTAGAAGGAGAAATGAGATGAAACTAATTTTGTTTGGGGCAGGGGATGACTAGGTGGATTTAGATGGCAGACAACAGGTCCTATGGCAGAGGAAAAATTTGCTTTATGAGTTGACCCTTGGGCAGGTTCAATTCTAGTTATGTAACCCATAACTCAGATGGGTCCTCTCTGTGAGTCTCTTGATACGGAGCAGCTGAGGTCCTTGGCTGCCCCATGTCACCAAGAACTTTCAATAAGTAAACACCGATTCTGTCATGATTTGGTCGAACTTTGGATAATGATATAAGTTGTCAATGGATCCTTCTGCTGCAATTTTACCATGTAATTTGCTAAGGAATATTTACCTTTGCACTCAATGTATTCAGAAAGTAGAGGTATAGGTTGTATTTTCATGCTCTTTACTGACCTCAAAGTCATGTGTTTTTATCTTACAGTGAGAAAATACATAGAATCAAAGAACTGAAATGTTCTAATCTGTCTCTGCCTCAAGAAGTTTTCTGGGCTGGGCGCAGTATCTCACTCCTGTAATCCCAGCACTTTGGGAGGCTCAGGCTGGCGGATCACCTGAGATTGGGAGTTCAACAGCAGGCTGACCAACCTGAAGAAACCCTGTCTCTACTAAAAATACAAAATATTAACCTGGTGTGGTGGTGCATGCCTGTAATCCCGACTACTTGGGAGGCTGAGGCAGGAGAATCTCTTGAATCCAGGAGGCAGAGGTTGCGGTGAACTGAGATCGTGCCACTGCACTCCAGCCTGGGCAACAAGAGTGAAACTCTGTCTCAAAAAAGAAAAGTGATTTTTTTTTTTCAGTTCCCCCTCTCATTTCACAAATGATGAAACAGAGGCCCAGAGGGGCTTAAACAATACACGCAACACAGCAAGACAGGGATCAGAACCCACGTTTCTGGCTCTGAGTCCTGGATATTATGTGCTGTTTTCTCCCCATGTGGTATTGTCTAGCTTAAATTCAGAGAGGTGACTATATTTGTTTGAACTTATATTTTACTTCATTCATTGTACCACATACAATTAGATACAATTGAACATTTTTTGTTGTTGTTTTTTTGACACAGGGTTTTGCTCTGTTGCCCAGGCTGAAGTGCAATGGCACGATCTTGGCTCACCGCAACCTCCACCTCCTGTGTTCAAATAATTCTTTTGCCTCGGCCTCCCGAGCAGCTACGACTACAGGCACGCACCACCATGCCTGGCTAATTTTTGTATTTTTTGGTGGAAATGGGGTTTCACCATGTTGCCCAGGCTGGTCTTGAACTCCTAACCTCAAGTGATCTTCCTGCCTCGGCTTCTCAGAGTGCTGAGATTAGAGGTATGAGCCACTACATGCCCGGCTCCCTGCTAATTTTTGTATTTGTAGTAGAGGCGAGGTTTTGCCATGTTGGCCAGGCTGGTCTCAAACTTCTGGCCTCAAGTGATCCACCCGCCTTGGCATCCAAAGTGTTAGGATTGCACACGGGGGCCACAATGCCTGGCCTGATACAATTGAACGTTGTTGAGATTGCACTGGAGTCATTGTTGTAAGGTTATTAGGCTTCTTCTAGCCCAGAACCCACATGGCCACCTCTAGAAGTTTTACCTTAGTACATTTAGAAGCTGGCAAAGGATTTCTTAGAATGGTTTGTTAATATATAATACAAACCATTTATTTTACTCTCACATCAGTAAGGAATGCTTTATGTTGCAACTATATGAACCTAACTGGTTTAAGCAATAAAGACATTTAATTATCTCACTTACAAATAGGTGAGCAGGGCTGGGTGTGGTGGCACATGTCTGTAATCCCAGCACTTTGGGAGGCTGAGATAGGTGGATCACGTGAGGTCAGGAGTTTGAGAGCAGCCTGGCCAATATGGTGAAAGCCAGTCTCTACTAAAAATACAAAAGGTAGCTGGGTGTGGTAGTGTACACCTGTGGTTCCAGCTACTCGGGAGGCTGAGGCAGGAGAATCACTTGAACCTGGGAGGCTGAGGATACAGGGAGCCAAGATTGCACCATTGCAGTCTAGCTTAGGCAACAAAGCAAGACTCTGTCTAAACAAAACAAAACGAACAAACAAAAGAACAAATAGGTGAGCAGAAGTGCAACAATGTCTTCAAAGTCCAAGATTCTTTCATTTTGGTTTTTGGGTTTGGTTTTTTGATACAGGGTATCACTCTGTCACCCAGACTAGAGTGCAGTGGCATGATCACACTGTGCCTGGCTAATTAAAAAAAATTTTTTTTTAGGGATGGGGGTCTCTCTTTGTTGATGAGCTGGTTTCTAAATCTTAGGCTCAAGTGATCCTCCCACCTCAGCCCCTCAAAGTGTTGGGATTACAGGCATAAGCCACCATGCCTGGCCAAAGTCCAAAATCCTTTGTAAATTTCTGCTCCATCATCCTCAGTGTGTTGGCATACTGACTCATTGTCTCAAGATGGTTGCTTTCCACAACCAACATCCTACTGAATGGGCAAAAGCTGCAAGCATTCCCCTTGAAAACTGGAACAAGAGAGGAATGCCCCGTCTTACCACTCCTTTTGCCCATAGCACTGGAGGTCCCAGCTGGAGCAATCAGCCAAGAGAAAGAAATAAAAGGCATCTAAATAGGAAGAGAGGAAGTCAAACTATCCCTGTTTGTAGATGATATGATTCTATTCTATACCTAGAAAACTCCACAGTCTCTGTGCAAAAGCTCCTTGATCTGATAAACAACTTCAGCAAAGTTTCAGGATACAAACTCAACGTACAAAAATTGGTAGCATTTCTATACTGATAACATCTATGCTGAGAGCCAAATCAAGAATACAACCCCATTCACAATAGCCACAAGAAGAATAAAATAGGTAGAAATACAGCCAAATGAGGAGGTAAAAGATCCCTGCAATGAGAATCACAAAATGCTGCTCAAAGAAATCAGAGATGATACGAACAAATGGAAAAACATTCTGTGTTCATGGATAGAAAGACTTGATATTGTTAAAATGGTCATAGTGCCCAGAGCAGTTTACAGATTCAATACTATTTTTATCAAACTACCAACAAGATTTTTTACAGAACTAGAAAAAACTATTTTAAGATTCATTTGGAACCACAGAAGAGCCCAAGGCAATCCTAAGCAAAAAGAAAACAAATCTGGAGATGTTACATTACCCAAATTCACACTATACTATAGGGGGCTACAGTAACCAAAACAGCATGGAACTGGGTACAAAAACAGACATGTAGACCAGTGGAAAGAATAGAGATCCTGGACATCAGGCTGTACACCTACAACCATAATCTTTGACAATGCTGACAAAAACAAGCAATGGGGAATGGACTTCCCATCCCATAAGTGGTGCTGGGATAACTGGCTAGTCATATGCAGAAGACTGAAACTGGACCCCTTCCTTATATCATATATAAAAATCAACTCAAAAAGTATTAAAGACTTAAATGTAAAACTTAAAGCTATAAAAACCTGGGAGAATAACCTAGGAAATACCATTCTGGACTTAGGACCTGGCAAAGATTTCATGCTGAGGATACCAAAAGCAATTGCAACATAAAGAAAAATTGACAAATGGGCCTTCATTAAACTAAAGAGCTTCTGCACAGCAAAAGAAACCATCAACAGAGTAAACAGACACCTATGGAATGGGAGGAAATATCTGCAAACTGTGCATCTGACAGTGATCTAATATCCAGAATCTATAAGGAACATGAACAAATGTGCTAGCAAAACCCAAACAACTCCATTAAAAAGTGGGCAAAAAACGTAAACAGACACTTTTCAAAAGAAGAAATACATGTGGCCAATAAGCATATGAAAAAATCCTCAACATCACTAATCATTAGAGAAATGCAAATCGAAACCACAATGAGATATTATCTCAGTCAGAATGGCTATTATTAAAACGTCAAAAAATAACAATGCTGGCAAGGTTGTGAAGAAAAGGGAATGCTTATATACTGCTGGTAGGAATGTAAATTATTCAGGCATTGTGGAAAGAAGTTTGGCGATTTCTCAAAGAACTTAAAATAGAATTATCATTCAACCCAGCAATCCCATGATTGGGTATATACCCAAAGGAATATAAATCATTCTACCGCAAAGATACATGCACGCATATGTTCATTGCATTATTCATAATAGCGAAGACATGGGATCAACCTAAATGCCCATTAATGGTAGACTGGATAAAAAAATGTGGTACATATACACCATGGAACACTATGCAGCCACAAAAAAGATTAAGATCATATCCTTTGCAGCAACATGGATGGAACTGGAGGCCATTAACCCACACAAACTAACACAGGAACAAAAAACCAAATACTGCATGTTCTCACTTGTAAGTGGTACCTAAACTTTTAGTACATACGGACATAAAGAAAGGAAGAACAGACACTAGGGCCTACTTGAGGGCAGAGGGAGAGGATCAAAACAACTACTTATCAAGTGCTATGCTAATATTACCAGTGTGCCAGGTAATAATGATAGTAATACAGATTATGGTAATGCAGATTATTTTGTGACACACAATTTACCTATGTAACAAACCTACACATGTACCCCTGAACCTAAAAGTCAAGGGAAAAAGAAAAACAAAAGACGGTTTCTTTGTTCCCGGTTATCACATCTGTATTCAAGGCAACAACAAGGGCAATGGGTCAGAACTAGTGACCTTGTTCCCCCAACTGTTTTTTGTTTTGTTTTGTTTTGTTTTGTTTTGTTTTGAGATGGAGTCTTGCTCTGTTGCCCAGGCTAGAGTGCAGTGGCACAATCTTTGTTCACTGCAACTTCCATCTCCCAGATTCAAGTGATTCTTCTGCCTCAGCCTCCTGAGCAGCTGGGATTACAGGTGTATGCCAACATGCCCAGCTAATTTTTGTATTTTTTTAGAGATAGGGTTTCACCATGTTGGCCAGTGGTCTTGAACTCCTGACCTCAAGTAATCCGCCTCCTTGGCTTCCCAATGTGCTGGGATTGCAGGCGTGAGCCACCACCCCTGGCCCTGACCTTGTTCTCTTTTTATGAAGATAATAAATATTATTTTGGAAGCTTGTTCACTCCCTTTAGATTTCCACTTGCTTCTCATTGGTCAGATGTGTATCATATGGGTACTGTGTTCTTAAAGGGGACTGGAAAGAGTTACACAGCTTTTTAACTCTATATTAGATGTCAGCAAGAGAAGTATGCTGGTCATAAATATTGAGTTAGCTATGCTCCAATATAAGGTTTCCCAGGAATAAGCATATACAACAACTATCTAATTCTGTTTCATTGCGTGGTCCATCTTCCCTGATGAGGAAGTAAGAGGGAGACTTCTGTCTCTGGTTAGACTCAAGAAATTTACTGGTCTGTGGCAAGTGTGTCCAAACTGAGAGACATGTCAATAGGCAGGCTGAGATCAAGGTGTGGGTGAAAATGGGTCATCTAAAAGGGAGAAAGGGCCGTGCAGTGGCTCACACATGTAATCCTAGTGCTTTAGGAGGCTGAGGTGGGAGGATCACTTGGGGTCAGGAGTTCGAGACCAGCCTGGCCAATATGGTGAAGCCCCATCTCTACAAAAAATGCAAAAAAATTAGCTGGGTGTGGTGGCAGGTGCCTGCAATCCCAGCTACTCAGGAGGCTGAGGCAGGAGAATTGCTTGAACCTGGGAGGCAAGAGGTAATGAGTTGAGATCGCACCATTACACTCCAGTTTGGGCAACAGAACAAGACTGCGTCTCAAAATAAATAAAGAAAGAAAGAAAAGAAAAGGAGGACTGTGGAGCCAGATTGTTCTAAGCTTAAGTTCTGGCTCTGTCGATTCCTGACTAAGTGACATCATCAAGTTATATGACCTCTCTAAGCCCCAGTTTCTTCATGAGTTAGGTGAGGATAGTAATACCTTATTCATTAGGTGGCTGTGAGGAGATATATTTCTGAGTCTTTGAGCATAGTCTCTGGGTCACAGTAAGTGTTCAATATTATCACCATCACCACCATCATCATCACCATCCTCATCGTCACCATCCTCATTATAATTCGGGATATCATCAAATCAGGAGGTGTTTGAAGTATAGCCATTAGGAATTGATAGGCATTGATGTACAGCATAAATAAATACCAGAGCCTGAGGTATGAGAGTAGGTTATGTGGAAAAGCAAGACAATAAATCGGGCTACAAATTCCCCACAGTGAGGGTGAGCTGCCTTTACCCAAAGGACTTCCTATTGCCAGAGTGTATGAGTGACTCACATGCGGGAGGTATATCTCTTGCTTTGAGGCTTAAACTTACCTCCTAGAAGGTGACATACAGTATAGGACCCCAGGGCATGGAAATGGATGGTGGAGGGGAGAGGGGCTGGCAATAGGGCTCCAAGGAGTCGGTGGGATTCTTCTGGTCATGTGTCTCCTGCTAGGAGTCCCACAGGCCTATGAGAACCATTTCCTACAGAAGCCTAGAGCATTAGCTTCTCCTTTGATCTTCTATGACCTGCTTTGATTGTATTTGTGTGTTCTATGAGTCACCAGGGATGCCCATTTGCAGTGCCCACTTATATAGCAGTAGCTTTAGATAGGGTGGATATTTGGGCTTACTGGCATGTAGTGTGGTTCACAGGCCTGTGTGAGTTCACTTCCATCAGGGGCTGAAATTTAAGACCTGGTAAAGATGCAAAATTTAAGTAGTTTTGACCCTCCTATGGGGCTGGACAACATCAGGCTACCAAAAAGATGGTGTACATCTGTATCAACAATTGTGAGTAGTCCGTGATATGGCTTCTGCCCCTCCCAGAAAAGACCGACTGCGAATGGCAACATCAAACACATATGCTAGACACTGCTACTCGTGTTAGCTAAATGAATTCACAAGACAAGCCTTGTGAGATAGGTGCAATGATTCTCCCTATTTTTACAGACAAGGTAACTGAGGTCAAGAAACTTACAAATTCATAAAGGTAGCTGTTGTGTTGGAAAGGAGATGTGCCTAGTTCTAAACTTGTGCGTCTTGACTTACGTTAACGCCTATGAGTTCAGAAAGGCTAGAAAAATTGGTCTGTGGTTGTTCTTAGCTTGTTTCAGTCTAACTTTTGCATCAAGAAGTGGAGTTTGATGCAGCATGGAACCAAACTCTTCCTTCTATGATAGAGACAGGAAAGGAAGGTGAACCCACGTCTGGGCTTTTCCTGACACCGTCAGCCAATGACTAGGCAAGGCTCCTCTGTGCCCCAAAAGCACACACACAACAAGGTAACTGGCAGATGGGTAGATCTCCCCTTCAGTTTGTAGGGTGTCAATTTTTAGAAGTTTGACCTTGATGGAAAGGTTTGAAGTGAGGGATATTGTTGAGGAAAAAGTGATGAAGATTGAGCCGGATCTTGTGAAGGATAAGTGGAAAATGGTGGAGCAGGAAATCCCCAGCATTGGCAAAGATATGGAAGCAGAAAAAAAAAGTACGGGGCCTCAACAATAAGCAATTCAATTTGACTGGAATATAAGGAGTTCGAAGAGAAACTTTGGAAGTAAGAGGGGTGGGGGATATAGAACATGGAAGACTTTAAATACCAGGCCGAGGAGTGTGAATTCTACTCAGTGGGCAATGAGGAGCCTACTAAATAAAATCTAAGTAAAAATTGGAGCCCTGGCGGGGAGGAAAACTTTTATTTTGTTTTTTGAGATAGAGTCTTGCGCTGTCACCCAGGCTGGAGTGCGGTGGCACAATCATGGCTCACTGCAGACTGAATATCCTGGGCTCAAGCAATCCTCCCACGTCAGTCTGGGACCACAGACGTGAACCACCATACCTGGCTAATTTTTAAATTTTTTTGCAAAGACGAGGTATCCCAGGCCGGGCACGGTGGCTCGCTCCTGTAATCCCAGCACTTTAGGAGGCCGAGGTGGGGGGATCACCTGAGGTCGGGAGTTCGAGACCAGGCTGACCAACATAGAGAAACCCCATCTCTACTAAAAATACAAAGTCAGCTGTGCGTGGTGGCGCATGCCTGTAATCCAACTACTCGGGAGACTGAGGCAGAAGAATCGCTTGAATCCAGGAGGTGGAGGTTTCGGCGAGCGAGATTGCGCCTTTGAACTCCAGCCTGGGCAACAAGAGTGAAACTGCCTCAAAAAAAAAAAAAAAAATTAATTCCAGGAAAAGAAAATAATGATCTTTTATTAGTGTCAACAAATTTTATCTTAT
>NW_016107344.1:8601921-8607513 GCF_001604975.1 Cebus imitator
TCATATAAACTCAACTGGAACTATTTATAACTGCCTGATTTGTGATTGCCCATTGAAGATTGTGGCAGAGTATTTTATTCCTATTATTTTCTTCCTGACCACCACTATGTGTCTGAAAGAAAGACCAAGGCAAAGAACTGTTAGATCATAACGAGTGGAGTTTATGTTTTCCAACTCTTAGGTCAGTTGGTTCATTTAACAAACATTTTTGAGCACCTTTTTAGATCCAGTAGCTATAGCCATTAATGAATACAGTTTTAGGGGAAACATTGGTCCCTGACTTTTATCAACATATATCTTTCTTCTTATTTTATTTTATTTTTGAGACAGTCTCTCTCTTGCCGCCGACTCTGGAGTGCAGTGATGCAATCTCAGCTCACTGCAGCCTCTGTCTCCCAGGTTCAAGCAATTCTCCTGCCTCAGCCTCCTGAGTAGCTGGGACTATGGGTGTGCACCACCACACCTGACTAATTTGTATTTTTAGTAGAGGTGGGGTTTCGCCATGTTAGCCAGGCTGGTTGTGACCTCAAGTGATCCACCCGTCTTGGCCTCCCAAAGTGCTGGGATTACAGGTGTAAGCCCCCACTCCTGGCCTTATTTTTCAATACAGGGCCTCAGCATGTTGCCCAGGTTGGAGTGCAGTGGCGTGATTATAGCTCACTACAGCTTCAAACTCCTGGCCTCTAGTGATTCTCCTTTCTCAGCCTCCCAAGTAGCTGGAACTTTAAGTCCGTACCACTAAGTCAAACTTCTATTGCATCTCTTATTGCCTCAGTGTTTAACTTTTTGGATTTGATGCCTTTATAGTGCTCCTTATAAAGCCCCTGGTCTGAGCTGGCATTAGCTTTTGGCTTTTTTCGTAACCTCTTAACTGGGCTCATGGCTTTTATTCTTGAGACTACCCACACAGAGAAGCCAGAACACTGTCATGAGAGCAGAAATCTGATCTCGTCCCTCACCTTCATAAAACCCTTCCATGGCTTCCATTCCACTTAGATTAAAATCCAAATGTCTCTGCCCTCCACAATGTCCTGTGTGTTCCCACCCCTGTCAAGACCTCTGATCTTACCTCCTACCTCTCTCCTCTGTTCACAGTGCTCCATCCTCACTGGCTCCTGGCTATTCCTTGAACACTTAGTGTATTCCAGCCCCTGGATCTTTCTTGCTGTTTCCTCTAATTGGAACGTTCTCCTCCAAGACTCCAACGTGGCTGTGCCTTCCCCCACCCAATGCCATTCAGATCTCAAATGTCAGCTCTTCCAGAGCCACCCTCCAACAAGCTGTCCTGACAGCACTCTGCTACCTGAAATTAAACTTTTAACGGTTTATTTGCTTTTTGTTTCCTTTTTGAGATGAAGTCTTGCTCTGTTGCCCAGTCTGTAGTGCAGTGGTGCGATCACGGCTCACTGTAGCTTCCACCTCCAGGGTCCCAGTGATCCTCCCACCTCAGCCTCCTGAGTAACTGGAACCGTAGGCACATGCTACCATGCCTAGCTAGTTTTGTTTTGTTTCTTAGTAGAGAAGGGGTTTTGCTGTGTTGCCCAGGCTGGCATCTTATTTATTGTGTGTATTGCTCATTAAAATGTAAGTTCTACAAAGGGAGTCTTTTGCCTACTTGTTCATTATGCTATCTCTAGCACTCAGAACACACTTGGACAGTAGCACACAGTAGGTATTCCTGAATGAATGGAATTCATGAACAATTATTACTGGGACTTCCTTTACAACTTGGAAAGCTGTTTCATTATTCAAAAAACGTCATCTCTACCTATAGATGTTTTCCCCGCTTATCACATTTCCACATTTGCCCCTTATGACTTTAGCAATTTCCATGTAAATGACATCCATTGTAGGCATATGAACAGCAGTCTGCAAGTAGTAAAGTGCATTTCTGATTTGACTTCTTTTGGCTCCTGTGAACAGTTTTTCTCTGGTTGTTAGTAATTAAAACAAACAAGCAGAAAGACTCATATTATTCTATCTCATTGCCAAATTGGATATTGCTCAACTCAAAATTAAATGTACACACACCCATAAAACTAGCCAAACTCGCTATTACAATTACATAAAGTTCCTTGTGTTCATTAGCAGTGTTGCCTTTCATGAGTTTATCCTGTTTGGCATATACATCAAAGTAACAGTCATAAAGACTTCTACAAAAATTTGGAGCATGTAGATGTGGAAAAATTTTTAAGATTTTTTTTTTTCCAGCTAAATTGCAACAAAAGCATACCTTGCTATTGTGAGAAAAAGGTTAAGGCACAACGTAGAAAAAAACTCAGTATTTTGTCAAAGCTTGGTACTTTAAGCTCACTGCCAGAGTCACCTAAAAATGGCAGATATGCTTCAGTTTTGTATTCTGCATTTTGGGAATTAGTGTCAGAATACCAGCCCTGATCTCTTTAGTGAATGATTTATTCACTAACATGATTAACAATTCTGAGAACCAGCAGTGTTGGCCACTGATATCAGATTTTTAGAAGCTGCCTAGGTTTAATGGCATTGCGGGTATGTTCGTTTGGACTGGGGTGGGGTGGGAGGTCCTAAATCTGCTGTTCTGATTTTTAGTGGTTTTATTTGAACCCCGAGAATAAACTTCTTATGATTTCCACAGCAGTACATTTTCTTACGGGTGGTTCCTGTTCATGAGAAAAATAAAATAACAGAGAGTTTAGAGGAATTAAGAATAAAAATGAGTGATGAAGCTTCACTCATAGATTCAGTTCATAGAGGTTTGGGGAGTGTGCTGAGTTAAAAAAAATTAGCTTCGGTTCATTGATCCAAATATGTATGGCTCTGTATCTTTCTGAATATAAGGAATTCAGAAAAATTGGGGCAGAAGGTCAGATTGACTTTGTTATATTATTATTTGTTTACATGTCAGTGTCTTTTTTTGTGTGTGGCAGGTGGGGGTGGTGGTTCTAGTAAATACTGGAAAACTTGCTTGTCAAATTTTAAAAGACCTATAACACATATATATTTGTTTCTTTAAAAAAACTTTTTCTTTTTTTTTGTAGACACAGGGTCTCACGATGTTGCTCAGGCTGGTCTTGAACTCCTGGCCTCAAGCAATCCTCCTGTCTCAGCCTCCCAAAGTGTTGGGATTAGAGCATGTGTGTTTCTAAGAGTAGACTGTGAGCTTCTTGGAGGCAGAACCTTATTCATCTTTCTTTCTCATTGTCTGGCATGGCACTGTGTGGAGCTTAGTAACAATGATGGTTGTGATGACGCTGGTAATGGCTATTACTCAGCTTCCCGTATGCCAAGCACAATGCTAACTGCTTTGCATACATTACCTTATTTAATTCTCATAACAATGCAGGCGGAAAGTAACAAACAATATATTATGTCCATATGTTGTGAGGAAACTGAGGCTTAAAAATATTCATGGACATGCCCATGGTCACACTGCTGGTAAAGTATTGAACCTGGAATCTAAAACCATTTCTGTTCTTTGTCCCAAGCTCATGTTGTTAGTGACTATGCTCTATGTTTGTTGTCTGAATGAATGAGAGCGTGGTTAACCAAGGTCCCCTGTCCTACCCAGGCCCCATGACTCAGTAAAGAGTTAAAACGTGACAGACAGAACAGGACAATGGCGATGCCCTAGAATGAAGCAGTTTTATTCACCACTAGGAGGAGAGAAACTTTCAGTGTGGGTAAAAAGAGACTGAGGGACGACCCATGTCAATGGATAGCTCCAAATGGGAAGAGGGCGGTTCGTTTTTGTTTTTTTTACCCCCGGAGTCTTACTTTGTAGCCCAAACTCCCAAGCCGGAGCGCAGTGGCGGGATCTCAGCTCACTGCAACCTTTGCCTCTGGGGCTCAAGTGATTCTCCTGCCTCAGCTTCCCAAGAAGCTGGGACTAGAGGTGTGCGCCACCAAACCCAGTAAATTTTTTTTTTTTTTTTTTTTTTTGTATTTTTAATAGAGGCACGGTTTCACCATGTTGGCTAGGCTGGTCTCAAACTCCTGACCTCAGGTGATCCACCTCCTCAGCCTCTCAAAGTGCTAAGATTACAGGCTGAGCCACCTCGCCCCGAGGGCAGTGGGTTTAAGAGAAAGGGAAGAAAAGAAAGTGCCATAAAAGAGAAACCTAAACAAAGAGGAAAGTAGAAAAAAAAATTTTTTTTTTGAGAGGAGGTCATTTTTCATTCCCAGAAACTTCCAAAGTGATGCTTTTAACCCCACATCTGGTTCAGATTCCTGCTCGAATGCTCAGAGGTAGAACAACAAAGCAAGTGGAAAGGTTTGGGCATGCCTCTGAACGTGAAGCTGCCCCCACCCCCCGCACCCCTTCCCCCTGAGGAATATCTGCTTTGGAAGCCAATGATGGAAAGTTTTGTCCACGTTGCCTTCCCTCACTTTTGCGCGTGGGTGTGAGTTTGTGTACCCGATTCTACCGTGAGGAGTTCAGGTTGCTTTACCTGCTGTTGCGTCTCAACAGGGTGAGACCTGTGCCCGCGGCTGCAGGCCTGTCCCGGGAGAACTTGTCCTGCTGGATATGGAAATCGTTAAAGCTAAGTGGGAGGCTAGGTTGTCTCATCTTCATGCCGATACTTGGGTTGCTTCGCCGAACTGAAGCCTGAGAGAAAGATGGGGCGAGAAGCAAACCATTTGCATGGGTCACGCCTCCTGCAGTTCTGGAGCTGATCGCCCAAAGTGCCGTTTTCACAGGCAAAAGGCAGGAAAAAGAAATGTCCCCCATCAAAAAAACAAAGGAAAAGAAATCACATGTTTTCCCAGCTTTTTCTGTTTCCTAGCTCTGGGTCTTACAATTCTAATGGCTCTTCAGCTTCTCAAAGTGTTTCTTTTCCGATTTTCCATTCATTCCTGATTCTCTGTTAGAAGTGTACTCTGGCTCTATTTGACCAGTGGTTTTTGATAAACTAAGTTCAGCGTCTATATTGGCTTGCTACAAATTTGCTACAGGAAAAGGTAACTCACTTTCATGAGGCCAATATCAGCATCCACTAATGCAGGGTGTTTTTCCTAATGTGATTATGTAAGAATTAATGATGGGTAAACACCAACGTGAAGAGATTTAATTTGGATAAACATTATAAAGCTTGTCTCTGCTTAATCAGTGTTTATCTCATCTTTTCTGTTTTTTTCTTTCTTTTCTTTGTGCTGCAAATTTTCCAAGAACAGGTACCAGTGTACTATTCCACCTACTTCCTTGAACAGGGCAGACAGGAACATTGTGAGACCCCGCATTCTTGTGATACTTTAATAACTTTCACTTCAGGGGAAACAAAAGAGGATAGAGAGGCATGCAAATGCAAAGCTGAGCAAGATACCAGCTGAGCTGACTTAACAGGCTCCCTCCTGCCATGGAGGTGCTGGTGGGGAGAAGCCGTTCTTTGGAGGAGTTGTGGTAATTATCCTCTCAATCTTGGCTTGCTGTTGTCTAGCAGGTAGCAGTGGACCTGTGACAGCTTTTTGCTTTTGAGAGCTTTATCCAGAGGATAGCCTTATTTACCATCCCCGCCCCTCAACTCACAGGCCTTTGTCTCTTTCCTTCTTTCTCCTCTCCCCTCCCTTCCCTTCTCTTCCCTTCCCTTCCCTTCCCTTCCCTCCCCTCCCCTCCCC
>NW_016107344.1:8608305-8611231 GCF_001604975.1 Cebus imitator
CAGGTGTGAGCCACCGCACTGGGCCTCACAGACCTTTCTGAATCCATTTTTTTTTTTTTTTTTAATTTCCTGAAATGCATACAGGTCAAAAATAATACATATCAAATGCATATCTAATTTATAGGTATCTTTTATAAGGAGGATGATTAGCAAAGAAATAATCATTGTTCCTAGCCTCCCTATGTGATGATTTGTTTCTATGACAGCATCTAATTCCTCACATCTCTTCTGTTTACTGATTGGCAGTCATCCGTCCTAGACTTGGTTTCTGCGCTTTACGCTTCTGTACCTATGAAAAGAGCTTGAAGGCCAAAGATAAGCAGCCAGAGAAAACGGGCTTTGGGGGAGGGAAATAGCTTGTTATTTTTTTGTTTGCCAACTGGAGGGAATGCTTTTTAAACAGTATGTTCTCCATTGGAACAATTGGAAGAACAGTGACATTCATTTTATAGTTTCTGCCTGTTGGTTACTTATTCCTTTCTAAAAGAAAGGAAATTCCATACTCCAGGAGTCCATCTGCTGTTACATTTCATGAGAACTAAATGCACTGGAAAATGTAGCTAAACACGCTTTGTTCGCATTTTCGCCACCTTTGAACTTATACCAGTCATAAAACTCCATCTTGTATAGATAATCCGTTAAAATAAGTTACTAAGAAACCCAAACAGGTATAAAGGTCACTCTCAGTGTGAATAGGATTTAAAAAAATTTTTTTTGCGGTGGTTATGACCACCGAACTCGCTCTGAATTGGTATTTTATAGTCAATATTTTAAACTGTAAACCATGTTATATGACTGTAGAACCACACCAAGTAGAGTCAGTTTCCTGTTTCGGAGCTCTCGTGCGATGCAGCACATCGGTCCTGCTCATTCCTCCTGTTCTCACTTTGCTCAGGGCCTCAGAGTTTATGAACAGGTTACTCCACTGCATTTTAAACCTGTCATCCCTCCCAAGGTGTCTTTTAAGAAATATGTGTGCAATCGAAAGGAAGCCAAATGTGTCCTTAGTATAAGAGACAGAAGATGTTGTTAGCAAACTGGAAGGAATTCTACTTCTGGAAAGTCTGAGGAAAAGTTATCAAATTATAAGAATGGCTCTAGATTTGAAGGCAAAAAGAAGTACATTACAGGGAAGAGGCTGCTCTTCTCTCTCTGCTGTTTTCTAAGCATCTATTATTTACCAGGCATTGTGTTAAGCATTTCACTTACATGTTCTCATTTCATACTTGGTCAGTCTCTAAGAAATATCAAGAAAATGGCTTAAGAAAGGTGAGTGGCTTGCTCAAGTTCACACAGTGAAGAATTCGATGACATAGAATATTCCAGAGGGTGGTTTAGCCCCAAGCAGCCTTCATCCCAGGCCACCTACTGGATGGAGCCCTCTTTGCGGCAGGTTCCAAATCCCTGTTCCCACGACTTTGCTGTTGCAAGGGTAGAAGAGATGCATCTCTTTGGATTTGGCCTGACTTTTCAAAAATAAGATAAAGAAGGGCTGGTAATAAGGCTGGGAATTGAGATGTGCCTGGTTGGCTCAGCCGAACTGAAGAGTTTCTATTCTCATCTGGATAGACAGGAAACAATGTGTGACATACAGACAGCTTGTTTCTCTCTCAATCTGAGCAATGGTGAGTCATTACTTTTATTAAAGTTAGAGATGATCTTTTCTTTTTCTGTGCAGAAAAATCTATTGTTTTTCACACAACCCACTCCTACTTTTAAATAAATCAGTTAAATTGCCTATATTTTAAATAAAACTTTTTCAGACTCCTTTACCTACCAGCCTAGAGGCAGGAATGTTTTTTTCTCCTTCAACCTGGCCTAAGGAAAAACGATTTTTTTTTTTTTTTTTTTTTTTTTTTGAGACAAAGTCTCACTCTGTCGCCCAGGTTGGGAGTGACACGATCTCAGCTCACTGCAACCTCCTCTGCCTCCTGGGTTCGAGCAATTCTCCTCCTGCCTCAGACTTCCAAGTAGCTGAGATTACGAGTGTGCACTACCATGTTGGCCAGATTGGTCTCAAACTCCTGACCCCAAGTGATCCACCTGCCTGAGCCTCCCAAAGCGCTGGGATTACAGGCGTGAGCCACAGCACATGGCCTTCTGCGGTGTTCTAGGCCTGGTTAGAGAGAACAAAACAAGTGCTGGGAAGACCTCTAGCTGGCCACCAGCAAGATATGGGAGGAGGATGCACTTCCTTCATTTTTTTCTACCTTCCACATCTTTTTTTTTGTTTAGACGCAGTTTCACTCGCTCTTTTTGCCCAGGCTGGAGTGCGATGGCACGATCTCGCTCACCACAACCTTCGCCTCCAGGTTCAGGCCATTCTTCTGCCTCAGCCTCTGGAGTAGCTGGGATTACAGGTGTGCACTACCACACCCAGCTATTTTTGTATTTTTAGTAGAGATGGGCTTTCTCCATGTTGGTCAGGCTGGTCTCAAACCCCCGACCTCAGGTGATCTGCCCGCCTCAGCCTCCCAAAGTGCTGGGATTACGGGTGTAAGCCACCATGCCTGGCTTCCTTTCCACATCTTAACGCCAGGCATGAGTTTTTCTTAGCACTGCTGTTGCTAAGAGAATAAGCAGCTGAATAAAGTGGCACGTGTTATAAGGACAAAATAGCTCAAATGAAGACCCCATAGAGTAGCCTCAACACTGTTGACATTTTGGCCTGGATATTTTTGTCATGGGGGATGGGAACTGTTCTGTACATGGTAGGGTGTTTAGCAGCACCCCTGCATACCCACTAGATGACAGTAGCAACACCACCCCCCAATCCTACCACTATTCCAAGTTGGGAAATCCAAAAACGTCTCCAGACATTGCCCATTCCCCTGTGGGGGGCAAAATCATCTCCAGTTGAGATCTACCACTTTATAGTGGGTAGCATGACTAGTGACAGGCATGGTTTCTTTCTTTTTTTTTTTTT
>NW_016107344.1:8611486-8665091 GCF_001604975.1 Cebus imitator
GCCTCGGCCTCCCACAGTGCTGGGATTACAGGCTTGAGCCACCGCGCCCGGCCGCATGGTTTCTTTATGCCTGGAAACTTGCTGGACCAGGGTGAAGATTTATGACCTGACAACAGGCAACCACTGCAGGTGTGGAGCTTGAAAAAGGATGGTGTCTCTGCCCTGAAAGGACCTCAAGATCAGAAATATGTCTGCTCATCTTTGAATCTGCTCCCTAGGGCCTAGCACAGTTCCTCAAATGTAGGAAATGGTTGACAAATGTTTGTTGGATAAATGGGATGTTTGCTTAGAGCCCCTGAGTTTGTCTCCTGTGCTCGGAGAAAAAAAAAAATCACAGGGACAACATCTATTTATTTGTAGCTGTAGCCACTTATTGCCTTATTGTGTTCTATTTCAGGGCCTCTTGAATATTGCAGAAGTAACCAAGGATACCAGAATGATCACATGCAGCAAACATATGGGGAGAAGAATAGAGCAACGAATGTCACAAGGCCTGTTTTTCAGGTTTATTGCCAGAGAGCGTAGGGTTTGGAAGAGAGAGAGCATAAAGGGAACAGGACAAGAGCCTTCCTTCTACTGGAGATTATTTATAGTCCTCATCTGTGCACATTATTCGTTTGACAACCTCTCTTGCCCTTGGATTTTGCATCTCGTCTTAACCAGAGGTTGATGTATCTTCCTTCCTGGGGAGCAGGTCAGCATTGCTGAGGTCTGAATTGTGGAACTTCTGCTTTGTTAGAAAGACTTGACTAGTGAGGAGTGAGGGCAGGCACAGTGGTGAGGCCAGGGTGGGAGGCGAGCTTGGTGTGGCAAAGACATAGACGTCCAGCCTCTATCTGACCAAGCAATGACAAAGAAAAGGATGAAGACAGCCAGCTCAGCTTTCCTCCTTTCAGGACTCTTCTATTTCCCTTTTCCTGCATATCTTTTTTTTTTTTTGAGTAACACATTATTTTGTATTCGACATATTCTTCATGACTAACCACTAGTCTCAAAACATTCAGGGTTAGGATTTAAGGGAACTTCTCTTTGGAAGACCTTTATACTAGAGGCCTCTGACTGAGTATCCTCCAGGGCGGGCAGCTTTTACAGATTCCTCCGGAGTGGGCCAGGGCAGACATCCCTTTTTCATCTCATGATACTCCATCAAGTCAGAATCTCCTGTATTCCAGACTCATGTACTCAAGTGCCTAGTTGATATCTCTACTTGGGTACGTTGGAGATATCTCAAACAGCATATCCAAGATGAGTGATTTCCTGCTTCTTCTCAAAACCTGCCTGTTTAAAGGCAACTACATCCTTCCAGTGGCTCGGGTCAAAACCCTGGGAGTCATTCTTGACTCCTCCCTTTGTCTCACGCCCCATTATCCCACCCCAACAAATCTTGTTGGCTTTACTTCCAAGGCATATCTAGGATCTTAGCATTTCTCACCGCCTGCATCGCTGCCATTCTGGTCTGAGCTACCATAAATTCAACACGGCAGCTGGAATGACATTTTGAAATTATAGGTCAGATCTTGTTACCCTTTTGCCTCCAATGTCTCCTTATCTCATAGTAAAAAACAAATTCTAACACGGTTTTACAACAGCCCCCAGACTCCGTTAACTTTCACACTTTTCTCTGCCTATTCTCTTTATCACTTCTTCCCCAGCTCACCTCCTTCTTGCTGGATCTTAAGCACATGCCAATTCCTGTGCCTGGACCCTTCTTCCCCCAGATATCCTTGTGATTCCATTTGACTCTTTCAAATCTTTGCTGAAATATCACCTCACAATGAGATCTTTCCTGATTACGCTACTTAAAACTATTATCTGTGCTCCATATCTCCCTCTTACCCTTTAGTACTTTCTTGTTTTTGAAAGGGAGTCTTGCTCTGTTGCCCAGGCTGGAGTGCAGCCGGGCAATCTCGGCTCACTGCAACCTCCATCTTTTGGGTTCAAGCGATTCCCCTGCCTCAGCCTCCTGAGTAGCTGGAACTACAGGCATGCTCCATCACACCCAGCTAAACTTTTGTATTTTAGTAGAGACCAGGTTTCACTATATTGGCCAGGTTGGTCTCCATCTCTTGATCTCGTGGTCCGCCCACCTCAGCCTCCTAAAGTGCTGGGATTACAGGCATGAGCCACCGCGCCCGACCCCTTTAGTACTTCTTAAAAATTGCACTTATTAGCCTCTAATACTATATCATTTATTTATTCACTACATTAAAAAAAAAAAAAAAAGAAAAAGAAAAAAAAACACCTCTCTTGCTAGAATGGAAACCTCACGAGGGCAGGGATCTTTGTTTATCCCAAGCACCTAAAACAATGTCTTGTACGTAGTGTGCTTGCATAAATATTTGAGGCTGAATGAATATGTCTTTCCAAGCACGTATTAGCTGTTTGCTCAGTCTGTCTTCCTGCACAGACTGTAAGAACCTTGGAAAAAATGATATATAGAATGCATTGCATTGCAGTGGTTAATGTTCTTTTTCTTGAATTGTGTTCCTCAAATTATATGAGTTTCATGCTCCACAAAACCTGACCTGCCCCTGATTTACTATGAGAATGAAAAAAATCATACATTCTAGAACTTAGAAGAGCCTCTGGCACTTTAAGGATAAAGACTGTTCTGTTTGCCATGCCTCTCCTCTCCCCTTGTATTTAGCTCAGTGGCTAGAACAGAGTAGAAGGCAAAAGAAACATCTTTATTAATAAACACATCAACTGAGTGAATGAATGAATGAATGAATGAATATATTTCCATGTGCTAATTTGACAATCTGCTTAAATTTGGACTTCTAAGTGCCACCTTTCTCCCTTTTTAAAATTAGACATCTATGGGCTGGGTGTGGTGGCTTACGTGTATAATCCCAGCACTTTGGGAGGCCAAGGTGGGCGGATCACTTGAGGTCAGGAGTTTGAGACCAGCCTGGCGAACATGGCAAAACCACAGCTCTACTAAAAATACAAAAATTAGCTGGGCATGGTGGCGGGTACCTGTAGTCCCAGAACCTCTGGAGGCTAAGGCAGGAGAATTGCTTGAACCAGAGAGGCCAAGGAGGCTGCAGTGAGCCAAGATCGCGTCACTGCATTCAAGCCTGGGGGACAGAGCAAGACTCTGTCTCAAAAATAAAACAAAATAAAATAAGATATCTATGTTCAGGGGTTTATCCAAAGAGTCACAGAAAAATATCCAGGTATGGAATTGCTTACATTTTATTATGTACTTATCAAGATTGTATCAGAAAGAGAGCCAGGTACGTGGTACATGCCTGTAGTCCTGGCCACTTGGAAGGCTGAAACAGGAGGATTGCCTGAGCTCACGAGTTAGGATCTGTAGTATGTAGTGATGGTGGCTGTGAATAGCCACTGCACTCCAGCCTGGGCAACAGAGTGAGATTCTGCTTCAAAAAGAAAAAAAATTGTATCAGAAATCAGAATGACTTGATATTCATTACAGTTTTAATCTGTAAGACTGAAGCTCAGAATCATCTGTTATTGTCTCGGCAGTCCTTAACATTATGTGGGGCTAAAACACATGGTAAACATAAACACATGATAAATGCAATGAAATTGAAATAAGACTTTTTTCTTTTTTCTTTTTTTTTTTTTTTTGAGACGGAGTTTCGCTCTTGTTACCCAGGCTGAAGTGCAATGGCGCGATCTCGGCTCACCGCAACCTCCGCCTCCTGGGTTCAGGCAATTCTCCTGCCTCAGCCTCCTGAGTAGCTGGGATTACGGGCATGCACCACCATGCCCAGCTAATATTTTGTATTTTTAGTAGAGACGAGGTTTCACCGTGTTGACCAGGATGGTCTCGATCTCTTGACCTCGTGATCCACCTGCCTCGGCCTCCCAAAGTGCTGGGATTACAGGCGTGAGCCACCGCGCCCGGCTGAGACTTTTTTCTAAGCGCCCCTTTCTTAGTTTGCTATGTGCCTATGTTAACATTATTTGCGTTTTTCTAATGTTCTTGCCTTCAGCCTTATCTTTTCCATTGTATTGATTTCTTGTACCTGTGGTGTTTATATTTAACACACTGGCTACGTAAATATATTTTAAATATCTACCTGTGATGGTTGTTTTTTTACAAAGGAAAGCAAAGTCTCTGAAGTAAATCTGATAGAAAGAAGTAGTTGAGCCAGGCACGGTGGCTCATGCCTGTAATCCCATCACTTTGGGAGGCTGAGGTGGGCAGATCACTTGAGGTCAGGAGTTCGACACCAAGCCTGACCAGCCAACATGGTGAAACCTTGTCTCTACTAAAAATGCAAAAATAGCCGGGCTTGGTGGTGGGTGCCTATATTCCTAGCTACTTGGGAGGCTGAGGTGGGAGAATCACTTGAGCCTGGGAGGCAGAGGTTGCAGTGAGCTGAGATTGCGCCGCTGCGCTCTAGCCTGGGTGACAAAATAAATAAATAAATAAAATAAAAGTAGTTGAAACAAGGGCTTAGAATTGAGCATTGAATTGTTTTTACTTTCTTACTTTCCATTTACCTCTCAATATGATATAATTTGGCTTCTGACTTTGCCATGTACTGACCACAAATGTTCTCGTAATGGTCTATAGCTGGCTCTTAACTGCCAAATCACCTTCTGACCAGCCCTCATTCTACTTGGTGCCTGCAGTATTCCAAACTGTTGACTATCTCTTTGAAACAACCTCTGAATGTGGATCTCTGGCAAGTTTTGTCCTCCTTTCCTTCTTAGTATGCTACATGGGCTCCTTATTATTCTCCAAAGACCTATCTTTGGCTACCTTCTTGCTTTATGTACTTTGCCACAGGCTAAGTTCAGATTTAATCTATATTTGAGTGGTTCCAAAGTCTGTATGTTCAAGTTTGATATGAACTTCAGACCCAAATTTCCAACAGCCTCCTAGAAATGTTTGCAAAGGATATCTTTGCAAGTATCTCAAACTCAGCATGTCCCCAAGTATAGCACGCTGTTCTCTACCTCTAGCCCAAGTTTTCCCGTCTCTGTGTTCTCTATCTCAGCTAATAGCATCACCATTCACCAGGTATCCTAAGCTAGAAACATTGGAGTTGTCTTTGAGTTCACTCCGTCTTGGCCCTCTCCTTTCCGATATACCTCTGCACAGTTGCTATTTAACTCAAAAACACCAAAATCGTCTCCTGTTTAATAACCTTCACTGTCTTTCCATGAAAGGACATTTTAAGCACCTTAGGAGGGTTTGGTGGTGAAAAAGTTCTGGTAGAAGACAACCAAAGGCAGCTGGGCATGGTGGCTCATGCCTGCAATCCCAGCACTTTGAGAGGCCAAGGTAGGGCGATCCCTTGAGGCCAAGACTTCAAGACCAGCCTGGGCAATGTGGCAGTTTTCACAGAGTGAAACTCTGTCTCTAAAAGTAGCATAAAATAACCAAAGGGAAGACCACAAAACTTTTCCAAAGGTAGAAAAGAAGGGCTTCTGAACAGGGAGTGATGAGATTTAGAAAAATTTTCATGTTATTCCCACAGACTGAGAATGAGCATAAACTCTCTTTAGATTTTGACCTTATAGCCTAGAGACTTAAAAAAAAAAAAGTTCTTTCTTTTATCTCCTTGGTTATGTGCAAGAGGATTTGAAACAAAGAACACCTGTAAAAAATGTTTTGTTTTCTTGTTATTTTTACTTTCCTCCAAGACACGAACACCTGTGGGTCTTCTGTGGGCTGTATCTGCAGCAGTATTTGCCAGATAGAACTTTCCTACAGTTTAGTAAACACCTCAATTCTCCACTTCAGATCCTTAGAGAGGGGAAGATGAGAGAGGGGTTAGAAAGAAAGGAGCTGGGCAGAATGACCACACTGAGGAAGAGGTAAGAGAGAACCAGGGGAAGGGTGGTACAATGTAGCTTCGCTGGTGTATACCATGTGTTACCACATCAGAGTAAAAGGTGAGTGATCCCGTTCACTACCAGGGAATGCTGAATTTCCCTTTATTTGGTAACTTATGACATCATGTGAGGCAAACATAAGACCACAGAATTTTCCTACGTTACATATGTTGTGTAGAAAAGACTTTGCTCACCGTAATATTATTCTAGATCACTTAACTCTGAGTGATTTGGCATAGAGAGAATGCAACCTCTTTCAAAATTCGTGCACCATGGAAGAAAGACTATTTCACCTTAACTGATTATTCAGTGTGTTGTGGATTTTCTGATCCACATCTTGACCAGCACAAAACTAAAAAGAAAAAGAAAAAGTTATGCATCTGTCTTTTTCCACCTGTGGGGTTAGCTTGTATAGCCCTATTCTATATAAAGGCAGTTCTATCATTCACGAGTATAGAACTTGTTAATGTCATTCCTGATTTGTGTTTTGCTATCAAATCGACTAGGTAGTTCACTTATTTTGTTCTTAAATAACTGAATGTACTCATTCTAGTCTTCATAAATCTTGACCCTCTAGAAAGTTAAAACAAAAGATATCTACAAGTTTTAACCTTTCTATAGAGTAGGAGAATGTTTTTACATCATTTAAAGTATATATATATAGTAGAACAGGCCAGGTGTGGTGGCTCACGCTGTAATCCCAGCACTTTGGAAGGCCAAGGTGGGTGGATCACCCAAGGTCAGGAGTTGGAGACCAGCCTGGCCAACATGGTGAAACCCCATCTCTACTAAAAATATAAAAAGTTAGCCAGGTGTGGTGGTGCTCACCTGTAATCCCAGCTACTAAGGAGGCTGAGGCAGGAGAATCACTTGTACCCAGGGTGTAGAGGTTGCAGTGAGCCTAGATCACACCACTGCATTCCAGGCTGGGCGACAGAGCAAGACTTTGTCTCAAATAATAATCATAATAAAGTATATCTATAGTAGAACTGAGAGTGAAATGCAGGTTGGATGGCATGTAGTTGTGAAGTTGTCCTAAATCCTTTCTGGAGCAAGGCAGTTATACATAAATGAATAGGCGTAAAAGAGTACATACTGAAAATCCCTGACATAAAGTCTTGTTTATTCAACTACTGCAGTGGATAACAGTGTGTTAGCTTATAACCTTATATCCAAGAGTTAGTAAAATAAATTTTTATAGTGAAAACTAGGTACCTCCTGTGATGTGGGAGGTTGAATATTTTACATACTTATGCTGTTAAGACATTATTATCCAGTGTTATAAACTAGTGACTTCAGTAGAGCCCAAACATCCATTAAATTTCAAAAAATCCATTAAGTACCTACTATGTACTAGACAACGTTTCAAGTCTAGTACATAGTAGACAAAACAAAAAACCTTGCGTTCATTAGGGATGACTAACACATAGTACTTAACGATTTGCCAGGAACTGATTTAACCTCTTTATGTGTATTAACTTTTTTTTGAGACGGAGTCATCTTCTGTCGCCCAAGCTAGAGTGCAGTAGCACAATCTCAGCTCACTGCAACCTCCACCTCCTGGGCTCAAGAGATTCTTCTGGCTCAGCCCCCCAAGTAGCTGGGATTACAAGTGTGCGCCACCATACCTGGGTAATTTTTGTATTTTTAGTAGAGACGGGATTTCGCCATGTTGGCCAGGCTGGTCTTGAACTCCTGACCTCAAGTGATCTGCCTGCCTTGCCTCCCAAACTGGTGGGATTACAGGCATGAGCCACCCTGCCATACTGACGATCTTACACATCATCTGTTATTTTAGATTAGGAAGATACATTGAAGCTTTAAAAAATACTCAAGTGGGGGCCGAGTGCGGGGGCTCACATATGTAATCCTAGCACTTTGGGAGGCTGAGGGAGGCAGCTCGCTTAAGCTCAAGAATTTGAGGTTTGAGACCAACCTGGGCAACATGAAGTAACCCTGTCTCTACAAAGAAAATTAAAAATAATATTCAAGGGGAGTGATAATGTTTACATTTATATTATAACAAACATATTATTTTGTCACTGTATCGTGTAGAATGCCCATGACACCTGGCTAGGTTTCTTTTTTATGAAGACCAGGGTCTCACTGCATTGCCTAGGCTGGTCTCGAACTCCTGGGTTCAAGTGATTCTTCCGCCTTGATCTTCCAAAGTGCTGGGATTACAGGCGTGCACACTCCATCCATCCTGCCTAGTTTCTTCAGTTATAGTAAAATAAAACTTGTCATGGCTTGATTGAATTTTAGACCAGCATGTGGAAACTCAGTGACCTGACAGACCACTGGGGAATGCTTCAAAAAAAACAGCTCTTGTTAATAATGTTCACAGTGAACTCCTTTAAAGGAAATATGTCACTTGTGTTATACATTGAAAGTGCTTTCAAATGAAAGTCAGTTTTGCATATAACCTTAAGGAGAACACAACTTAATTCGTGACCAAATAGCTCAGTCAGTAAGAGGATAGAGCAGGTGAGGTCACACACGGGCCAGTCAACTTTACGCTGTGGCCTGACACCACACCCCTGAGCCAGGCCAACCAGGAAAATGAATATGATCAGTGAAAATCCATTACTCTACTAGAAAGACAAATCAAATACACGCTTTAGTGATGAATAAAGTTTTCCTTTTTTCTTTTTTTTGAGACAGAGTCTCGCTCTGTCGCCCAGGCCGGAGTGCAGTGGTGTGATCATGGCTCACTGCAACTTCAACCTCCAGGTTCAAGCGATTCTCCCACTTCAGCCTCCTGAGTTGCTGGGACTACAGGCAGGCAACGCCATGCCTAGCAAACTTCTGAAAATTTTTGTGTAGCAATAGAGTCTCAATGTGTTGCTCAGTCTGGTCTTGAACTCCTGGGCTCAAGCAATCCTCCCTGAGCCTCGGCCTCTCAAAGTGCTGGGATTACAAGTGTGAGCCACTGTGCCCAGACAAAGATTTTTCTAAGTGGAAGAAATTTTATATTGTACCAGAAAGCTTAGAATCCTTTAATATATGTGGGGTTTCTAAAAAGAAAAAAACCTCTTTTTGATGCATCTTCAAATCAGTTCCTTGGCTTAGTTTTATCAAGGTCAGATAAGTAGATTTAACGGACTGTAACTACAAGCATGATAAATTTCAACAAAATGTCGTGAGTTTGATTCTTAAACATCAGATACTATACCATTTCAGGCTACAACGCTATTAGGATCGACAAACTAAGGTTAGAATTGTTCTAAAATCAGCCTCTCCCTCATTCTAGGCCTAACTGGTCAGTCTTTTAGGTGGAGGCCAAAGTGCGTGTGTGCATGTGTGTGTATGCACATATGTATGTGTGAAGTTCCTGAAGCCTCCTGTTAATGGTATCAGGAAATAGGGAATACGAGAATTGTATCCAGTTAAGAATTTCATGGTTGTGTTAATGTAGTATTATGGGTTGAATTTGTGTTCCTCAAAAATTTATGTTTATTGGCAGTTTTCAGACAGGGGGAACAAAGTATGTTTAATATTTAACTTCTGGTACCTGTGTCTGTGACCTTATTTCAAAATAAGACTGTGAAGATGTAATCGAGTTAAGTTGAGGTCATTTTGGAGGCGGGGCACAGTGACTCACACCTGTAATCCTGGCACTTAGGGAGGCTGAGGTAGGAGGATTGCTTAAGCTCAGGAGTTCAAGACCAGCCTGGACAATATAGTGAGAGCCTGTCTCTAAAAAATAAGAGAAAGAAGAAAGAAGAAAGCAAGAAAGCAAGAAAGCAAGAAAGCAAGAAAGCAAGCAAGCAAGAAAGAAAGAAAGAAAGAAGGAAAGAAGGAAAGAAAGAGAAAGAAAGAAAAAAGAGAGATCATATTGGAGTAGAGTGGGCCTTAAATCCAATTATGACTGGCGTCCTTTTGAGGGAAAGAGGCCTTAAACATACATAGAGAGAATATAATGCGATGAGGTGTGTGGATCCGCCCCTGCCCGCCCCCCCCCACACACACACAGAGGAAGCGGCCGCTTGATAACTGAGGACACTACAACTGTAAGTCAAGGAGTACCAGTGTTTGCTGTAACCACCAGAAATTAGGAAGAGGCCAAGCAAGATCCTCCCCTAGAGCCTTCATAGAAAGCATGGCCCTGCAGACACCACGCATGTGGCTGTCTAGCCTCCAGAACTGTGAAAGAATACATGCCTGTTGTTTAAAGTGGCCTAGTTTGTGCTGCTTATACTTATTATTTTTTGAAACAGGGTCTCCCTCTGTCACCCAGGCTGGAGTGCACTGGTGCAATCATGGCTCACTACTCTGTTGACCTCCCAGGCTTGATCCTCCTGCCTCAGCCTCCTGAGAAGTTTAAACTCAAGGACTACCAGTGCCTGCCACCACGCCTGGCTAGTTTTTAATTTTTATTTTTTGTAGAGATGGGGTCTCACTATGTTACCTAGACTGGTCTTGAGTTCCTAGGCTCAAGCCATTAGCCCACCCTTGGCCTCCCAGTGTGCTGGGATTACAGGCATGAGCCATAGCTCCAGGTCCTTTGTTATGGCAGCCATAGGAAATGGATGTAATTATCACGTCTCAGTGAGGCATCTCGGATCAGAATAGGAAAATGGGAAGCTATCAGCATGAATCCTGAATGCAAACTAATGATAATGTTTTAAGGGCACTGAGCTTGCCGGGAGAGTATGGGTCTACCAGAAGTCATGCTTGTGCAGCCTGTCTTTTATTTGGAATCAGTTCTGAGTTTGCATGACGGACCTTCTGAAGTGGGAGGAAGATCACTCTGACCCCTGTTCTGGCTCGTCACTCTCCCAGGGGACCATTTCTGCATTTGATGCTATCAGGTAGAGCATGGGCTTACTTGCAGAGGGTGGGGGTGGGGAATTGTTGCAGGAGTCTTGGCCACATAGGTATAGTTAGGAGTGCTAATGCATTGTTCAGCGGATTGATAGACTAAAGAAAGAAGGCTTACTGGCTAACGGTCTCTGTAATCTCAAGAGATCTTCCCACTTTTGGCAGGGATCAGTGGTGTGTCTGCTAGAAAGAGAGCCAAATGGTTTCTTCCACTCAATGCATGGTTTTTTTTTTTTTTTTTTTTTTTTCGGACTTTAGAACTAGTTGCCATGCTTATCATTCCCACTTTTGGCAGGGATCAGTGGTGTGTCTGCTAGAAAGAGAGCCAAATGGTTTCTTCCACTCAATGCATTTTTTTTTTTTCTGGGACTTTAGAACTAGTTGCCATGCTTATCATGCCACCTTTTGATGAAGTGGTGTTGCGGCCCAGGGTTTCTGGAAACAGCCACTGAGATAAAGTTTAGTGCACAAGATGTTTATCAGGAATTCACACTTGAGGAAGAAAAGTGGAAAAAACAGAAACGGGCAGAGGAAGAGGGCAAACTACAGCTGTGCCCTGCATAATGACATTTTGGTTAACATCGGCCGCATATGCAATGGTGGTCCCGTAAGATTATGATGAAGCTGAAAAAGTCCTATCACTGTAGCCGTTCCAATGCCACAGCATAACACATGACTCATGTGTTTGTGTTTGATGCTGGTATAAACAGACCTACTGCCAGGCACATGAGAGTATGGCACACAAAATTATATACAGTACATAATACTTGATAATCATAAATAAATGACTATGTTACTGGTTTACATATTTACTATATTATGTTTTTTATTATTATTTTAGAGTATACTCTTTCTACTTATTAAAAAAAGTTAACTGTAAAACAGCCTCTGACCGGGCTTTCAGGAGGTATTCCAGAAGAAGGCATTGCTATTACAGGAGACGACAGCTCCACGGGTGTTACTGTTCTAAAGACCTTCCAGCAGGACAAGATGTGGAGGTGGAAGACAGTGATATTGACGATCCTGGCCCTATATAGACCTGGGCTAATGTGTGTTTTTGTGTCTTATTTTTTTAGTTTTTGAGACAGAGTCTTACTCTATTGCCCAGGATGAAGTGCAGTGGTGCGATCTCAGCTCATTGCAACCTCTGCCTCTGGGGTTCAAGAGATTCTCATGCCTTAGCCTCCTAAGTAGCTGGGATTACAGGTGTGCACCACCATGCCCCGCTAATTTTTTGTATTTTTAATAGAGATGGGGCTTCTCTATATTGGCCAGGCTGGTCTCAAACTCCTGGCCTCAAGTGATCTACCCACCTAAGCCTCCCAAAATGCTGGGATTACAGGTGTGAGCCACCACACATGACCAGTGTCTTAGTTTTTAACAAAAACGTTTAAAAAGTAAAAAGAAAAAAAAAGTTTTAAATAAAAAAAGGGTTATACAATAAAGCTATAAAGAAAAAAATCAGGCAGGATCCAGACATGAGAGCTTTATGTACTGTTTCAAGGGGTATAGACTCCTAGAGGCAAAGGACATCTTTGCAGGCCTTAAGCAGGAAAGTAATGTGAACAAATTTGTGTTTTAGAAGGGTCATTCTGATAACAGAATAGAGAATGAATGGGAAGGAGGCATGACTTGAGATGGGAAGGCCAACAGTATTTAGCAGAGCAGAGTGAAGTGGGCAGCACTGAGCTGGAATCAGCAATTGGCGATAGATGGGATTGCAAGGTCAAAGATGGATGTGATTTCGGGTAGAGGGGCGTGGGTAAAATAAGCTCCTTGAGCATTTGTGAACTTTACACTTGGTTTCATCCTCTTTATCCATGGCCATACGCTTCCTAAAGGGATGATAATAATCACAATTATTAGAAAAGTTTTTTCAATTCTTCCTTCTGAACTGAAGCAAATGTAGAAGTATGGAGTTCAAAGTTAGAAGATCTCGATGACATGGGCAATTCAATTGCCTTGGAGCCTCAGTTTCCTCTTTGGTAATATGGAGATAATGCTGCCTACATCATTGGACTAGTATGACAGTTAATTGAAATAATGTATTAATGAATTGGGCGAAATGGCTCACGCCTGTAATCCCAGCACTTTGGGAGGCTGAGGCGGACAGATCACGAGGTCAGGAGATCGAGACCATCTTGGCCAACATGGTGAAACCCCATCTGTATAAAAATAAAATCAAAAAGAAATAACGTATCAATGTATAGAAAAGTTTTTATCAGTACCTGATATAGAGCTGGCATTTAGACCTCCATTCATTCAATGTATTGTGCAAGAGAGAAGTTTATTTAAACATCATAGTCTTTTAAAATATATATTTTTTGGTGTGGTGGCTCATGCCTGTAATCCCAGAACTTTGGGAGTCAAGGCAGGAGGATCACTTGAGGCCAGGAGTTTGAGACCAGCCTGGCCAACATGGTGAAACACTGTCTTTACCAAAAATAAAAAAATTAGCTGGCATGGAGGTGCACGCCAGTAATCTGAGCTACTCGGTAGGCTGAGCCACAAGAATTGCTTAAACCCAGGAAGCAGAGGTTGCAGTGAGCTGAGATCGTGCCACTGCACTCCAGCCTGGGCAAGAGTGAGACTCTGTCCTCCCTTTCCACCCTCAAAGCACACGCACACACACACACACACACACACACACACACATATATATATATTTTAATATTAACATATACATATATACACACACACACATATATATATAGACACACACACACATAACATTGTATTACAAACCAGAATTTACTGAAGAATTACAATCTATAAGGCACCATGAAGGATAAATAAATGTAAGACATTATTTCTGTTCTTCAGGATTTTTGCAGTCTGAGAGAGATAGGATTTGTATATGGGAAAAGTATAAAAGCAGTAAAATATTTAACCTTTATTTTTATTTTTATTTTGAAAGAAGTCTCATTCTGACACCCAGGCTGGAGTGCAATGGTGCCATCCTAGCTCATTACAACCTTCGCCTCCCAGATTCAAGTGATTCTCCTGCCTCAGCCTCTCAAGTAGGTGAGATTACAGGTGAGTGCCACCACTCCCAGCTAATTTTTTTGTATTTTTAGTAGAGACAGGGTTTCGCCATGTTGGCCAGGCTGGCCTAACCTTGTTTCAGAGGCCAGGGAACAATAGAGAATATGAAACAGGTAATAATGAGAGTTATCAGATGTGTTTATCAGAGATGTCACTTTACCCTAGAGTACTTACAGCAGGCTGTAGGGAAGAGGTTGAATTTGACCTAGATTTTGAAGATGAGTTAGAATTTATAATGTAGGTGTTGGCAATCTACTGCCCAGTACAATTTCTGTTTTAATATGGCCTGTGAGCTAAGAATGGTCTTTAAATCATGGAGAAAAGTGTTTTAAAAGAATAATATTTTGTGACACATAAAAATTATATGAAATTCAAGTTTAGTGCCAATAAATAGAGTTTTATTGAAACCCAGTCACACCCATCCTTTTAGTGTTGTCTGTGCTCAGATGCATTTGAGATGTAATAGAGAAGAGCACTTGTAGCAATACCCTATGGCCTGCGAAGTCTAAAGTGCTTACCATGTGGTCCTTTTCAGAAAGCTTACTGGGCCCTGACGTGGAGGATGCAGCGGCATTCCAGGTACATAAAAAGCCAAGATTAAGAGTGGTTCCATTGAAGGAAACAGAAAATGGTCACAAAGAGAGAAGGAGTGTGCAGGCTTTTCCTGGCAGCCACAGAAGGGAGAGAGAGTATCTCAGGGGGCAAGGGGTGTCCATAGTACAAAGTGGTACCAAGAGAGAACACAGAAATGCAACTGAGGAGAGGATCCAGGCTTTTGCCTTCAGCCATCACTCTTGAGTTTTGAATCCCATGGCAGGAGAGAGGCAGAAGGAGAGTAGGAGGTGGGGAAGCAAGAGGCAGAGCTTAAGAAACTGGGTGCAATCAATCAGAAAGGTTTTAGTAGAGAAACCTCCATGTTGTTTAAGTTTAGTATGAAATAGAATAGACCTGTAATCCCAGCACTTTGGGTAGCCTAGGTGGGAGGATCATTTGAACCCAGGAGCTCAAGACCAGTTTGGACAACATAAGGGGACTCCTTCTCTACAAAAAAAAAAAAAAAAAATTAGCCGGGTGTTGTGTTACATGGCTGTGGTTCCCGCTGCCTGTGGATGGTGGGGGCATGAGATGGGTGGACACCCTGAGGCCAGGAGGTCGAGGCTTCAGTGAGGCGTGATCACACCATTGCACTCCAGCCTAGGTGACACAGTGAGACCCTGTCTCAATAAAAAAAAAAAAAGGGAGCTATGTAGATATGTAGAGAAATGCTATTTAAAACAGTGAGGTCGGAGAAACATTGAGCCAGCATTCTTTTAACCAGACTTCTCTCAACTGATTAGTTCTTGGCCTTAGAAAAGTTGCTTAACATCTTGGCATGCTCTGCTTATCTACAAAGAGTGGGTAATAATACACTGATCAGAGGATCATCGTGAGAAATAGTGAGATGATTCTGCTTGGGCAATGTCAAGAGCATGGAGTCTGCACTTAATGCATTGTCAACAAAAAATAATCCCTTTTTTTGAAATGGAGCTTTTGTTCTTGTAGCCCAGGCTAGTGTGCAATGGTGCAATCTCGGCTCATTGCAACCTCCGCCTCCTGGGTTCAAGCGATTCTCCTGCCTCAGCCTCCCAAGTAGCGGGGATACAGGTGCCCACCACCATGCCTGGCTAATTTTTATATTTTTAGTACAGACAGGGTTTTGCCATGTTGGCCAGGCTGGTCTCGAGCTCTTGACCTCAGGTGATCTGCCCACGTCGGCCTCCCAAAGTGCTGGGATTACAGGCATGAGCCACCATGCCTGGCCAAACAATAACTCTTAATGCTGGGATGTTCAAATTTTTATGTCAACATGGGTAGGCCATGGTACCCAGGTTTGAGTCAAACAGGAGTCTGGATGTTTCTATGAAGATTTGTTTTAGATGAGATTAACATTTAAATGAGTGGACTTTGAGTAGAGCGGATTACCTTCCATGAGGTGGGTAGGCCTCATCGAATCAGTTGAAGACCTTAAGAGAAATGACTGAGGCCCCCTGGGGGAGAAAGGATTCTGCCTCTGAGCTGCCTTTGGACTTGAGCTACAACATCAGCTTTTCTCTGGGTCTCTAGCCTGCTGGAGTTTAAATTTTCAGACTTGCCAGCCCTCAGAATTGTGTAAGCTAATTCCTTAACATGATTTTTTTTTCTCTTTCTCTCTATATATTTCCATTCTATATATTGGTTGTATTTCTTTGGAGGACTGTAACTAATTCAAATAAATCTGAGTTAGACAGTAATCACTAACAATGAAAGTGTTGCTATATTAAGGGACAATTGCTTTATACCCCAGAGACGGCACATACAGTGCATTGATGTCACCATGCTCACCATGTCCCATTTCTGTGCCTGTGACAGACATTGTTAATTGATCACGGTATTCTTTATTGCTGAAACTAGATGTGACCTCAGAATTTTTTAAATGCAGGGTTCCAGAAGTGACTTACAAGTGATTAGATTTGGCACTTAACTTGAAATAGATTTAATTCTGACCTAATTCATATTTAGGTATCTATAGCACTTTGCATAAAATTCTTCCTGGAACTTCGCAAATGGGATTAATAGATCTGAACTTGTAGTTTAGAAGTTAAAATTTCAATTTCTTAAGTATGAGTCTACAAGCCAATAAAGTCTTTGTCTTATATAGTAAGGACCATGTCACATTTTCCTTTTAGATAAGTTTTAAAAAATATGTATCTTTTAAAGGTATCTGTGACTTTGAAATTCCAAAGTAAAGTTAGAATTAAAAAATAGCCTGAAATTATACTTTTTAATTTCCTCTAAACCTCAGGGAACATTTATATATAATTTATAAAGAAAGACTTAGTTTTAATCCTTGGTTAAAGTGTTTGACCAAATATTCCACTCCCTTGAATATGCATAACGTTTATTGAAATCAAATAAGTGCACCTAGCAGAGGGTTGAATTTTGCATTCTCTAAAGCTCTTGATAAGAGATTTACTCACAAAGCAAGTAGGAATTCCTTGGCTTTTCAAATTTTGGGGGGTCTGTTATGAAAAAATTTTTTACTGTGTATGAAGAAAATATACGCTACCTTGGAGTGTGGTGGCAACATCATGTTTCCATGCTATCATTTTTTCCAAGTATTTAAGCATTTTAAGATGTTATCTATTTAGTTTTCACAGCAAGCTAGGAAGGAGGAAGGACATGTTGTTCTCACCTCGCATTAAAATTGAGGTAAGCAGTGAGTTACTCACTGTCTTGCATAAGCCACAGATTGAGCTGGGGATGTGATACCCAACAGTCTTCGATTCAATCGTCTATTGTGACCCTGTAGCATTTTCCCGTCAACCCATTCATCCCATTTTCTTTTTCTTAGTTAATAACTACACAGTTGATTCTTGCTTATCTGCTCCGAGGGAAAGGGGAAGAACAGGGCATAATCTCAAATGGTAGATGATACAAAAATAATTTGGATTTGGCGTGGGATATGTTTTTGTACTTGCATTGGAACCTGGGTGTGTCTGGTGTTCCAGAAATTTACAGCATTCCAATCCAACTGAAGAAACTGTGCAAGGAGACCCAGGCTCGGGATCGTCGCAAGTGCACCTCGGCTGTCTCCCTTATTTCCCAGCCTGTCTCCTGCCTTCCTCAATCTCTTCCCTGCTGAGATCAGGCGGCATGATCTCTCAGGTCAATGTATCGAAACAGCCTAAGGAAAGCTGTTTTTTCTTTCTCTCTAAATCCTATTGTGAGGCATTCATCTTATCCTTCTCTTGGGAATGGGAGAAACTGGTATCTTGCATTAGAAATTGTTAATCATTTCTAAAAGTTTTTTCTTTAACTGCAAAGGTACTGATAAGATAATGTACTAAGAAAAGTTGGAACAAGGTTTTTTGAGTATGTATTAATAGAAACAATGTAAGAAAGACATTGAAAGCCTTTGATATTGTGTGGGTATCAGATAATGACAAGTGAATGAGAGACTTTATAGGAAAGTGAAAGTACCTCCTTACTTTAAATTTTGGGATGAATGGGAATAAGTTCTCTAGTTCTTTTGCAGCATTTGTTTGCTTTTTTATCCGAAGAAACGAACACAAGTGTTACCAGGGTTCTGATTTTGTGTATCCTCACTTTCATTCTGAATTGTTAAGACCTGGTTGTGTTGTTAGAAGTCCACTTTAGCTTAAACAACAAAAGAGAATGTACTGACAAATGGGACCAGACTGAAATGTCTCACGGGCTTTAGTGACAACTGGAACTGAGAACCTGCAGGGTGTCCGGGCTTTCTATTTGTCTGTCTCATCTCTGCTTCCCTCGGAAGCCAGTTCCATTCTCTTCCATGGCAGGCTGGCTCTCTCCTGGAGGAGGGGAGGGAGAGGGTGACATGTCTGGCAGGCAGCCCTTGATTTAGTGACTTGAGAAATCAGCGAGTCTTCTTCTTTTGGCGGCCCAGCAGAGACATTTTGGGAAGATTCCCAGTAGTTCTTTTTGGGTCATGCGTCCATCCCTGAACCAATTGCTGTGTCCAGGAAGAGATGAGACTCCAAGATGGGTCCCATAAAACCCTGTTGTGAAGTTGGTGGTGCCTGTTCACAGAAGGAAAAGCAGAGAAAGACTGGCAGATGGGCAAAAGTAATAGCTACTATGCCTCCATTCATGTTGATTTTCAAATATAGGGTTTATTTTACAACAAGCTTATTACTTTTTTTCAGAAAAAAGCAAAAATCTAAAAAATATCTAGTATTCACAGGATAATCTTAATGTTCTTGTTCAAAATTTTTGGAGGGCATCTCACTGCTATCCCATGTAGGATTTTGGAATCTAAAGGGCTGCTTTACTGGGTTCACCGGGTCACAAAGTACCCAGGCATCAGTTATATAACTTGTGTGACAGAAAACAGTCTTGACTTGGATATTTCCAAGTAAGCCAAGTTTTATATAAAAATGAAGTAGATTTAGTGGATTGATGATTGAAGAGGGAAGTACTGTTGAGAAATCATCACCTAGGGGAATCTCATCTTTTCCATGTGTGGGATAAAGATTCCCGGAGCTGGTAGGATTGATAGTGCTGTTGAAAGGATGAGAGAGGAAGCCTGTGAGTTACAACAAAATTCCAGGGAAGTTTGAGCTACTTAAACAGGACTTAAAAATAGAAGAAGTGAGCTTCATACAGTGACAGTATCAGAGCCAATAGGTTCATCCAAGGAGTGATTATTGCTAATTGAAAACTTTTCCCAATACCCAGCCATGACAAATTGCAATATAGTTGGCATTGGCAATTTTTAACAGTCTTTGTGGAGACTGAATATTTCAATATTAAAAAAAAATAGAAGAAATGAAAGTGCCCTCTATTGGCAGGTTTAAGTGCTTTATACTCTTTTCCACTATTCTGTTGGATGAGGACCCATGAAGATTAAAGAAAATAAAGAATCTAGATTTTATTTGCACGTGTGAGTAGCTTAAATTGCAATGTTGCTGATATCAGATTGACATTAGTTAGAAATATAATTCTGGCTAGTGTCTTGAAAATGAATTGGGGAATGATGGAATGAATGGCAGGGAGATTTTTTTCCCTTTTATTGATATATAATAATGTGCATATTTTTTGGGTACATATGAATGTTAGTTATGTGCATAGAATATGAAATGATCAAAGTCAGGGTATTTGGGGTATCTATCACCTGAGTGTTCATCATTTTTGTGTTGGTGTCATTTTGAGTCCTCTCTTCTGGTTACTTTGACATATACATGATATTGTTGCTAAGTCTAGTTATCCTAGGCTGCTATCAAACATGAGAACTTATTTTTCTATCTAACCCTATGTTTGTACCCATAACCAACCTTTTTTCATCCTTGCCCCCTTCCCAGTCTCTGGTATCTATCATTTTATTCTCCATGTTCATGGGATCAAGTTTTTTAGCTCTTGTATATAAGTGAGAACATGTGTATTTGTCTTTCTACCCTGACTTATATCACTTAACATAATGACCTCTAGTTCCATCCACGTTGCTGCAAATAACACAGTGTCATTCTTTTTTTAAATGGCCAAATAGTATTCCATAGTTATGTGTACCGCATTTTCTTTATCCATTCATCCATTGATGGACATGCGGTTGATTCCATAGCTTTGCTATTGTGAATAGTGCTGCGGTAAACATGTGTGTGCACGTATCCCTTTGATATACTGATTTCCTTTCCTTTGGGTAGATGCCCGGTAGTGGAATTGTTGGATTGTATGGTAGTTATATTTTTAGTTTTTTGAGAAATCCCCATACTTTTTTTCCATAGTGATTGTATTAACTGACATTCCCATCAATAGTGTATAAGAGTTCCCTTTTCTCAGCATCCTTACCAGCATCTGTTATTTTTTTGTCTTTTTAATAATAGTGAATGGCAGGGAGACGTCTTAGGAGTCCTGTGATAATTCACACGAGAACTGACAGTAGCCTAGATGAGGGAAATAGCAAAAAATTGGAAAGAAGTGGGTGGACTTGGGAAACAATAGAGAAATATTATAACTTAGCAATATATCAGAGATGGGCTGTAGGAAGGGAAGAGTGACAAGGCATCATCCTCCATCTAAGTTTCTGGTTTGGACAACTGGAAGAATAAAATACCATTTACTAATATAAAGAACCAAAAGGAAGAATAGGTTTGGATGAAGTGAGATTCCAAGCTCAGTTTTGGACATATTGAGATTGGAGGTTTATAGTTATATTTATGAATATATCTAAAAGCTGTCTCAAATTAGTCAATACACAAATCCAATGGATTCTTTCCTTGTTGTTGTTGTTGTTTTTTTAATATCTTTTATTTTTTATTTTTTTAGAGACAGAGTCTTGCCCAGGCTAGGTTATAGCGGTGAGATCACAATTCACTCTACCCTTGAACTCCTGGGCTCAAGTGATCCTCTTACCTCAGATTCCTGAGTAGCTAGGACTACAGGCATATACTACCATGCTTTGCTAATTTTAAATTTTTTTATTTTTTGTAGAGATGGGATCTCACTATGTTGCCCAGGCTGGTCTCGAACTCCTGGCTTCAAAAAATCTTCCTGCCTCATCCTTCCAAAGCATTGGAATTATAGGGAGGAGCCATCATGCTTGGTCTCTTTTCTTGTTTGTTTGTTTTTTCTATTTTTACTTTTCTATTTCTTTCTACTACCACGAAACATAATTCTGTTAAAGATAAATTTAGTCACATTAAAATTTTAATAAGTTTAAGTATTCAGCAATTCGTGAATTGGGAGCCATTAGACCTCAAGTGGTTCTGCACTCCACAAGGTGTGGGAAGTGTGTGAGAGAGAAAACAGTATGTATTCTTGGAAGCAAGACAGAGAAAATATATTTGATTGGCCCATGTGAAAAGTCCCGATGTAGAGGTCAGTTGCTGGTTTCTGATTGGTCAAATTTCTAGTTACAGGTTATTTGGTGGTTTCTAATTGGTTAAGCTTAGATTTTGTTTTATTGTTTACATTAAATTGGGATTTGGTTTGCTTATGTAGGAACCCAAGGCACTGGAGCCATCTCAGCCTAATGGCCTCCTAACTAAGCCTTTTTAATAATTTAGATCGCCATCACCTCACATCTGAGTCAAATACCCTCTATCCTATACTTCTATAATATTCCTCTGTACAGGGTTGCAGTAGGAATGTGTGCAAAAGTTGGTTTTGCTGGGTCATCTCCCATCTCACAATATTTGAATGCTTTTCTATTGCCTGCGTACTTCCAAGACTGCCTGAAAATTTGCTCCCAACTACTCCAATCTTATCCTACTCTCCCTAATGGAGAGTTTATCTCAGTTTGGCCAAACTAGAACTTCGAATACAATCTACACCTTCCTGTCTCTGCAGCTGTGCTCATGTCATTGCCTGGACTTGTTTCTTCTCTCTACCCATCTACTCCTTTAAACTCATCCCCCAAAGCTGAGATCTTCTCTAGAGGCCATCATTTCCCTCTACTGTAGCTCAACCTGAGCCCTTCCTTATCTGAGTGTGAAAGTTGCTGTCTGTGCCCGTCCCATGCCAGGAACATTTATTCTCATATTGCATTGTTTTGCAATGCACCATTGATTTGCTCTCTCTATGCAAGGTAGAGGACAAAGGTCAGGTATCATGCTACTTTCCTATTCTCCAGAGCACCTAGCATAGTTCTGTGTACAAGATAGGCACTCAATAACTATTTGTCGACTTGAAATAATAAGGTACGTTTTTCTCTTTCCCACTGGTCTTATCTCTGCTTGAGCAAATGAGGTTGATATGTGAAGGCAGTTGAGATTAAACATGTAAAAATGGAAGAATAAACAAGAGACAGAGGAGATTTTAATAAAATTTTATGACATAAAAAAATCATAATTACCTGCTAAATCTATTTTTTAAAGCTTTTAAAGCATTCAGATTGCTCCTCTCAACCTGGGAGCATTTTGGTGTATATGACTAAAAAGCACACAGGTGCTAAGAAGCAGAATTCTTATTTTTAAAATATTTGGCAACAAAAAGAAACTTGTTTTAATTCAAAACTTCCTGTGATTATTTTTGTTTCTTCAAATGACTTCATAGCAAAACTCTTCATGAAATTTTAGTGTATATCATCTCCTTTGACTCCAAATTGACTTTGGATAGAAAAACCTCATTTCTTTTAAAAAAATCAATGATAAATAAATAAAATATGTAGATCAAGTTTGTTGGCATAGTGATAGATTTAGTTATAAATCTAAGACTTCAATAAAATATGCTTGGAGTTAGAAATTACCAAGACATGCTCTAACAAAAAGATAATAAAAAGAACAAAAACACTCAAACTGTGATTCAATCTGAACATTTCCCTGTAACAAGCTCTGCTACTTTTATTACAGAATTAGAGAAGTAAACTTAAAGCATAGTTGAGTCAACAGAAACTGTTCTAGGTAAGTGAATTTAATCTTCATGGTCACTGACACACAATATAATCTTGTTTCAGAATTTTATTCTTTAAGCAATGAAGTGACTCACAAGCTCAGAAAGTGTTTTCTGGTACAAGTAATAAAATATTCTGAATATTTCTTCTCTTCAGATGAGTATTTCAAAAATAATAGCTCCTTTCTGGAGGGTATAATTGGCTTTTGATTATGCATGCCTACAACTGATTGTCTTTTTGTAGAATATATTTTAGGATAGGCTAGAATACAGCTTTCCTTTCTCCATCAAAATCCTACCAATAATTTAGGGTTTAGCTCAAATGCCGCCTCTTTTATACAACGTTCCTTTGTTTTTTTGGCAGAATTGATCACCCACTACACTTTTTTTTTAGGGGAAGGGACAAAACTTTTTTTTTTCTTCTTTTTGAGATGGAGTCTTGTTCTTGTTGCCCAGGTTGGAGTACAATGACATGATCTCGACTCATTGCAACCTCTGCCTCCTGGGTTCAAGTGATTCTCTTGCCTCAGCCACACAAGTAGCTGGGATTACAGGCGTCCACCACCACACCTGGCTAATTTTCGTATTTTTAGTAGAGACAGGATTTCGCCATGTTGGCAAGGCTGGTCTCAAATTCCTGACCTCATGATCCGCCTGCCTCAGCTTCCCAAAGTGCTGGGATTACAGGCGTGAGCCCCTGTGCCCGGCCTGGACATATACTTTTTAATGTTTGTTTCAGTTTACCACATTCCATAGTTAATGTGTATATCTTGGTTACACCCCAAAGTTTGGGTTATAGGTTCCTCATTTTATTTTATTTTTTCTAATTTTTACTTTTATTTCTTTATTTATTTTTGAGACAGGGTCTCACTCGGTTGCCCAGGCTGGAGTGCAATGGTGTGATCTTGGCTTACTGGGTTCAAGTAATCCTTCTGCCTCAACATCCCTTGTATCTGGGACCATAGGCATGTGCCACCACACTTGGCTAATTTTTTGATTGATTGATTGATTGATTTTTTTGTAGAGATAGAGGGTCTCACCTTGCTGCCCAGTATGGTCTCAGACTCCTGAGCTCACGTGATCTTCTGCACTGGCTTCTCAAAGTGCTGGGACTGCAGGTGTGAGTCATCATGGCTGGCCTGATTTTCTATTATAGGAAATGGCTGTTATGAGACATGAAGATCTAAAAAACTTATATCTTCATCTGCCTTTATTCAATAAGTAATTTGCTTTTATTTCTCAAAGACTGCATCCAGTTTATGGAATAAAGGAAATATTCTTGCATACTTTCTAGAAACCGTCAGTCCCTTGGCTACAATCTGGTCGGTCCTCCCCACCCCACTCCAAGGCAGTTTCCCAGCTGGCATTTGGGACTTCTCTCTTCTATTCTGCTAGGTTGAATTGACTGCTTTCTAAATCTTGTATCTTCTTCCTTTCTTGCTTTTTTTCTCATCCACATTTTTTTGTAGTAAATCCTTAAGTCACCTTCTAATAAACAATGCCTGGAAGGAAAATGTTTTTATTCCCCCTTGATTTATGGTTCCATTGGATAAAGAATTCTATGTCAAAAATCATTTTCCCTCAGAGCAATGAAAACAATGTCCCAGTGTCTTCAGGTGTCCAGTGCCAATGAGCCATCCTACACGAGGGTGATTCTCATTCTTTTGTAGGTGAGAATCTCTGAAAGATTTTCTTTATTCGAGCATGATCTCGGCTTACTACAACATCTGTCTCCTGGGTTCAAGCAATTCTCCTGCCTCAGCTTCCTGAGTAGCTGAGATTACAGGTGCCTGCCACCACCCTGGCTACTTTTTGTATTTTTAGTAGAGACGGGGTTTTGGCATGATGGCCAGGCTAGTCTCTAACTGCTGACATCAGGTGATCTGCCCACCTCAGCCCCCCAAAGTGCTGGGATTATAGGCATGAACCACCATACCCCGCCTCTGTAAGATTTTCAAATCTTCCTTTTATTGTTAGGGTTTGGAAATTTTCTAATGAGGTGGTTTATGGGAGGGCGTTTTAATTTATTTACTGGGTACTTGGTGGGCCCTTTTAATCTGGAAGCATTGGTTCTTCAACTTTGGTTCTCAGTCTTCAGTGAGATATAATTCACGTATCATAGAAACCACCCATTTAAAGTTTACAATTCCATGGATTCTTTACATACTGTCTTTATGTGATAGCAATACAGTACTTAATAAAAATATGAATGTGGAGAATTGACCTCATATATAAACTACTATTACAGCCATATGCTTAGCCTTAATACCTGCAAGCTTACAACTGCTATTTAGACTTTTCCTTTGCTTCTAAAAGAGTGGGATGAAAATCTTATGATATTTTTTATTTGCATGGAGTTTTCTGTTAATTCATACTATGACCAAAGACAAGTAACTTCTCTTTTTCTCTTCATTTGCCAAGTCGAATTTACAATCTCTTTGGAGTGTAATACTGTGAACTCACTGGCTACTCAGGATTAAAAAAAATAAGTTTCTGATGTTCAAACAAGTCATCTAAAATAACACAAGGCTGGGCGCCATGGTTCATGCCTATAATCCCTGCACTTTGGGAGGCGGAGTTGAGAGGATCACTTGAGCCCAGGAATTCAAGGCCAGCCCGGGCAACATAGTGAGACTCCATCTCTACAAAAGAATAAAAATAAAATTAGGTGTGGTGGTGCCTGCCTGTAGTCCCAGCTGCTTGAGGGGCTGAGGCTGGAGGATCACTTGAGCTCAGGAGTTTGAGGTTGCAGTGAACTCTGATGATGCCACTGTATTCCAGCCCAGGCAAAAGAGCAAGACTCTGTCTCAAAAAAGAAAAAAAATAACATCAGGTTGGAACCCATTTTTATATGGAGAAGGATGCTAGTCTGTCCCCTGTTCATGATCACTACCTTGTCCTCTCCTGGGAGACTGTGTAACTCTAAGAAAATGATTGACTACTTGCTGTGAAAGGAAGTAATTGCATTGCTCTCAGTTCTGCTCACTGATTCTTTTATAAGGCGTTTCATGGTTGGAGCTACCAGTCAGAAGCATTGATGCCCTCTGCCTCTTAGCCCCTAGGATGGTTTTCTTATGAGTAAGTTGGGCCAAGTTCCATAGTGGCTGGATGACCAACACTTGCTTAATGCACTACTTGTTGGGATGTGCTTACTAGGAACTTTGTAGTGAATGGATAAATGGTTCTGACAAATGCTGGATGATTTCTTTTTTCCAAGGTTGAGCTCAGTTTCTGCAGGGATGTTACATGTTTCTATGTGTGGTCTTTAAAAAGCCTTCATTATTCATCACGATTTCCTCACTGGCAAATAGGGAGGCCTATAATGGCTTAATCAAATAGTCACTGTGGCCTGATCAAACAAGGAACTTCAGAAAACAAATGCTCCAAGTGGCTTCATATGTCAACACTGCTATATTCATGGGTGCAACAAACACACACACATATATGCACACATACACATGCACACACACAGTTGCTAGTGTGAGGCCTCATTACTCTGACAGCCTTAGCATCTATCATTGCATTCCAGACCCTAGGTTATTAAACGGATAATGAGTTACAGGCTTAAAATTATATGCCATAGGATGCGCCATTATGCATAGGCATATTTCTAGTATCCAAGTGGGTTTCTTTTAATTACATATCTGAGAAACTTTAAGAATGTGGAGTCTAAACTGTGGGAGAATAGTTCTTCCCTCAGCGAGTTCTGAGTTGAGTTGCACATGACGTTGGTTGTGGTTGTTGCCAACGAATCGTATGTTCACTTATTTAGTTTTTAGTCATTGTTGGTTTGATGTTGATGGTGTTTAAAACTTAAATAATCGTAGATTTTACGATACATTGATTTTCCAAGAGGACCCATCTGATGCAGGATTTCCACAGATGCAATTCCATCCAGAAATTTTGGAGAAATAAAACTCGGGGGTGTGATAGCTCAAGCCTCCAGTATGTCCTAGCAACTAAATTTCTTGGCAACCCTTCTTTTCCTTTTTTTTCTTATTTCTCCCAATGTCCTTTTAATAATCTCCTTCTCTTTCTTCTCCTTCAAGCCAACACTATGGTGTCCTTAAAATGTATTTAAACCTCAAGAAATAAAGGCACTTTGTAGTTCTTAGAGGTAATGTCTTGTCTGTGAATTGAGACCAGGTCATCTCAGCTTTCAAGCCTGTCTTTTTTTTTTTTTTTTTTTTTTTTTTTTTTTTTTTTTATGGTATAGATATTCTGTGTTGAAAAAGTGTCCCACCGCAGAATGGGTTCTTAGCCCATTGCAGGATGTCTAATAACTACTGCATTTTAGAAATCTGGGGGTTGTGAAAAATGAAATTATTGATTCTGTGAATGGTTAGGAAAAAAGATATCAAGAGTCTTAAACTATGTATTTATTTGTTCATGAAAAGGTTTAAGGGTTCTGGAACAAATTCAGCCCTTGATTTGGCATGCGAGTCCTCACAGAGGCTAACAGCTACTGTGGTATCTCGACTGAGGTCTTTGGAAAACATACATAATGTGTTGATAGCTCATATTATATAACACTGTAACTTGGGTGTTTGGCAGGGAAGCATACCTCTCTCTTTTGAAAAAAAATTAATATTTGCTTGATTTCCTGATAAAAGGAATACTACGAAAGAGTATTGCAAAACCTTGAAGGTTTGGCACACTTTCCCATGTGGGTGGAAAAATGTTGCTCTAAAGCCAGACTGAAATTGCTCGTGAAATATAACATTAAAAGTATGTTTTTTAAAAAAGACACTTGACCCTGGAAAAAAATAGATATACAATATATAAAACAACAAAGCTATGGACATTACCAGCACGTATTATAGAAACACCATGACATAATCATGATGTTATGAAAATGGCAAGTCTCTGATATTACAGATAATTGGGATTTCTTTATTATGCTGATTTTAATCTTTATCAGAGTCCTACTGTGTTTGGATCTATGTCTATTTCATGTGACTTGCCTGTATTTTGCTCCTACCCACATTCTCTACCTGTGCTGTATAGCCCACCACACAGCCATGATCGCTTCTTGCTTCTCAAAAAAGAAAGCTACTTAAAACTGGAAGATGTATTAGGGTTGTCTTTATTCTTATTGGTCTTATAAACATTTACACATTTGGATGTCCCAAATCCAGAGCCAATATATCTCCTCCTCCTCCAGCGTCTCTCTTTGAACTCTTGCTGTTAGTTGATTTCCACATGTCCCTCTTTTACTCAAGCAGAACCACTTACTTATAAAAGCTTCAGCATAGTAATGTTTCCCCTTATACCACACAATAAACGTATGGGACAAGGGAGGGTAAAGAGTGAAAGGGAGTTGGTCAGACGAATTTTTGTTTTCAATTAATGATCTATTTTTGGTTTTGTTCATTTTTTAGTTGAGGAAGCTAAAGTGTTATTTATTTCCTAAGCTCAGTTTCATAGATCTGTATTAGTCTTTCCATTTGTAACTATCCGTTCACTCTACAGAACACAGCAAATATAAGGGATGTGGTTTCAGAAATTCGTGATGAAGGAAAGATGGCTACTGCACATCACCATTCTTATCTCATCTCATAGATTCTCGGACTGGGTGTATTAGTGGTGTTTCTTTGTCACTGGTATGTGGTTAGTCAATTTCCCCTAAATTAGAGAAATGGTTTCTTACTAAATGAGGGAGTGAAAAGAGCGAGTTGGGAATTGCACCAAACAAAAAGTAAGCTATAGTTTAGCAGGAGAAGTGGGCCAAATAGATGATTAACTTTCCTGAGTAGTAGTTAATGAGCCATCCACGAAGCGTTTATTGAGTCCTTCCTATATTCCCAAGAGTAAAATAGGCAGTGTGAGAATCAATGACATACCTGACATGGTATTTTGCCTTAAAAGGAATTACTGGCTGGGCGCAGTGGCTCATGCCTGTAATCCCAGCACTTTGGGAGGCTGAGGTGGGCGGATCACCTGAGGTCAGGAGTTCGAGACCAACCTGAGCAATATGGTGAAACCCCATCTTTAAAAATAAATAAATAAATAAATAAAAATAAATAAAAGAAATTATTGATCTGGTTAGTAAATACCTGTAATGTATATCAAATGAAAACAGCACACTTTTTTTTCTTTAACTTTTAAGTTCAGGGGTACATGTGCAAGTTTGTTACACAGGTGAACTTGTGTCATGGGGGTTTGCTGTACATATTATTTCATCATCCAAATATTAAGCCTAGTACCAATTAGCTGCTTTTCCTGATCCTCTCCCTCCTCCCACCCTCCACCCTCTGAGAGTATCCAGTGTGTGTTGTTCCACTCTACATATACATGTTTTCTCATTATTTAGCTCTCACTTATAAGTGAGAACATGCTATATTTGCTTTTCTGTTCCTGTGTTAGTTTGCTTAGGATAATGGCCTTTAGCTCCATCCATGACCCTGTAAAGGGCACAATCCTGTTCTTTCTAATGGCTGCATAGTACTCCATGGTGTATATGTACCAAATTTCCTTTGTGCGGTCTACCATTGATGGGCATTTAGGTTGATTCCGTGCCTTTGCTATTGTGAGTAGTGCTGCAATGACCATACACATATTTTTAGGATAGAAAGACTTATATTCCTTTGGGTATGTTCCCAGTAATGGGATTTCTGGGTCAAATGGTATTTCTGTTTTTAGGTCTTTGGGGAATTGCCACACTGTCTTCCGCAATGGCAGAACTGACTTACACTTCCACCAACAGTATATAAGCATTCCCTTTTCTCTGCAACCTCGCCAGCATTTTAAAAATTTTTTGTGTATTTTTAGAGGAAGGGTTTTGCTCTGTCACCCAGGCTGGAGTACAGTGGCATGGTATCGGCCTCCACCTCCTGGGTTCAAGTGATTCTCATGCCTCTGCTTCCTGAGTAGCTGGGACTACAGGCATGCACCTGGCTAATTTTGATATTTATTTTTTATTTTTATTTTTTAAAGTTTTGATATTTTTAGTAGAGATGGGGGTTCATCATGTTGCCCAGGCTGATCTTGAACTCCTGGCCACAAGTGATCCACTTGTCTTGGCCTCCCAAAGTGCTGGGATTACAGGTGTAAACCATTTTATCTGGCCCTTTTAAATAATCACCATTCTGACTGGTGTGTGGTGGTATCTCATTGAGATTTTGATTTGCATTTCTCTAATGATCAGCGATGTTGAGCTGTTTTTCATATGATTGTAGGCTGTATGTATGTCTTCTTTTGAATCCAGAAAGAGTTCAGAGAAGAGAGAAGAATAGAGAATCAAGAACAAGCTGAAGGAGGCTTGGGATGGACATTGGAGAATTTTAGGTGGACATTGTGACTCCTGGCCAGAGACGTAAGGCCAAGTGGGCAACTTGTGAAGTTTGTTGAGGAGGTGAGTGTTGATGTGTAGGGGTATTTATGACTCTGTCAGCAGAGGATAGACTAAAATGAAATAGGGAGCTATTGGAGGTTGGTGGGCTTGCTGGAAGTTTATTAAAAAATAGTTTATTGAGGTGAAATTTACATAACATAAAATGAACCGTTTTATTTATTAAATATATATTTTCAATGAGATGAGGTTTCACTGTGTTTCTCAGGCTGGTCTCAAACTCCTGAGTTCAAGTGATCTGCCTGCCTCAGCTTCCCAAAGTGCTGGGATTACAGGTGTGAGCCACCATGCCTGGCCCAAGTGACCCATTTTAAAGTGAACAGTTCAGTGATATTTGGTACATTCACAAACTCTTTGCCTATTAAAAGCAGTTGCTCCCTCATCTCTCTCTCCAGCCTCTGGAAACCACCAATCTGTGTTCTGTCTCTATGGATTCATGGATTCTGGATATTTCATACAAATAGAATCATACAGCTTTTGACCTTTTGTGTCTGACTTCTTTCATTTGGCATAATGTTCTCAAGATTCATTCACTGTGTAGCTTGTATCAGTAGTTAATTCCTTTTAATGGATGAATAATATTCTGGAAGTCTATTTTTGACTAATGGGGAGGCATGTACTGAAGTGACTAAAATATATATTGATGCAGTGAGCGACCATTAAACTCAATAGTTCCATTTTGTTTACACAAAAAAAGAATCTAAAATGTTTATTCTGGGAGAACGGAGATCTTACCTCACTGATGGAATAGTTAAAGGGAGATTAATTTTAGGGAATACAATCTGAAGTTTAGGGTAATAGTAAAAATAGTCAGTAGAGATATTCCACAGAGATCTGAAAATTCGAGGAAGAATTGAGAGTTGAGGTCTAGAGATAAAAAAAAAAATGAAGTCATCCCTTACATTTAAACTGATATTGGTAGATTACAGAATAGCCTGGGCACAGGAATTGAATACGCCACAGAATGTCATGGATAAATTTTATTTTGGCAAAGTGTTTTGCACTGTCTGTAATAAGACGAAGTTCAAAGCTGGAGACAGAGGATTTATGGAGACAAGGAGACGGGCTGCAGAAATGTCACCCAGGCTGATTCCAGCAAGTGTGGCACTGGAAATAAACAAGGATGAGAGGCTCACAGTGTAATGTTTCAATCCTGGTAGATCTCAGACCCTCTGGGATCAAAAAGTTGGGTGGAGTGGTGGAAAGACCATAAAATTTTGAGTCGGATAGACCAGGATTCAAATTTGGGCTCCTCCACTTACTCTGAATGTACTTAAATATGCTAAATTTTCTGAGCTTGGGAGGATTAAATAAGGTGACGTTTGTGAAGGTGAATGATACATGGTACTTAGGCAGGGAATTGCATATATATTTTTCAAAAGCGGGGTGAATATGCTTTTTTTTGCAGGGAGGGTTGGGGTAGGCAGAGAAGGATGTTGAAAACTCTATGTGGAGCTCATGCCTTGGGAAGGGCAAATTGCTGAAACTTGGAGGGAAAAAGTGAACACAGTGTCAATTATTTATCTATTTATTTGTTCTTATTCACTTATATATATATTGCTTTGTCTTGTTCCTAGAAGCATTTGTGAAGACAGTTTGCAAAGATTGTTTTATGATAGTTTGCCTATCATAAAAAAGTGGTTTACAAGGATAATTTAGAAGGTACCTATATTTTAAGATCAAAAATAAGTAAAAATTAGGGTTGAGATAGATGAGAGCAAGGGGAAAATGAGAGTAAGAAGATAAGAAACCTCAGAAAGCAAGTCACATGAATTTTACACCCTTGTAGACACAGACTATAAATTTGGCTTGAAATTGGAGATACTGTTGTTTCATTTGATACAGTCATCTAAGAGGAGCTATCCAGCCGGTCAAAGGCTGAGGAGGGAAGCAGGTGTGGAGACTGATGTGGCAGTTAAAGATGTGAAATGTTTTTCTTCTGATGGGCATTCTGCTTTATTGCTGCAAACACATCTTGCTGTCACATCTGTTAACAGCTCATATAAGACTTGGCTTAATTTGTTTTTCAGGGGTGTGCTTAAGTAGGTAAAGATTTTGTGAACTTTTTATGCTGTTTCTTTATTACTTTGCATCTCATTAAGTAGTTTTCTGAAACCCACAGACTGAAGTCATCTGAAGGAGCCTTGGAGAAAGGGTGGGTGTGTTTGGCTTGGGGAATGAAGGTGGGCGTTGGCTTGTTCTTTCCCAGGATGGAATTTTTCGTAGAAAGGAGCTGAGTGGGGTCAGAAGGAAGAGAATGGGCATCTTGGCACCTTCTGGGTGTGTCTTCAGTTTGGCATGCATATTTTGTTCGAACTAAATTGACAGAATTTATATATATATTTGGGAGGCAGGGGCAGGAAATTGTTTAAGGTCAGGAGTTTGAGACCAGCCTAGGAAACAAAGGAAAGCCCTGTCTCTACAAAAAATTTAAAAAATTAGCTGGGCATGGTGGTGTAGTCTTAGCTATTCTAAAAAAAAGAATATATAAGGCTCAGTGTGACTCACACCTGTAATCCCAGCCCTTTGGGAAGCCGAGGTAGGTGGATCACCTGAGGTCAGGAGTTCAAGACCAGCCTGGCCAGCATGGTGAAACCCCATCTCTACTAAAAATTACAAAAGTTAGCCAGGTTAAGTGCCTCATGCCTGTAGTCCCAGCTATTCAGGAGGCTGAGGCAGGAGAATCACTTGAACCCGGGATGCAGAGATTGCAGTGAACCAAGATGGTGCCACTGCACTCCAGCCTGGATGACAGAGTAAGATTCAGTCTCAAAAAAAAAAAAAAAAAAGAATATATGTATATAAATATTTTGTTTGAACTAAATAGCCAAAATTTGTATATAAATAGGGATATATCTTTATATAGATACTATATACACTCATATTTATTTTATTTATTTTCTTTCTTTCCCTACTCTTGGCTTTATTGAGGTATACTTAACAAATAAAACTTGTATTTTTTTGTTTATTTATTTAGTGACAGGGTGTTACTCTGTCACCCAGGTTGGAGTGTAGTGGCATGATCATTGCTCACTGTTGGCTCGAACTCCTGGGCTCAAGAGATCCTCCTGCCTCAGTCTCCTGAGTAGCGGGGACAATAGGCGTGAGCCACCACGCACAGCCAATTGTATATATTTAAAGCATTACACGAGACATTTTGATAGATTTATACATTGTTAAATAATTAGCACAATTAAGCTAGTTAACTTGTCCATCACCTCACATAGTTTATTTTACACTTAAGATCAACTCTCTTAGCAAATTTCAAGTACATAGTACAGTATTATTGACTGTACTCACATACTATACATCTCCAGAATTTATTCATCCTGCGTAACTGAACCTATATTTAAATATAAATCTTCTTAAAAAGTACACTTCTAAGCCAAACACACATAATGTTTTATCTAGTTGTGTTATTTAACCACATCCTAGTTCTACTTTTAGCAGTAAAGGATAAAGAGTCAGAATTAACTCACAAAAATTCAGCCCTACATTTGTACAGCTTTAAATATTTCAAAGTGTTTCATTTGTGATTCTTACAAATGATCTGAATAAGGTAGAAGTCATATTAATATTATTCTCATTTTATGAATGAAGATACGTTTCAGAGCTTTTTCTTTAATTTTAAATTTATATTTCTGGGAAGTGGCAAAGGTAGGCTGAGAATTTTGCACTCTGCTTTTCCCATGAAAAGTAGAGAAACCTATGGTGTCCTGGACTGGATTCTGGAACAGGAAAAATCCAATTTTTGTGAAAAAATTGGTGAAAACTGAGTTTAGTTAATAGTAGTGTACCAATGTTGGTTTTGTGTTTTAATAATTGTATCATGGTCACAAAACTAGAAACAAAGGCGGCAATCTGAATACACACTATTTCATGATCATACAGGATCTACAGGAGGCGTAATTAGGAATTTTAGAAAAGGATGTTGAATAAGTGGTCAGAGAATTACGGGAGAAAGAGGAAGATCACCTAAAAGCATAAGGTTAGAGAGGATTGAAGAGAAGTAGCAGTGTCAGAGGCAATATCCCATTGCCTGTAAGTGCACAGCTAAATTTGTTCCTTTCTCCTCAAATGTGATGCTCCTTTGGGGCTGCCTGACTCCATGAATGGCACCACCACCCACAAGTTGCTAAGACAGAAGACAGAAATTCCTCTCTCCTCCTGAGCCCTCTATTTAGTCAGTTTCCACCGCCTGTGGATTGCATCTGCAAGGATCTCTTCTTACATCTCTATAACCAAGTTCATGCCACCAGCATTTTCCCGCTGAACTCTTTCCTGCAATAGTCTCTAATTTGGTCTCTCTGCTTCCCATCTTGTCCTCTTCCTTCCTATTCTGGGAATATTTTTCCCTCTCCCTTTTTATTTTTCTTTTGGATTTTTTTTTTTTTTCTAATAGTAATAGGAGAATGTTTATTGGGAAGAGATCTCTTTAGAACATTACACTTTAGCTAGATCAGGAAAAATATACAATTGTCTATACATTTTATCCTGACATTTCTCCAGTAAATATAGTTACCAATTGATATCACCAGATTGTATTAGTGAACCAAGGTTTGACTTCAGTGCTTCAGTAGTTTCTAAGCCTCTGGCTCATTCTCTGTTCCTCCACCCTGCAAGACTAAGCCATCTTGTCAAAGGACCTCTACTCATGAAAATGTGCCATTTCACAGGTGGTTTCTATAACTAATGATGAAAAAATTCTTTTATTTTTTAATATTCATTTAAAAACCATGTCTAAAAAAAGTACTTGTGTTTCCTCTCCTAAGAAATATATTTAAGTCATAAGATTGTCTACTAAAATTAATATTTAGAAAAAATTGAGAAATTGTTATGATCCAAACTCTACCTTTGCTGAGTGAAAATAGAGGTTTTTCATTCATGAGACTAATACTTAAAATGTAGAATATAAAAAATTGCTTTGAGATCATGAGTAAGCTGACCATTATAATGGTAACGATCAGATAAATCTGGCCACTGTAAAAAGCGATTACAAATCCTCAATTAGACAGTAGGGTCGGAATGGATGCTGCTTTCCCACCTTTTAACACAATGTGTTATCCCATGACACCTGGTGCATAAAGACACTGGCAGAGCTTCAAGTGAGTCTTCCTTTTAAAACTTTTTGTATTTCTGGAGGTCTGATGCCCCTATAATGCTTAGGAAGTTTCCTTGTATAGTGTAGTAGCTATGCACAAAATGTTTATTGAAAGCATCAATTAATTAGTGAGTTTATATTCACTTAGATGTATCCTGGGTGTCAAATGCTAAAACTGTGCATCTTTAGGCACTTAGTAAATATTGCACATTAGATAAAGGGATATATAGGCACTCATACCCTTCATTCATTCATTCATTTGAGATGGAGTCTTGCTCTGTTGTCCAGAATGGAGTGGAGTGGTGTGATCTCAGCTTACTGCAACCTCTGCCTACCAGGTTCAAGTGATTCTCCTGCCTCAGCCTTCTGAGTAGCTGGGATTACAGGTGTGCACCACCACGCCCAGCTAATTTTTGTATTTCTAGTAGAGATGGGGTTTCACTGTGCTGGCCAGGCTGTTCTGGAATTCCCGAACTCTAGTGATCTGCTTATCTCAGCCTCCCAAAATGCTGGGATTACAGGTGTGAGCCACCACACCGAGCCTGATACCCTTAATTATTTTAATGAACATAAACTATGTCATTGAAGCTTTGTCTTAACTATGATCATGCCATTTTTGGCATGATAGCCTTGAGTTTTTTTTCCCCTGGATTGTTTCCATTAACACTTTGTTAACTATACTAAGCAGTGCCATAGTATAGACACAGGAGCCAGCGATTCTTGAGTTGTGCCAAAATTAAATATATTATTCTTCAAGTTTAAACATTTGAAAAAGAGAACACATATTTCATGAGTGTGAAAGCTCAAAATTTTAAATGTTTAGAATTTAAAAATGGGTGTCCAACCAGATGGTTGGTCCTGTTCATTCCTATTCTTTAGAATTCTTGTTTCCCTCTCCTTTTGTTTTTCTTTTTTACTTTTGGAATTTTTTAAAATAGAGAAAAATCCAAGAGAAGAGAATAACAATCATCCATTTTTAATCACCTAGAATTAACCACTGTTGACATATGATTTATTTGCTGCCAGTTTTTATTTTTAAAGAAAATATTGATCTTTAGGTTTTAAAAGAGAAAATGGCCTATATTCCATATAAAGTATTTAAACAAGACAAAAGAATTGCAAAGATAAGCGTATAGAAACCTCCTCTGGTCTCATATTGCAGAAATGATCTCCATGTAATTATTATTATTATTATTATTATTTTGTGAAGGAGTCTTGCTCTGTTGCGAGGCTGGAGTGCAGTGGCACGATCTCGGTTCACTGCAACCTCCACCTTCTGGGTTCAAGCAATTATCTTGCCTCAGCCTCTGAGTAGCTGGGATTACAGGCACCTGCCACCACTCCTGGCTACTTTTTGTAGTTTTAGTAGAGATGGGCTTTCACTCTGTTGACCAGGCTGGTCTCAAACCCCTGACCTCAAGTGATCCACCCCTCTTGGCCTCCCAAAGTGCTGGGATTACAGGTGCGAGCCACTGTGCCTGGCCTCAGAGTGGTCTTTCTTAATGAAAACTTTATCAGTGTCATTTCCATACTTGAAAGCCTTAAATGCTTCAATCCTATCTTGAGAGAAACATCAGGCAAACCCAAATGGAGAGACAGTCTGCAAAACATCTGATCAGTACTCAACACTGTCCAGGTCATGGACAAGGAAAGACTGAAAAATTATCTCATCCAAGAGGTACCTAAGGAGACATTCTGACTAAAATATGATGAACTATGCTGGTCGGGATCCTGGAACAGAAAAGGACAAGGTTTAAAAACCTGTGAAACCTGGAATTTAGTTAGGAATAAGATATCAGTGCTGGTTTCTTAGTTTTGACAAATGTACCATGATTGTATCAGATCTTAACATTAGGGTCAGGTGCAGGGGCTCACACTTGTAATCCCAGAACTTTGGCAAGCTGAGGTAAGATGATCAGTTAGGCTCAGGAGTTTGGCACCAGCTTGGGCAACATAGTGAGACTCTCTCTCTACAAACAGTAAGGAGATTAGCTGGGTGTGGTGGCACCTGCCTGTAGTCCCAGCGGCTCGGGAGGCTGTACTGGAAGGATGCCTTGAGCCTGGCAGGTCGAAGCTGCGGTAGCTGTGATCGTGCCACTGCACTTCAGCTTGGGCAATAGAGAGAGAGAGACCCTGTCTCAAAACAAAACAAAAAGATGTTAACATTAGGAAAAACTGAGTAAAGGTATACAGGAACTCTCTGGACTGTCTTTAGAGCTTATCTGTAAATCTAAAATTATTCAGAAAATGTATATACATGCAATTTACACAGAAAAAGAAAACTTGTAGTCACAGGCCTTAGCTTTCAGGAGGAAATGTATACTCCTTAGATTAACACACAGGCTTTTCACGGTGTGGGGCGTGGCTTTCTCTAGTCTCACCTCCCCAGACCCATCCACACCGATACTCTCCCCTGGGGTCATATGGAACCATGTGATCATGTCGTGCTCTTCCTTGCAAACTTGTTTCTCCACCTGTATTTCCTTTTTCGTACACCTCCTAATTTCTTTTTTATGTTCTATGTTTTTTTTTTTTTCAAATCTGTCTAATATCTTCCTGTGCCACCACACTGATGGAAGCCACCATCACATCTTAACTGAATTCAACTAAAATAGCTTTCTAACTAGTTTTCCTGCCCCCAATCTGTCTCTATCCAATGTGTTCTCCATTCAACAGCTACAGTGATCTCTTAAAAGTACAAATGCAATCTTGTTCTTCTTAAAGCTCTTCACTGGGTGCCCTTTGTTCTTAGAATAAAATCTCCAAAGCTCTGCAGCCTCATTGCCAGAAGAGCTCAGGGGCAGCGTGTCTGTGATAGCCCTCGTGCTGGGGTACAGTGGTCATAAAAGAAGTCATCCCTCCAGGGCTGTCCTTCCCTTGGCATATTCTTCTTCTATCTCCTTCTCTGGTTAAATCCTACTAATTATTCCATCACCATTTAATCAAAACTTTCCTTGATCTATCTACATCCCATTCCTCCTCCAACCACTGATTTCTGTTTCTCATGGTTAAGAGTCAATCGGTCTGGGTTTGAATTTGGTTCTGTTCTTTACCAGCTGTGTAACTACAGGCAAGCAACTTGGCCTCTCTGTGCCTGTTTCCTTACTACTTGTGGGGAATTACAAATATAATGCTTAGAACATCACTTGGCAACAGAGAAGAGTTCAGAAAATCTGGTAGCCAGGCTATAATCTGTTCTGTGCCTTTGTAACCCCAAACATACATGTAATTAATGGATTATATTGGCACCACCGGGTCTGCAGTGTCTAATACAAATATTTGTTGAATGACTGTTGCTTCCCTTGTTTGGAATGCACTTGTACACTTTCTGCTTACCTTTTTCTCTATAGTCAATCAATACATACATCTTGTTCCAACCTCAGCTCAGGCCCTGCTCCACCAGAAGCCTCCCCTGATCGTGGCATCCCCTCTGAAGCAGAGATTCCTTCTCTGGCTGCTAAAGCTTCTATTGCTCCCACTTTATTCGAACTGCCTGTCTCTCTCATTAGACTGTGGTCTCTGTGAACACTGTAAGTTCAAAAAAAAGTTCCCAGTGGTGTTGATTCATTAGATTGGTGTCTCCAGGTCACTATGCTATTGTGAAGAGCAAATGGTAAGTTCTCAGTAATTTTCCTACCTCAAGAGTCAACCTGAAGTTTCGCAAGAAAAGTAAAAGAGTCAAGATTCTGTGATATAACTGGCAGTAAATAAAGACTTAGAACTCAGTGATAGAAGGGGCTCTTGGGCACAGGAAAATGGAAATGTGTTTGAAAACTTTTAGGTGAAAGGTTGACAGCTGATAAGGCTGGGGAAGTTAAAGAGGCACGTACTTGCATTGTGTGTGTAGGAATAAAATTGGAATGAAAACAGGTAGTGTATGCCTCTGAAGGGCTTTATTCTTTTAAATATCTCAAGATATCTTCTATGCTGCTGGTACACAATAAATGCCTGGTAAGTAGTTATTGGATGAGCACAAAGGAACAGCAGAGACTAGGGCAAGAAATAACTTTACATGTGTCTTGTCCAATGCCTTCCTAATGAATGAAAATGATTTTTCTGGCCTGGTGCGATGGCTCATATCTGTAATCCCAGCACTTTGGGAGGCCAAAGCAGGTGGATCACAAGGTTGGGAGTTCGGGACCAGCCTGGCCAATACGGTGAAACCGTGTCTCTACTAAAAATACAAAAATTAGCCAGGCCTGGTGGTGGGCAACTGTAGTCCAAGCTACTTGGGAGGCTGAGGCAGGAGAATCACTTGAACCTGGGAAGCGGAGGTTGCGGTGAGCCAAGATTGCACTCTAGCCTGGGTGACAGAGTAAGACTCTATCTNAAAAAAAAAAAAAAGAAAGAAAGAAAAGAAAAAGAAAATAATTTTCCTAAGTTTCAAAATGAACTATAAAAATTTTTGTGTTTTAGGGCTATTGTTAAAAAATGAACTAGGACTCTATAGACCAAGGGTGAAGACCATTTTCTAAGCACAGTCAGAACTTGAATGGCAGAGGAAGAGGGCTTTCTTTACAAATGGAGGATGGGATGTTTATGTCAAAGGGTATGTTCCTTTGAATTTTTGAACTAATCTGGAATGGCCAGTAAGTTCTGAATCACAGTGGGAAATTCAGCTCACATCTTTCCTAACTGTGGCAAATTCCCCACATCCCATGCAGAAGTCTTTAGACACTGGATGGCCCTGGGTCTCTGCGATTGCTCAAGATTAGCCCTACTTCCATTTTTGTTTTCACGTCACAGTAGAGACAAGGTTCAAGTCATATGACTAGGAAAGGCCACAGCAGTTTAGAACCATTTAGTATAGAACATATACATTTAGAAAAAACAACAAAGAAATCAACCAGCCAACCATGTTTTTGGCCTTGATATACCAAAGGAAGATTTAAAAAATAACTAAATTACTTATTAGTAATATGAATGTGTGTTTTGTTAACTGTCACTCAGAAAAATTATGTGTTTGTGAGTAAAACTGTTTTTTTCAGGAAATTTTAAAAAATTCAGTACCAAAAATATATCTCATATAGGAACCAAATATTCAGCACTGAAACCTTGGTCTTTGTTTTTTTTTCTGTTTCAAAGAGGAGCAAACGACTAGTTGATTGGAACTTTGTCTAATGCTAAATTCTCATGATGAGCAGTAATGTTTATATCAGAAATACCAGTGGAATATTGTGCTGTTTATCCATTTGTGTGATGAACATGTGACCAAAAGGTGGCCTGTGGCTCACACTGTAAACCCAGAACTTTGGGATGCCCAGGTGAGAGGATCACTTGAGCCCAAAGTTCAAGACCAGCCTGGGCAACATAGTGAGATCTTATCTCTATAAAAAATAAAAAATTAGCCAGACCCAGTGTGCATGCCTGTAGTCCCAGCTACTTGGGAGGCTGAGGTGGGAGGATTGTTTGAGCTCAGGAAATTGAGGCTGCAGTGAGCTGTGATGGAACCACTGCACTCTAGCCTGGGCAACAGAGCAATACTCTGTCTCAAAAACAAAATGGTGGTTTGCATTAAGGGGAAAGAGAGTTAAGGTGTTGCAATGTTGTCTTGGTGCTAGCAACAACCTTGGCAAAGTTGTAGAGAACTTTCTTCAAAAGTGAGATCAGTCAAAGATTATAATCCTCTGAGATTTAAAAACAGGTTTCATGAAAAGAAACTGAATAACTGAAATCAGAGAGTGCCAACTCTCCCAGCAGGGCAAGCGTGAGGCCATATTGATGCTTAATTTTCTTTTGAATACTTTAAATGATAATTTGGATTTATCTGAGATTTAAACCTGATTGACAAAGCTCTTGAGGAGTTCTCGTAGGCTTCAGAAACAAGAGCTAATTGGGCAAGATAATACAGTCAATTTTGTTAATTCTTCAAGTATTACAGTTTCTTTTCTTTTTCTGTCATTTTGGGGGTAATTATAAAAGCAATAAAAATCAGATTTACAGACTAGAGTCTTTCTAAATGATTTAAATGCTATTAAGAAATGACTGGGCAGCATTATAAAACCAGCAAGAATTAGAGCCTCAATAGGCTATTGAAAATGTAGAAATTTTTCATAAAAAATTCTACAAGTTTTATAAAGTTTTTAGTATGTATTACTCCCGAGCATGACATAGAATTGTGTGACAAATCATCAATTGTCACTGAAATTTTCATCACATGATAAAATGAAAGCTGCTATATCATTTTTGTTGATAAAGAGAGCCTTATTTGTATGTATTTATAGGCGATACTGGAAGAGGAAGGAATGAATTAAAGATTAAAAGAAAAACTGTATCACTTATTTGGTAGTAGCTGTCAAAACTCAAAAACGTGTCCCTATCGACCCTACAGAAAGATTTGCACAAATGCACACAGCTGTAAGAACAAAACTGTTTCTGTGTGGTTTATCGTAGCAAAAATTACAAACACGCCAATGGTCCATAAGCTGGGAATTAATAAGATACATGATTTGTGTCCATACAATTAAATAGGTACATCTATGGCATAGATACACAAATGACTACCATATGTTTTTCATGAATTCATTCAAAAGATTATATTGGATGTCAATTACATACGAGGTCAAGATGCTAGGAATAAAAGATACTAGGGAACAGGACATGTGTGTGGAGAGGGAAAAGAGAAAATAAACAAGTGAGATAATTTCAGAAAGCTATCCTATCAAGAAATCCTACTAGGCAATATGGTGATGGAGAGTAATTTAGTCAAGGAAAGCCTGGATGTGACATGTGAACTGGCCTGAATGGTGAGGAGCCCTAGGATCCAGGAACTCATGTTCTAGGCAAACAGAAGAGCTTGTGCAATGGCTCTCAAGTGGAATGAGTTTACTGTGCTCAAGAATCGAGAGGACCCATGCAGCTGGCAGTACCTGAAATTGGAGAGGTGCTCCGGAGACAGATCATGGGAGATCTTTAGGCCACGGTGAGGAGCTTAGATGAATTCTACATGCAATGAGAAAGGACCCTCCTTTGTTGCAGGGTTCCAAGCAAGGCAGTAATATGATCTGATAAATGACATAAAAAGATTGGCTGGCAGTGCATGCCTTACGGGGAAGAATGGAGACAGGGAGGGGCATCATGTCAGAACTGTGAGAATCGAAGATGACAAGGTAGGAGTTGGTGTAAGAGATGACGTAAGAGTCAGAACTGTAGGAGTCAAAATGATGATGATTTGGGCCATCATTTGAGCTATGGGGATGGCAAAAAGTGAATTCATTTTGATTTTCTTTCAGGACATGACATTATTTAGACCCAAAGGTTCAAATCTTTTGATCTGGAACCACATCTGGGTTCTTAGACTGTGTGAAGTCTCATTTTCCCCTCTGAATATGGGAATGAATAGTGTCTGCTATATTTTTCAGGAGGCTATTGTTAAGCTTAAATAAGACAAACCCACTGAAGGCATTTGGTAACTATGAAAATGCTATGTAAATATGAGATATTACCATTATGAATTCAGAGAAATTCCACATGGAAAGCATGACCAGAATTGGGATTAGGGCTACTTCCATCCCCAGTGTCAGAGTGGTAGCACTGACTACTTCAGTGTAACGTCTTGGCTCTCAGTTTCCCTAATGTAAAGTAGGTAGAAGGCATCTTCTAATCTTGGTCAACACAGAACAGTGAAGTGAAACTGGGAGAGGACGAGCTGATTAGTAATTACAACAGAATTGACAAATAAGCTGCTAAATAAGTGATAAAGTGAATAAAATATTTTCCAATGTATCTCTGACATGCTGGAGTGATTTCATTAAGCCAGCATTCTCCTAAGATCTCAATTCTTCCTGCCTCTTTCATTTAGCCTCTTTGGGTGCTACTTTCTCTGTCAGGCACTAGGGGAAAGATCAGGACGTTCCAGAAAACCAGGTTTTTAGTAATCTCTGTTTCTTTCTTTCCTTCTTCTTTTTCCTCCCTCCCTCCCTTCTTTTCTTTCTTTTTCTCTTTTTCTTTATTTCTCTTCTCTCTCTCTCTCTTTTTCTCTCTCTCCTTCTTTCTTTCTTTCATCGGGTCTTGCTCTGTTGCCTAGGCTGCAGTGCAGTGGCGCAATCATAGCTCACTGCATGCTCAAACTCCTGGGCTCAAGCAGTTCTCCTGCTTCAGCCTTCTGAGTAGCTAGGGCTACAGGTGTGTGCCACTATGCCTGGTTAATGTTTTATTTTTTGTAGAGGTGAGGTCTTACTATGCTGCCCAGGCTAGTCTTGAACTGCCCAGGCTAGTATTGACTCAAAGCAATCTTCCTGCCTTGGCCTCCTAAAGTGCTGGGATTGCAGACATGAGCCACAGTGCCCAGCCCAGCAACCTGCAAGTTTCTTAATCGAGAAACGGGAAATGGCTAGAACCTACAAGGAATGTAATTCATTCCCTTCATACTTGAAGAACCACAGCTTCAGGGAAGGAATGAGAGCATTGGTCTTAGGCATAATTGTTGTGATCATGAACATATGACATGAAATGTGAGCACTGGCAAAGACATCCTGTCAATTCACTTAATATATTTTTTGATTGCCTTCAAGAAGAAGATAATGAAGGACATTCAGATCATGTTTTACAGCCAGTATTGGAAGTATTTTTAAACAGTCCCCTCTCCTTTTTTTTTTTGGACGTGGGGCATAAGGAAGAAGGCACTTTTTATTTGAATGGCCAGGTGGTAAGTAGGGGAGGGAAGAGCTGTTTGATCAATAATGATTTATTAATCCAGAGGCCACATACTATAGTCATTTCTTCAGAAAAGTCTAACTGACGTCAATGACTTTGAACATGCATTCTGACTGCCTTTGCGTTCAGTCTTATCTCAATTTCATCATACCACTAACCACCTCCTTTTACCTTCAAACAATGGCTTCACCAAGCCACTTCTGAGCAAGCCCCAGGCTTCCTTTCCTGGGGGAAAATTACCTCACTTTCCTGAAAACGTGTCCAACAGAAACAAGAGCACTTCTTTCTATGAAAAGCAGACAGCAATATTAACATTTGCCAATTTAGTTGGTGATTTGCTCAATTCAAGGACCACAGAATGTTTGTAGTAGGGCTAAATGTGTAGCCGGGTAGTTTTAGGGGAGGCTGTTTTGCTCTTGTATATATTTTTAGCAAGTGAGAAATAGTGATCTTTCATATAAAACAGATGCGTGGTTTGCACAAAATTAACATGATTTGTCCTTTGCTAGGCAAAATGGAAGTGGTGAGTGGTGCAGTATTTCAACTAAAAGATATATTATAGAACATTAACATATCAAGTTAGAAGAATGTTCTTTGCAAGCAAAAATATTGATTCATTAAAAAAACTTTTCAAAATAGAATTGTTCATAAGTTATTATTGCTGTTCCCATAAAAATATTTTCTGTTTAAATTCATAACAAACATTCTTAGGAGGCGAAATGTCTTTTCTATGTCCCATTTAACAATGTAATCACTTTGTTTTCAAAATCTCATTTTATTCCAGCTGGAAGATATATGATCTTGTTATACAAAACAATCACTTCATCTCTGCAGAGCCTTATTATTGGAATATATGATCGTAAGTTTCTACAGAGGGTGGGAAGCATAACCTTTGTCTAGTTTAGATTACTTGCCATGCAGCTGAAATCTTGTCTTCAGAAAGAATATATAGAAATTATTTCAATAACGTTATAAACACAGCTTGTATGTTAGGACATTACAACTTTTTTTTTGTTCATTTTTGTTTTTTTTCTTTAAATACAAATTCCAAAGTCTCATCTGTAGAAATTCTGATTTGAAGTAAGTCAGGAATAGGACCAAAGAATCCGCATTTTTGTTTTTTTTCTTTTGACAAAGGATCTCCCTCTGTCACCCAGGCTGGAGTGCAGTGGCATAATCTCAGCTCACTGCAACCTCTGCCTTCTGGATTCAAGCGATTCTCCTGCCTCAGTCTCCTGAGTAGCTGGGACTACAGGTGGCCACGACCATGCCCAGCTAATTTTTTCATTTTTAGTAGAGACAGGGTTTCACCATGTTGGCCAGGCTAGTCTTGAACTCCTGACCTCAAGTGACCTGCCCATTCAGCCTTCCAAAGTTCTGGTATTATAGCCATGAGCCACGGTGCCTGGCCATTTACAGCTATAATAGAAATGTGTTCACTTGTATTATTCTGTGATGAGACTACTAAATACTATTACTATTACTATTCATAAGTGACCCATCCTAATTACACATGCTTAATAAAGATATGGGAAAAGATAGAATGGGAGAGAAAACTGTGGGTGTGTAATTTGACAAGGGGAAGTGTCACGGAGGTGTAGATGCTGCAGCTTGAATATGTGACCTTTACAAGGTCACTTGACCTTGGTGGTTCTGTGATGTTCCCGAAGACTCTGCAGATCATCACACATGAACACCACTGACCCAAGCTCCTCCTGCCTCTGTCTTTAAGATGCTCTTCTCTCAGACTAAAACCTTTCTCTTTTTTCTCCCTTTCCTCTGCCTTCCTCTGACAAAATCCTAGTAATAGTTCAGATCTTGCATCAGGCCACGCCTTCCCCTCAGGGCTCCTCTGAGCACCCCCTCCCTCTAATCCCTGCTGACTAGGCTGGGCTCCCTACTTCCGCTACCAGTACATGCGGAGCTGCTTTGTTTCTATCATCTACATGAAATTTATTACTGATTATATTCTCCAAACAAGGACAAAGATTGGTTTGTCACACCAGATTCTATACCCAGCTCCTAACACAGAACTGGGGAACAGTAGACAATTGAATGCATTGAATGCACAGATCTTTATTTTGTGTAGAATTCCTCATGATCCCTTTGTTACCAGGCTATCAGATATTAACTCAGCACTTGTTTAGTTAGAAGATGGATAGTTAAAGAAGAAAAAAACCACCCTTTTCGTTTCCTGATTGTATCCTCTTAAACTTTTGGTTGATAGATATATTTAATAAAGATTCTAGTTTTAAGTGGCTACTTTATTTATTTAATAAAGACTCTTAAGTTCCCACCTAACTGAGAAGTTCAAAGTGTGAACTTGGGTGCAGCAGTTCATGCCTGTAATCTCAGCACATTAGAAGGCCGAGGCAGGTGGATCAGTTGAGGTCAGGAGTTCGAGACCAGCCTGGCTGACATGGTGAAACCTCATCTCTACTTACAGCAGAGACGGGGCATGGTGGCATATACCTATAGTTCTGGTTACTTGGAAGGCTGAGGCAGGAGAATCACTTGAATCCAGAAGGCAGAGGCTGCAGTGAGCTAAGATTGCATCACTACACTCCAACCTGGGCAACTGAGCAAGACTGTCTCAAAAAACAAAAACAAACAAACAAACAAACAAACAAAAACCCATGAACTTGGCTTTGGGAATGAATGGCTTCATATCATGCAATTATAAATTCATCTCTCTTGTTCTTCTTTTGTCACAGTTATCTTCTACGTTGACTTCATTCTCACGCAGAGAATGAAGAGCAGGCAACTTGAATTGTCTGTATAGAGGAATCCCAGGGAAAAAAAGAGAGACTTTCCCCTGTGAATCCTGTGCAGCTTCTCGAGTTCCTGACCGGCCCTGTGTGGGTCACATACCCATGCCAGGATCCATTTTTGTAGCCACAGTAGTGTAAAACTGGCCAATCTAGGAATCATGTTCACCTGGTGCAGGTAAGGAAGGATTCCCACAATAAAGACTAATTTGTTAGCTGAAAAATGAAGAAAGGGAATACGCGTAGGCAGACAAAAACCTTCGCGACCGTGATTCCGTGCCAAGGAAATACGGGGCATCCTGGAGAATTGATCATCAGCACTGGTTCTGATCAGGCACCTTGATTTCACCTGCACGGTTTTTTTTTTTTTTTAGTAATGCATGGAAGTTAGTGAGAGAACACTTTAAACATTGCTTCTTTCATGTACTGGCTTATTCTAATACAAAATGCTTACACCAAGATGTGAGGATACAAGAATGAACAGGACACACAACAGGCCCTCCCCTGATGGAACTTACATTCCATTGTGTGTGAGGTGGGGTGAGGGAAGTAGACAAAATTCAAAGAAAACAATAGATCATTAGAAATTGTAATGAATGCTGAGGGAGGCCAACTTGGGGTTAACTACCATTTCTATCAAGTGCTCTGTGTTCCCTTTTTTTTTTTGAGACAGAGTCTCTCTCTGTCATCCAGGCTGGAGTGCAATGGCACGGTCTCGGCTCACTGCAACCTCCGATTCCCGGGTTTAAGCAATTCTCCTGCCTCAGCCTCCAGAGTAGCTGGGACTACAGGCAAGCACCAGCATGCCCAGCTAAGTTTTGTATTTTTAGTAGAGACGGGGTTTCACCATGTTGACCAGGATGGTCTTGATCTCCTGACCCATGATCGGCCCTCCTCGGCCTCCCAAAGTGCTGGGATTACAAGCGCAAGCCACCGTGCCCACCCTCAGTGTCTCTTTTTAGGGAAGCTTACCCTATTTCTCCTATTTCAAATTACAGCTCACTCCATCCTGCCTCTCACATTTCCCCTTCTCCTCCCTTTTGTTCATAGCTCCTCTTACCTTCTTTTTTTTTTGAGGCAGGGTTTTGCTCTCATCTCTCAGGCTGGAGTGCAATGGCACAATCTTGGCTCACTGCTACCTCCGCCTCCTGGGTTTAAGTGATTCTCCTGCCTCAGCCTCCTGAGTAGCTGGGATTATAGGTGCCCACCACTACACCCAACTAATTTTTTGTATTTTTGGTAGAGATGGAGTTTCATCTTTTTGGCCAGGCTAGTCTTGAACTCCTGACCTCAGGTGATCCACCCGCCTCGGCCTCCCAAAGTGATGGGATTACAGGCATGAGCCACTGCACCCGGCCTGCTCCTTTGACTTTCTAATGTACCCTATAGTTTATTTATAATTTACACATTAAGTTTGCATTTTTTTTTTTTTTTGAGACAGGTTCTTGCTCTGTCACCTAGGCTGGAGTGCAGTGGCATGATCACAGCTCACTGCAACCTTGAATTCCTGGGCTCAAGCGATCCTCCTGCCTCAGCATCCTGAATAGCTGGGACTGCAGGTATGTACCACCATGCCTGGCTAATTATTATTATTGTTTTGTAGAGATGGGGTCTTGCTATATTGCCTAGGCTGGTCTTGAACTCCTGGACTCAAATAATCTTCCCACCTCAGCTTCTCAAAGTGCTGGGATTATAGGTGTGAACTACTGCACCTGGCATTAAGTTTGCACTTTTTAAAGTCATCTGCCATCCCCCTCCATTAGACTGTAAACCCTGTAAGGGCAGAAATATTTTTCACCTGGTACAGACAAGGAAGGATTCCCGGAATAAAGAGACTGTTATTTTCACTGCTGTATCTTCCAGTGCTGCAGACATAGTAGGTACTTAATAATGAATGAATAAATGAAACAGAGAACAGAGGGGATAGGGATGAACTTTGGACATGGAAGACAGAGATGGCCTCCCTGAGGACATGAGATTGTGGGACATCAATAGTGAGGATGCATCCTTGAGATAATATGGAAGACAAATGCATGGACTGCCTCCTGCTTCCAGTCCCTTGGGGACGCCTTCCTTGTCCCCTCCCCAGGTCATGGCTACGGTTACACACACTCATAGTATCCTGCAGTTTTCCTCCTTAGTGCAGTGCAGGTACTTGGATAATTATTTTTACATGTCTGTTTTGGCCAGGCACACTGGCTCGCACCTGTAATCCCAGCACTTTGGGAGACCAAGGTGGGCAGATTACATAAGGTTGGGAGTTTGAGACCAGTCTGACCAACACGGAGAAACCCCGTCTCTGCTAAAAATACAATATTAGCTGGGCATGGTGGCGCATGCCTGTAATCTCAGCTACTGGGGAGGCTGAGGCAGAAGAATTGCTTGAACCCGGGAGGCAAAGGTTGCGGTGAGCTGAGATCACACCATTTCACCCCAGCCTGGGGCAACAGGAGCAAAACTCCATAACAACAACAACAACAAAAGTTTGCTTCTCCTAATACTATAATCCCCACAAAAAGAGAAGGTACTTGGAGAATTCAAGAAATGAAACCATGACCTACGGGCTGCTGCTCCAGTGTGTGGTGAGCAGGGGGTGAGGGGGATAGTAAAGCTGGAGAGAGATTCAGGGGCCAGATCAGCACAGGGTCTGTGGCTTGTGATAAGGAGTTTGAATGTTGATTCCAGTGTGATGAAAAGCCACACTGGATTGCATGGTTCTGAAAGCGAGGCAGCCCAGGATCTGAGTTAGGTTTTCACCTAGTGTTTCTTGAATCAGTCCAGAGCCATTTTCCCTGCCCAAGCCACCTTCACTTCTCACTGGAATGACGTGTCATGAGTTTTCCCTCATCCACCGGTGTCCCTCTGCAATCCTCTTCCCACACACCAGCACTAGAGGTCAAGTCTGGAGTCACTCTGCTGGAATCTGGACGGGCTTTGCATTATTCCTAGGGTAAAGCCCAGGCATCATGAGCCCTGCAAGGGAGCCCAGGGATAGCTGTCTCTCCCGCTGGTCTCGTCTCCAGGGCTCCGTCTCTCCGGCCCACCGCTCCACAGCTGCGCTGGCCTTGCTGCAACTGCCGGAACCCACCAGCCTGCTTCCTTCCTAGAACGTCCCACATGCTCCGCCCCTGCGTCCTCCACACCTGCTAACTGCCTCCTTCTGCTTCCGGTTTGTAGAAACGTCACTTCCTCAGGGACACCTTCCTTGCCCCCTCCCCAGGCCGTGACTGTGGCTACACACACGCAGAGCACCTTGCACTTTTCCTGCTTCATGTTGTGTAAGTACTTGGATAATTATTTTTAAATGTCTCTTTCTCCCAACACGACAATCCCCACTGGGCTGGGACTGTGTCTTCTGATTCGCCGTCTAGCACTGAACTGATTCTCGGTGCTTAATATATATTGATTGACTGACGGAGCAAATTAAATAGGACCGTTTAAGCAACACCCAATCGATTTGCCTTTTAGGCTGGGTGCAGTGGCTCAATTCCAGCACTTTGGGATGTTGAGGCAGGAAGGTCGCTGGAGCTCAGGGGTTCGAGACCAGCTTGGGCAACATAGCGTGTTCTGGGTTCACTATTTAAAAAAAAAAAAAATAGCCAATGCTTGAGCCAGGGAAGTTGAGGCCGCAGTGAACCATGATTTCACCACTGGTCCAGCCTGGGTGACAGAATGAGACCCTGTTTCAAAAAAATAAACAATTACAAAAAAGATTTGCCTTTTAGTTCACTCTACAGCTTTTATAGTCATACTCATTGAATCTTGTTCTTTCTGCCATTTTCCTTCAGCATTCTTTTCTTTCTTTCTTTTTCTTTTTTCTTTTTTTGGTTGAGACAGAGTCTCACTCTGCCACCCAGGCTACTGGAGTGCAGTGGCATGATCTCTGCTCACTGCAACCGCCGCCTCTCAGGTTCAAGCAATTTTCCTGTCTCAGCCTCCCGACTAGCTGGGATTACGGGTGTGCGCCACCATACTCGGCTAATTTTTGTATTTTTAGCAGAGACAGGGTTTCACCATGTTGGCCAGGCAGGTCTCAAACCCCTGACCTCAGGTGATCTGCCCGCCTCGGCCTCCCAACCTGCTGGGATTACAGGCCACCGCGCCCAGCCTAGCATTGTTATTTTCTGATTTGTCGTGCTTTTTTTCTTCAATCTGTTCCAGTAGTCTTTCTTTATCCACTTCCCTCCCTCTACCCCCACAATGATAACGCAATGTCTTATGTGAGGACTTCTCAGGGCCACCTGTCTCCAAGAGGTGGCAGTGCTACCCTCACCTCTTCCTTTTTGCCTTGGGAACAGTGGTCCTCCTGTCACCAGCAGTCAGGTCAAGCCCTTCACCAGGTCTACCACTGCAGAACTCCTATTCCAGAATAGATAGATGGCTTTTTAAATTATTATTATTTGAGATGGAGTCTTGCTCTCTTGCCAGGCTGGAGTGCAGTGGTGCGATCTTGAATCACTGCAACCTCCGCCTCCCAGGTTCAAGCAATTCTCCTGACTCAGCCTCTCAAGTACCTGGGATTACAGGCACGTGGCACCACACTCAGCTAATTTTGTATTTTTAGTAAAGACGAGGTTTCACCATGTTGGCCAGGATGGTCTCAATCTGCCTGCCTAGGCTTCCCAAGTGCTGAGATTACAGGCAGGAGCCATCGTGCCCAGCTGATGGATGGCTTTTTAATGCTAAGGGAAGCGACTCCCTCTGGAATTCTAGGTGTTTTATAGAGATCTCCTCACCCTCAAAGTCCAGGGAGAAACTTGACAGTAGGAAGACAGTAAGCGACAACAGTGTCATCCATTGGGATGGCTCAGGCAGAAGTGGTGTCTGCTAGTGTGAGACCCTTTCTCATGAAAAAGCCAAGCCAGGAAAAGGTGAATGCACTGTGGCATGATAAGGCTAGGGTCATTATTTCTCAAGGAGTAAAGTCAAAGTCATCATCGGTAGGAAGCATAAGTATTCCTCATGGAAACTAGATTGGAGGGCTGTAGCCTTAGCAGTCGGGTGAACAGGTGTTCAAACACCCACAAGCCTCCTCCTTTGGCAGGACGTGGAGCTGCAAGCTCCCCTGAATAGAGTCAGTAGGAAGCCCAGTGGCACCCAGGTGATGTGAGAGAATCAGCTACTCAAAACGGGACCAGGACCGTAGAGAGTTGGCATGTCCTTTAAAAGGGGTTGGGAAGGCTGACAGGGAGAGTTAGAGAGAGAGATCGAGAAAACAAGAAGTTAGCCTTGTGTGGCTTAGGGGTCAAGTTCATCACATAAGGCCCAGCCACCGGCTGTGAGACGCCGTGGCTTCACAACGCCTCCACCTAGCATGGGTGCCCATAATGCAGTTTCACGTGATTTTCCCTTAACCACAGAGCGTGGTCGAAGATGAAACCTGTGTGGTTTTCAAAAAGCGCCAGCTCTGGTTTTCAACAAAGAGACTTTTAATAAAGCCATAAATTGGGTGAATCATAGTCCTCCTTGGCTTCTCTTTTCTTCTTCAGTGTAATTTTAATCCTCTTGTTTGTTTCTGAGCTAATTTCATCATTTTTATCTACTTGTCTAACCCAAGCTCCTTAAAAACTGCAAGTTCGCTTTTGTTAATATTTAATATTTTATTTCAGGTTTCCACCTTGGATTCAGATAGGTTGTAAAAAAAATTCACCACTATTACCACCACATCTGGCTATTTGGGCCATTGAAAGCCTCTTCTCAGGAAGGAAGGCCCATGGCTCACCTTCCGTGGCAGTCAGGGAGTGATTTCTCCTGTCTCAGTGGCTTCTGCATTGTAAGATTAGAAGTTTTGTCTGTGGGAGGGTGATTATAGAAAGGAAGTTGTAAAATGATTAAATGTTTCAACTATAGTGTTTTGATTATAGGATCTGAAAAACAAGAAAGAGTAACTGGAATTCGTTGCTTAAGAGAGACAAAATAGAATTGAACTGTTACCAATAAAAGATTCGATCTGCTTGGGATTTTTCTTGTTTGTTTTGTGAGTGGATTTCTTTTTTTGTTTGTTTTTGAGACCAAGTCTTGCTCTGTCACCCAGGCTGGAGTGCAGTGGCACAATCTCAGCTCACTGGAGCCTCTGCCTCCTGGGTCCAAGCAAATTCTCCTGCCTCAGCCTCTCATGTAGCTGGGATTACAGGCGTCCACCACCACGGCTGGCTAATTTTTGTATTTTTAGTAGAGACGGGGTTTCACCATGTTGGCTAGGCTGTTCTCAAACTCCTGACCTCAAGTGATCCATCTGCCTCGGCCTCCCAAAGTGCTGGAATTACAGGCATGAGCCCTGTAAAACCGTGCCCAGCCTGGGTCTGCTTGTTTATTTAAGTTAGGAATGAATTTTTTTTTTTTTTTTTTTTTTACTGATTTACCTGTAGCCATGTGGAGATACATGATATTTCAAAATATCTTCAATATAAGTGATTTTTATTTAGCCAAAAATGTCACATGCCTCAATTCTGTGTTTGAGCATATACTTTACACTAGGTTTGTGGTAAAATGGAGCATTCCCCCTAGTGTTATGTAATATGGCAGTGGACGAAAGAGTGAAATTTTGTATCTTATTACAGTAGAATACTAAGGAAGACGAAAGACTCTCCTTATTTGGAGAACAGGAAGTGGTCTAGGATTGAAATCCAAAAAAATCAAATTTGTTTGATGTTACCAGTAGTGACCTGCCTTGATGTGGCTTCTTCAGATGCAACTGGAACCCAAAATTGTGACATCTGAAAGTGGTGGGAGAATTTGAGGAACATGAGTCAGAATCTGTTACCTAAAACTTGAGCCTCTGAAGTCATTATTCCCAGGATAAATGACTGGCTTTACAAAGTCTCTGCAATTATTGTCACTTGGAATAGATGGAGAAAAAGGTCGTTTGAGAAGACTGAAGCTTAATTGAAAGAGCATTTAGAAGATTCTTTCTGAGCCATTCAGATTTTCTTTCTTGATCTCTGTAACTGCTTCAACTTATCTAGAGAGCAATTCTGTTCTTTGTACTCCTTGAGTGGATAGGAGAAAAGCAATTTGTGGTTTACTAACATCTGCATCAGGATTATCCGATATTTGTTAAAGATGTTTAAATCCTGGACGCCATGCTGAACCATAGAATTAAAGTTTTGGGAACCGCAATTTTTTTTTTTTTTTTTTTTTTTTTTTTTTTTTTTT
>NW_016107344.1:8670829-8699970 GCF_001604975.1 Cebus imitator
GCTTTGCTGAACTGCTGTGGGCTCTGCCCAGCTGCCGTGTGATCTTCCCTGCAGTCCTGTTTATATGGGTGTAGTTAGAACTGCCTTGGCAATGGTGGCCCGCCTCTGTTATGGCAGACTCTCTCTGTAATGGCGGGTTGCCTTGGCAACAGCGGGCTGCCTCAGCGATGGTCAGACTGCCTCCGTAGTGGTGGAGTGTCTCAGTAATGGCGGACACCCCTCCCCTACAGAGCCGGACCGTCCAGAGTTCAGCTGTGCTTGCTGTGAAACTCTCAACCCAGAGCGTTTTCAATTACTATTTTTTTTTGGTGGGGGGGGGGGTGGTGGGACCAGCTGAGCCTGATCACCTGGCTCCCTGACTCAGAGTTTTTTGTTGTTGTTGAATGGTCGACCATCTCCCAGTGTTCTAGTCGCCTGTTGAAAAGGCACTGGGATCTCCTATGCCGCAACTCACTGAGCCGGCTGAAACAGCAGCGTTGAGATACCTGGCAGTTTTTTTGCCTAGGAATCTCCTGGCCTGGCTCCCTATTTCAGATGAATGGGTGACTCTGCTGTCTCAGGGCTCCTATCGCCAGCTAAGAGGGCACCCGGACCAGTGTCTTTTGTATGGAGAACTGCCGCACCAGGGCGCGGGCAAAGCAGCCATGCGGGCCAAAACAGCTGCGCCAGCTGAAACAGCCCCACCAGCCAAAACAGCCGTGCTGGCGACCCGTGGGGCTTCTCCGCCTGGGCATCTCCTTTTATTGTCTGTGGGCAATAAAAATCCGTCCGGAAATGCGGCATCCTCTCACCCTCTGCACTTTCCCCCGGGAGCTGCAATCCTGAACTGTTACTAGTCGGCCATCTTCCCCTGCTCTCCGGGAACCGCATTTTTAAAAAGCTCTCTAAGTGATTTTTTGGCCTCCTAAAATTTGGGAACTACTGGTCTCTAGTTTGGGAGCCAGTAGCCACATAAATAATGAATGCTTTTGTTGATACGGTTATTATTACCAGAATTAATTTTAATGAAAACCGAAATTGATTAAGACACTCTTACTGCCTATTTCTGCTTAAAGAATTCTTTTTTCTTGAGACAGGGTCTCTGTCACCCAGGCTGGAGTGTAGTGGAGCAATCACAGCTCACTGTAGCCTTTACTTCCCAGGCTCAAGTAATCCTGCTGCCTCAGCCTCTTGCGTAGTTGGGATTACAGGTGCTCACCACCATGCCCAGCTAATTTTTATTTATTTTTGTAGAGATGGGGTCTTGCCATGTTACATAGGCTGGTCTCGAACTTCTGGGTTCAATCGATCCTCTTGCCTTGGCCTTCCAGAGTTCTGGGATTACAGGCATGAGCCACAAAGAACTCTTTAAAAAGTGTATGACAACTCTGGGTAAAAGAAAAAAATATTATTTACTTTAACTCCGTCTATTCTTGAGCCATAATATTCTTGACCAGTGGTTCTTGAATTGAGCAGTGCATTAGAATCACTCTCAGGGTTTGTTAGAATACAGATTGCTGGGCCTCATCCCCAGAGTTTCTGATTCAGTAGGTCTGGATGAGCCCTGAGCCCTGAGCCCTGAGAGTTTCCAAGTTTCTTACAAGTTCCCATTTGTTTTAGTCTGCTAGGGCTGCCAGAACAAAATATTGTACACTGGGTGGCTTAAACAACAGAACTTTATTATCTCATAGTTCTAGAGGCTCAGAGCCCTAGATCAAGGTGTTAGTAGCACGGTTGGTTTCTGCGAGGCCCTTCTCCCTGGCTTGCAGATGGCTGTCTCTTCATACAGTCATCTGTCTGGGCATCCCCGGCATTCTTCCAGGTATTCAAATATGCTTTTCTTATGAAGACACCAGTCGTATTGGATTAGGGCCCACTCTACTGACCTCATATTAGCATAATCATCTCTTTAAAGGCCCTGTCTCCAAATGTGGTCATATCCTGAAGTATTGGAGGTTAGGACTTCAACATATAAATCTCGAGGGAAACAAAATTCAGCCTGTAGCATCATGTAATTCTGAGGCTTAGATCTAGGGACCACACTTGGAGAACCACCCTTCCAGACTTGACTGGCCAAATAGGAAATATCTTCTGAAAATATGTTTCTCCATCTTGTTAAGCAGTTCTTGGCCTTCTGCTCTTTCTAACAACTTTCTCATGATGATCCTTTCAACGTCTGTGTTGTAATTATTATCCTTGGCGGATAATCCGGTCTGCAGTCTACTTCTCTGTGTCCTCAATGACTCTACGTGTCAGAAACCAACCTGGTTGTCTTGCCAGCAGCTCTCACTTAGTATAATCACCCCTGAGCTTATTTTGGTTGTTATAGTCTTGCCCTTCATCCCATTTCCCTGTTTCTGAGACATGACCACTCACTGGACATTTAAATGGGACCATGGGGTCATATTTTGTATTTTCTTTTCCTCTGCACCAAATCGAGCGGCATCAACCTTTGCAAGTTTCTGTCCCCATTGCCCTTTCTCATTTTGCATCCAGCTTTGTTTAGATCTCATTAATTCTTCTTTGAATGTTGCAACAGTATTCTAGTCAGAATCCATCCTTTTAGCCTTTCCCTCCTTTAATGTAGACTGTCTGCTGCTGCTGGAGTCATCTTCCTAAAGCATTATTCTAATCAAAATTATGAAGTGTGGCTGGTCCAAAGATAGTGAGTTATCTCAATTGATTATTCCCAGTCAGTGACAGATCGAACTCCTTGTTCTATTCTTTCTCTACTTCTCACTACTGCATTTGTCTAAATAAAAAATCAAGTGTTTTCCCACTGCTTGTTCAAAAGGTAACATGCCCAGCTAAAAAAATCTCAGGGTTCCGCTACAAAAAGAAAGAGTGAGTAGGAAACTATTAGTCTCCTCCAGCCTGCTTCACTGATTTCCCAAATATTGATTTACATCTTTCCTCTGACACAGGACCCTTCACCCTTCTCAATGCAGACACCCTGAAGTACAATACAGTTAGAATATCCAGCTCAAGGTTAAGGATTTCTGTATCTTGTGCAGTTGGCTCCATCAGATCTCAGTGTGGATCATCATGGTCTGGCAAAAAATTATCTGCCCATCACACCAATATTCGATGGTACAGTAGACACATAGTGACTGCAATATAGCATCTGTATTAGTCTGTTCCCAGGCTGCTGATAAAGACATACCCAAGAAAAAAGAGCTTTAATGGACTCAGAGTTCCACATGGCTGGGGAGGCCTCACAATCATGGTAGAAGGAGGAAGGCAAAAGGCACTTCTTACATGGTGGCAGGCAAGAGTGAGAATGAGAACCAAGCAGAAGGGGTTTTGCCTTATAAAACTATCAGATCTCATGAGACTTATTCACAACAGTATGGGGGAACCACCCCCATGATTCAGTTATCTCCCACTGGGTCCCGCCCACAACATGTGGGAATTGTTAGAACTATAATTCAAGATGAGATTTGGGTGGGGACACAGCCAAATTATATCAGTATCCATGCAGAAAAGGAGAAAAAATCAAGGATTTGAAGGCCATAGCAAAGAATAATGCTTCTAAATAACGCTAAGCCAGAATAGTGAAGACTCCAGTCTAGGCAGTAGAGTGATTATCATGGCTGTTGTCCTTGGTGGCCATTGGCTTTGCCTTCTCAGTTGTTCTTCCTGGTCCCCTCTCCTCTATGGTCTTTCCAAGGTGGGCATTATAAAGTACACTTTTCTTGAGGTCTGCATCACACCCACCTCTTTTTGGTGTAAGTTTGGAGACTTGGATTGTTTCAGGGACTGTACCATCATGATGCCAGGCTTGAGGTTTCATTGGCAACACAGTTCCCTAAAAACCTGAGGGGCTTCCAATCTACTTTCTGCTCTTCCATCCTATGTGTGAGTAACCAGAACCAGAACCAGAGGTCCTGTTTTCATATAGTTTTTGAGCCTTGAGTCTCTAGTTTATGACATATGGACCTCTGTAGTTTTCCAACTCTCCTCCCCCAAATTAACTTGAGATGATTTGAAAAATAGGCATGGGAATCTGCAAATTAACTGCTTCCATGCTTAGTAGAAAATTCCTAAAGGGAGGACTTGAACAAGGTATGGGGTCATGGTCACATATCTTATGAAGGTGGCTTGTGCTCTTGCCTCTGGCTGTGGCTCACTCTAGTTTCACTTTGAAGTAAGGATGTAGTCAGCTTTTTTCAGCCTGTAAAACGTTCCACATTAGACTTGTTAACCTAGCTGCTGGCTGTGGCGTCTTAGCAAAATTGTATTTCCTTCTACTGCTGGCAGACTGACTAGCTCTAGCCTAGGTTTATCTTTTTTGTGTAGGATTTTGTTGAAAGTATCAGAATCAGCCAAAACACACCACCCTTCTAAAACTTTCCTACTGTTTTCGTTAATGCCACAGCCTTGCTTGGCACCTTAGAATGTTCTGCCAGTCATTGTTTTTGCTAGGATCACCTCTTCCCTAGTCTGCAATAGTTTTTGTTTTCCCTCCAAGAGATGATGTCTTGCTATGTAGCTCAGGCTAGAATGCAGTGATTATTGACAGATGCAATCAAAGTTTTACCTTTTCTATGTCACTCAGCCACCTCCTTTAAGTGAATCCTACACTTTAGCTAATGCAGTAGCTCTCTTTTGGTATTGAATTTTATATTAATTAGAAATAAGTTTGGGTGCACCTGTCAGAAAGCAAAAAGTAACAATGGTTTAAATGATGCTGGTTTATTTCTCTTCCTTGTGAAAGAAGTTTGCAGGGAGGCAGTCTAGAACTTGTGAAGACTCCCAGCATCATTAGTGTTTCAGGCTCTTCCAGCTTTGCTCTCCACCTGCGTAGGGTGAGGACATTGACCTTGTGATTTAAGAAGGCTGCTGAAAGTCCAGCCATCACATCTACTTTCCATCCACAAAGAAATAGATGCGTGCCGTACATTACGACTGTGTGGCCAAGATTTAATCAATCATGTGGCCACTCCTAGCTTCAAGAGAGGCTTAAAATACAGTCTTTTAGCTGAGTAGATGTATCCATCTATTTATCAAGCCTTCGTTACCAAAGTGAAAAGAAAGATGTACAGCAGAGCAGGAAACTAACAGCCGGTCACAGGTAAATGTATAAGTAATAAGAAACATGGTAAAGAGGCCAGGCATGGTGGCTTACACCTGTAATACCAGCACTTTGGGAAGCCGAGGTGAGCAGATTACTTAAGGCCGGGAGATTGAGACCAGCCTGGCCAACATGGTAAAACCCATCTTTGCTAAAAATATAAAAATTAGCCAGGCGTGGATGCTCATACCTGTAATCCCAGCTACTTGGGAGGCTGAGGCAGGAGAATCAATTGAACTCAGGAGTTGGAGGTTGCAGTGAGCCACCTCTGCCATTGTATTCCAGCCTGGGCAACAGAGCAAGACTCTGTCTCAAAAAATAATAAAATAAAAAATAAATAATTTTTTTAAAAAAGGAGACAAGGCAAAGAGCTTAATGTGCCTCAAGGGAGCTCCAGGTAGATGTCAGTGGGAATTCTGCAGAGGGTGAGGTTGCAGTCAGCTACAATAAGCCATGGAGGGCTTTCAAAAGAAGGTAGCATTTGAATTCAGTTTTAAAGAATGAGTAGGAGAGAAGTAGGGCATTTATGTTGGAGAACCAGGACAATTAAAGGCAAAGATTTGAAAAAATACAAGGTCTATTCCCATTTGACCAAACAGGGCTGGGTGTAGGGCAAAGTGAAGGAGATGCAAAGGGTACCCGAGACCCTCAGTTCCAGGATCTTGCAAGCCTGGGATGAGCACCTCCGCAAAATATATGCTCCAGGTGCCTCACTTACTTGTCCCTCGTCCTGGCCCTGCACTTGAATACGTGATCCCTTAAGGGGGCTGGTGGCAAGCCAGGCTGGGATGTAAACGCTTTCTAATTTCAAGTAAAGAAACTGAAGTCTGCTTCCACACGTGTCCAGAAGAAAGCCTAACATCTTCTGCCAGTTCCAGATGACAATCTGGCAATTCTCCCACCAAAGGAAGGATTTTGCTGTTAACTAGCATGGTAATTTCTTGTAGACCACACATCAAAGACAAATTGCAGTGTTTTTTCTTGCCATGGTTATTCTGAGATTCTGAGTCGTATTTTCGTCTTTCATGATTAGACCCACATCAGATCTTGATGTGAAGATTCAGGACATTTGCTATGATGTTAATATAGCTGACACCTGCTGTAAAGCCACACAAAATGAGGATGGTGGGAAGTCCCCCGCATTCTCCTAGTATGGGCCTGTAATGCACATGCTCTCACAAGTCAGCAGAAGGCAAGTGCTTACAAAAGCCCTCACTCAAAGAAGTAAGTTAAGAAATGCAGGAAGCTGATTATACTGTGTGGTTATAATATCTTGAAAGCAGTAAATATCATGTCATCTCTTTCCTAACCTCCTTAACTATGGAATTGGAGTTCTAGACTTATCATTCCCATAATCGTGTGTCCTAGATTCCGATTCTCCTTCCAAAAATAGTGGAAGGTTACTGGAAACTCCAGACATCAGTTGGTTTACCTGCAGCTCTGTGATAACAGGGTAGGGAGTAGGTTATAGAAAACAGATTAAAAATAATAGATGTAATTTATTGAGGTAACTTCTAGTTGCTAAGCTCTTACCATGCATCATTATCTCATGAAGCTCTTTGTTCTTACCTTTAACTATAGGTAGAAGAAATAAAAGTTTATATAGAGATTTAAAGCATGTTTTTCTTGAGACAGGGTCTTGCTCTGTTGTCCAAGTTGGAGTTCAGTGGTACAATCAGGGGTCACTGAAGTTTTGAGTTCCTAGGCTCATGTGATCCAACCACCTCAGCCTCCCAAAGTGCTGGGATTACAGGCAAGGACCACTGTGCCTGGCCCTTTTAAATTTTATTTTGAAAATTATTTTAGAACTGGGATCTTGCTATATTGACCAGCCTGGTCTCAAACTTCTCCCACTTCAGCCTCCTGAGTCGCAGGGACTACAGGCACACACCACTGTACCCGTTTATAGAGATATTAAATTTCTTGTTCAGTGGCCATCTGGCTTATGTTAAAGAAGCTTCTCCAGTGGTAACCCACTTCTGAGGGGACATTTTTGGGCAACTTTAATCATAAGAAAGTTATTTTTTATGTATGATTCAAAAGTTGATTTTCTATACCTTCTGCTTACTGATTCGTTTTCTGAGACAGGGTCTTGCTCTGTCGTCCAGGCTGGAATGCAATGCCACAGTCTCGGCTCACTGCAGACTTGACCGCTAGGCTCAACCAGTCCTCCCATCTCAGCCTCCTGAGTAGCTGGGACTACAGGCCTCTGCCTCCTGGGTTCAAGCAATTCTCCTGCCCCAGCCTCCTGAGTAGCTGAGATTATAGGTGCCTGCCACCACCTGGCTAATTTTTTGTATTTTTAGCAGAGGCAGGGTTTTGCCACATTGCCCAGGCTGGTTTTGACTAATTTTTATTTTTTTTGTAATGACAGGGTCTCTTTATGTTGCCCAGGCTAGTCTCAAAATCCTGGGCTCAAGCGATCCTTGAGCCTTGGCCTCTGAAAACGCTGGGATGACAGGTGTGAGCCGCCACACCTAGCCTGCTTACTGGTTCTTCATTCTATCCCTGCCATTGAAGAACTTAAAATATGCAAAGTAGTTACCAGGTTTGCAGGTTTTCCTTATCTCTTGATTAAAAATTCACTTTCCTCACATGGCCTGATTCCAAACTTCTTCCTCACTTGGGGGACGAGGGGTATTCTTTTGTTATGTCCCAGTTTGTCTGTAAGCTCTAAAAAGAACTGAACACAGTAACCCACCTGTGGGTACTAAATGTAGTGTTTAGAAGAACTGTCACCTCCCTCATTCTAGATATTATATGTCTTTCTTTCTTCCTTTTCCTTCCTTCCTTCCCTCCCTCCCTCCTTCCCTCTCTCTCTCTCTCTCTTCCTCTCTCTCTCTGTCTTTCTCTCTCTCTCTTTCTTTTTCTTTCTTTGACAGAATTGACAGAGTCTCATTCCACCATCTACGCACAAGTGCAGTGGTGCCATCATAGCTTACTGTAGAGTTAAACTCCTGTGTTCGACCATCCTCCTGCCTTAGCCTTCCCACCTGTAGGCTACAGGTGCACACCACCACATCTGGCAAATTAAAATTTTTTTTTGTAGAGATGGGTTCTTGCTGTGTTGTCCAGCTTGGTCTCAAACTCTTCAGCCTCCCAAAGTCCTGGAATTACAGGTGTGAGCCACTGTGCCAGCCTAGATATGATATTTCTATTAATGGAATGTAGAATTCTGTGGCATATTTTAGAGTGTCAGGGACTATATATAAACTATATATTTTATAGTTATATACTTCCATTAAACATATCATTGATGAAATCCCCAAATTTTTTTTCTCACTTGCTTTTGCTATGCGTTGTTTCCTCCCTACTCCATTTCTTCACGTGGGTTTTTTGGATGCAAACACAGACCTTAACATTTGTTTCAGTGAAATAACATTTTATTAAATTAAATACATTGCTCCAGGTGCTTAAGAGTTTTTTATTTTTTTGAGATTGATTTTTGTCACTCACCATAGTTACTATTATTTCCAGTTTCATTGCATCAGGTAATATGAAAACCTGTTCTCTATGTCTTTTTTTTTTTTTTTTTTTNTTTTTTTGAGACAGAGTCTCATTCTGTCACCGAGGCTAGAGTGCAGTGGCGTGATCTTGGCTCACTGCAACCTCTGCCTCCTGGTTCAAGCGATTCTCATGCCTCAGCCTCCCGAGTAGCTGAGATTACAGGTGCTTGCCACCATGCCTGGTTAATGTTTTGTATTTTTAGTAGAGGCAGGGTTTTACCGCATTGCCCAGGCTGGTTTTGAAATCCTGAGCTCAGGCAATCCGCTCAGCCTCCCAAAGTGCTAGGATTACAGGCGTGAGCCACTGTGCCTGGCTACATATCTTCTATTTTTTTTATTTATTTATTTATTTATTTATTTATTTATTTTTGAGTCAGAGTTTCACTCTTGTCGCCCAGGCTGGAGTGCAGTGGTGCAATCTCAGCTCACTGCAACCTCTACCTCCCAGGTTCAAGTGATTCTTCTGCTTCAGCTTCCCAAGTAGCTGGGATTACAGGCTCCCACCACCAGACCCAGCTAATTTTTGTAGTTTTAGTAGAGATGAAGTTTTGCCATGTTGGCAAGGCTGCTCTCAAACCCCTAACCTCAGGTGATCCTCATGCATCAGCCTCCTAAAGTGCCTGAGACTACAGGCAGGAGCCACGCGCCTGGCCAATACCTGTCCTCTATATCTTCTAAACAGTGCGACTAACAAACTGTTGACATTGATCCATCAGGAGGCCACTCTCCAGCATCTGCCTAGACCATCTGTTCTTCTTTTGCCACTCAGATCCTTGTTCATCATGTTTGCTCTTCAGAAGTTTTCCCGTCTTTGAATGTCTTCAAGGTCTACCTGTTTTTCAAGGTCTAATTCAAAGCCCATCTCCTCCATGAAGTTTGCTTTGATCCATTGTGATTTTCCCATCTCGGAAATTCCTTGGCGTATTTTGACTCTTCATTCCTAACCTCCCAATTCCTTTCTGTGAATGTAAACTCCACCTTCATCCAGTCTCATGAAGGCAAGAACTGTGTTATGCATTAGCCTTTAACCTCAGGCTGTCACAGTGCCAGGCTGAGAGTAGTGTTTAATTGTCACTTGTTTGGCTTGATTAGGCCGGTAGTTCTCAACAGGAGATGGTTTTGCCCACCTCTTCGTCCCTCCGCAGGGAACGTGTGGCAGTGGCTGGAGACATTTTGTATCGTCCTACTGAAGGAGTGCTACTGGCATCTATCTTGTGGGTAGAAGCCAAGGATTTTGCTAAAAATCCTAAAGTGTACCGGATGGCCCCACCCCAAAGAATCATCTAGAATGTCAATAGTGGTGATGTTGGGTAAGTCTGTCTTAGACAATTCAGTCACATTTTGATTGGCTTTTTCAAAGACTACTCCATCTTTTTGTTAGGGACTACATTTCATGAGTTTACTTTCTAGGCTGCTTGCGGTGGCTCACGCTTATAATCCCAGCACTTTGGGGAGGCTGAGGCAGGCAGATCACCAGGTCAGGAGTTCGAGACCAGCCTGGCCAATATGGTGAAACCCCCATCTCTACTAAAAATACAAAAATTAGTCGGGCATGGTGCTGCGATCCTGTAGTCCCAGCTACTCGGGAGGCTGACACAGGAGAATTGCTTGAACCTGGGAGGCAGAGGTTGCAGTGAGCCGAGATTGCACCACTGCAATCCAGCCTGGTGAGAGAGTGAGACTCCATCTAAAAAAAAAAAAAAAAAGGCACTACATTTCAATGACAGAGGTGACAGATAACATTCCTGGAATGAATACTGCCTCCACGTAGTCACCTCTGTGGTTCAAGCCAGGACAGTCAGTTTGGTGTGGTCAGGCTACTGAAAGCAGACGATTGTAGGCGAGTTAGCAGGTATAGACATAATAACATTGATTCCACAAGCTACAACTAAAAATCAGTTTTATTAGTTTCTGGCTATGCCCTCTATAAATGTCTAGGTTTTGGCTTCATTTTATTTGTACGTTAGAATGAGATAGTAATAACTTTCCCCTAGCTGTTTCATAAGGATATTTTGAAGAAAAAGGACATAATTTAGGTGAAGAGTTTTGACTTTTCTGGGTGGGAAAATGACTATGAAAGTGGATATCTGGGGTACACGGGAACAAAGTACTTTATATGAGGTGCTTTAGACTGCAAAGAAAAGAAGCAATTAAAGCAAACATGTTGTTCTGGTTCTCACTTATGTTTCTGTGGCCAGGCATAATCTCTATAACTAACTATACATACACCTTCCTACCATGACCTCAGGAGACCCTGCCGGGAGCTCTCTCCCTGACCCATGGACTGTGGCCGGGCTCAAGAGAGTAGATGAGAAACAATAAGAAAATGTTTGCTGATCTTAGGATCTTAGGATGTATGAGTGTTTTTATTATTATTTAAAATGGAAACTTTATGGGATTCAGAAAGCCATCCCTTGATAAACTTGGGTTCTTTCCATGATTTTTTTTTGTTTTTTGGTTTTTTTGCATAGCTGTGAAGGAGTTTTCAACACACACAAGGAGTTAAAAGACTTCTAAGCAGCGACAGTACGGCCGGTCACAAGCATGCGTCCCTTTGGCATGCAATTGCTCGTCTCCAGGACACCGGCCCACCTCACCTACTATTTGTCTGTGTCTCTGTGGCTGTTGTGTGGCTGGCATCTACCCCCATGCTGGCGTGCCAAAGGAGTGAATGAACAATGGGTTACCCTGGCACTGGCGGGTGTTTTAATAACTGTGGAAAATGAGGAATTTACAGATGCATGATTCAAGCTCCCACTTCAAAGGTCCTCCACCAAAATCCTCCTGAAATTAGAAGCAATACTACTGAACATAATGCACCCTTTTGCATGGCTGCCCAACATGACTATAAATCTGTGTGTGCAGCGTTTGGGAAAGTTACGGCTGGGAAACCGATGCCCTGCTTTCATCCGGAATTTATGTGCAGTGTTCAGTAGATAGGTCCTGTCTGGGAAATATGAGAGATGTAATAGGAAGCAATTTGCTTTTCACTGGCAGTCAAGACTCAAGGCAGTCGTGGGCTCATTGACCAGGAGTTTAACCAGCAATGCCACATGGCTAGATCCTCTTAGGCCCGAAGTGCCTTCTCTCTGAATGGAGAACATTGTCTCCTCGCTGGTCTGAGACTATCCTGGGAAGGAGGAGACATAGCCCTCTGTGTCCCACTCCTTTCTTCGTCTTCTCTGCCTTCTCATCTGCTCCTCGGTAGATATCCTAAGCCCTTTTGATGCTTTCAGTGGATGCCATGTCTCCTGCAGTGGCTCCTCCTTCAGGCCTGTTCTGCTCCAGATCTATTGTTTATCTTTTCATTAATAATGACTACCATTCATCTATGCATAGTGGGTCCCACACTGTGTAAGTACTCATTAAACCTCACTTCACCTTGAGAGCTAGATTTTGTTTTTAGAGATGGGGACTTGCTATGTTGCCCAGGCTGAACTCAAACTCTTAGGCTTGAAAATCCTGCTGCCTCTGTCTCCTATAGTTGTTGGGACTAACGGTGTGTGGGCTACTCCCCCTGGCTGAGAGGTAAATCTGCTTTATTCCTAATTTTTATTTTATTTTATTTTATTTTTTTTGTTTTTTGAGACAGGCTCTCGGGAGTGTAGTGGTGTGATCGTGGCTCTTTGCAACCTCTGCCTCCCGGGTTCAAATAATCCTCCCACCTCAACCTCCTGAGTAGCTGCACGTACAGGTGCATGCCACCACTCCTGGCTAATTTTTGTATGTTTTGTAGAGACAGGGTTTCACCATGTTGACCAGGCTAGTCTCGAACTCCTGACCTCAAGTGATCTGTCTACCTCTGCCTCCCAAAGTGCTGGGATTACAGATGTGAGCCACCATGGCCAGCCTATTCCTAATTTTTACATAAGAGAATGTATAAGTAACTTGCCCACGGTTAGACAACTACATTGAGAAGTAGAAATTTAAACCCGGGTCCAAGGCCCAAACTCATTCACTATGTGATATTCTTCCCACTTCTCACCTTAAACTCAATGATGGCATTGCCCATTCTTTCAGATTAGCAGCAACAACACTATTTACCTTGAACATATTTCACAAATAGCATTTACGTTTTAGCTGGGTCTCTTGGACATGGTGCCTCAATAGAGAGTCCTGATTGTTACTAGATTTTCCACACTGTGGCAAATGTTGACAAGAGGGTGGCAGCTTCCGCTTGCCTATGAAAAATGCCACCCAGATGTGGAGGCCTGTGGTTGGCTGGCCTGCTTCGTCCAGTCCATGACAGAGTGGTATGCTATTACTACGAGACAGGATAAATCCTGTGCAGTGTTCTCTGGGCACTGTTGATATTTGCCTTGATGATTCTTATTTCTTCCCGTTAAGATGGACCAGTGTTTTATTCTATGTCTCCTTCTGATATGCTAAAAACCTTCAATCCAGGCTGGTGTCAAGTGCTTTCTAAAAATTCTTTTTTAAAGTTCCTCTTAGGCAGATACTAGATATGAAATAATAACTACCAGCAGTAGCCAAAAGACCTTGTGCTGTATTATTTTTATCATCTCATCCTCACTATAAAATATTTGAGAAATGTAATTTTACTTTTGAGGTATTTAAATGAGGAAACTGAGATAATTTAAGTGATTTTTCTAAAGCCACACTGCTTAGCAAATCTGGACCTTAAACTGCCGAAGCCATTGAGGCAATGTTGGGAGTCTAGTTATGGCTGATGTGGTATATGATTCATTACATTTTTACCAGCTCCATAATTAGAAACTGGGTGGTTATGCGTGGTTTACTGTGGTAGAGATTGATGATGGTTCAGTTAAAGATCAAAGAAGAATCATTTCCCAGTTCTCTATCCATTCATATTGTTTTTTTTTTTTTTTTTTTTTTTTTTTTTTTTTTTTTTTTTTTTTTTTTTTTTTTTTTTTTTTTATTCTTCACTTTCCTTTTTTTTTTTTCCTTCTTTCCCAGAGTGAGTGCAAGCCAAGAAATCTTTGGAGTGTGACTTTGGGGCCAGGCAGTGTTTCGGTGCCACATAATGATAGAGTAGTGCATCATCCGTCGCTAGATCTGGGTCTCCTTGGGTGATGGAGTGTTCTTCTTGGAAGTCTAGGGCAGGGGAAGGAGCCCGGGGGTGTGAACAATGCTCTCAGTGTTCTATCAAATTGGTACAAAACTTTTAAAAGTTCTTTTATTTTTTCCTTTCTTCCTATATATTGAAAATATTTTAAGGGTATGTATTTCTTTTTAAGTTTTTGCTTTTGATTACAACGTTTTTATTCTTCTTCGGTTCTAAGTATTTTAGAAATTTCCATATGAGTTTTCTGCATCTCATGAGTTATTTGGGAGTATGTTTCTGAATTTCCAATTGCATAGACTGTTTTGTGTGTGTGTGTGTGAAAAGGAGTCTTACTCTGTTGCCCAAGCTGGAGTGCAGTGGCGCAATCTTGGCTTACTGCAATTTCTGCCTCCAGGACTCAGGCGATTCTCCTGCCTCAGCCACCCAAGTAGCTGGGACTACAGGCACAGGCCACCACGCCTGGCTAATTTTTTGTATTTTAGTGGAGACGGGGTTTCACCATGTTGGCCAGGCTGGTCTCGAACTGCTGACCTCAGGTGGTCTGCCCACCTCGGCCTCCCAAAATGCTGGGATTACAGGTGTGAGCCACCACACTCAGCCTAGATTTCTAACATATTTATTTTTATGTTTAATGTCTGACTTGATTACAGTGTGATCTGAGAGAGTGGCCTCTCTGTTCTGAGTCCCTGAAATATGTTAAAACTGGTTTTAGGACATTGTTTTTTGGTTAATTTTTGTAAAATTTTCATGTGTGTTTCAGAAAAATATTTACTCTCTAATGGTTTGGTCCAAGGGTCTGTGTTTGTCTCCAAATTAAGCTCTTTGATTTTATCATTGAAATTATTTCTTTTTCTTTATTCTTTTCTCTTTCTTTCTTTCTTTCTCTCTCTCTCTGTCTCTCTCTCTCTTTCTTTCTTTCTTCCTTTTCTTTCTTTCTTCCTTTCTTTCCTTTCTTCCTTTCTTCCTTCCTTTCTTTCTTCTTCTTCTTTTTTTTTTTTTTTTACAGTGCCTTTCTTTGTTGCCCACGCTGGAGTGCAGTGGCACAATCATGGGTCACCACAGGCCTGACCTCCTGGGCTCAGGAGATCCTCCCACCTCAGCTCCTGAGTAGCTGGGACTACAGGCACACATCTCTATGCCCAGCTAATTTTTCTATTTTTTTGTAGACACAGGGGTTTTGCCATGTTGCTCCGGCTGGTCTCAAACTCTTCCTCAGCCTCCCAAACTGCTAGGATTACAGGAATGAGCCATCACACCTGGCTGAAATCCATTTCTTTCTAAATTTTTATCTGTTTAATTTGTCAATAAAAGAGACAGGTATATAGAAAGCTCTTACTATATGATGATGAATATATCAATTTTTGCAGTTTATTGATTTTTGCTTTATAAATTTCTAAATTAGGTGTGCACAAATATAGAATTATTATATAATACGGATAAATTTAATGTTTACAAAATTATAATGTAGTAGAGACTCTTTATCTTTAATCATGCTTTCTGCTTTAAAGTGTATCTTGTCAAGTTAATTTTATGGCCCTAGGTTTTTTTTTTCTTTTTTCTTTTTGTTTGTTTTTTGGTATTTGTCTACGTAGTTTTTATTTTTGACCATTCTTATGGATATTTTATAAATCTGTCTTTTATGAGGAATGTATATCTTTAAAAGAAACAAGTAAACAGACGATCTTTGTCTTTCAATTGGATATTTCAGATTATTTATACTTAGTGTGATTTGGGAGTGTATTTAGACTTGTTTCTTACTTTAACTTACAATTTGTCTTGTTTCTCACATTCCATTCTGTTCTTTTAGGAATAATATTGGAAATTTTTCTTTCCTTTCAGAAGAAATGATCTTTATATTTTAATAGGGCATAACATGCTACTGTGTTCATGAAGCCGAGGCACAGTTGTGAATTTAACACAACAATAAATATGTAGAAGCCTACGGTCCTGATTTCCAACACTGCCAAAATATAAATCATTTGTTTGATGGGTGAAAGAAATCCTAAACTTTTTCCTTTATATGGTTTTTGTCTTGTGATATGCTTAAGTTATGAAAACACTATAACCATTTCTCACAAATGGATTTAATAACAGGCTTCCTTTTTTTTATTTGTTTCTCATTTGTACCTTTTCCACGGTGCCTGGATTTATTTCTGGTTTCCAGGTTTCTACAGATTCTAGATGGAGCACCCTCTCTCTGTTCCCTAACTTCACCCTTACAGGTCCTCTCATAGGTAGCAACACAAATGTCTATAGCCACTCACAACCCGCAGGCTCTAGCAACTTAAACAAAGAAACAATTATGCTTTTACATTAGAGATGTTTAATAAACAAAGAAAAATAAGGCTCAGAGGCTTGGATGGAAGTGTAGGGTGAGAGGGTGAGATTTTTAAAGTTCACAGAACCTTTCCTAAACAATCAGAGAGACCAGTATCACTACCGGCTTTTTGTTTTTTCTTTTTCTGTTTTTGTATTGCCCCATCTCCCTGTGCCCTTGGATTCCCCGTGTATTTACCTGGTTTTCACATCCCATCAGGTATCCCTGATCTAAAGAAATCTACGCTGCGACTTATTCAAGAGCTGTTTGGTGATGTTACAACATAACTCAAATTTTCCATTGCTCAACGAGAAACATTTTTTAGAAATCACTGTGAGAATTGAAATGGAAGTTGTGGGTACACAGGAGCCCTGGGAAGAGACTTCTTTTTAAATGCTCTTCGTATACCTGATAGTATTCAGAAGTTGAAAAAAAAATCAGTATGAACTTAAAAATACTGTCAAATACATCTTTAACATTTAACCCCACAATAAGGCATTGCCCTCTATTGATAAACTCTACTTTATCAGTATTAGTCCAATTGGAATATTAGTCCAGTTCTTCACATAATCTGTTTAGACCTTTTACTTGTGGTTGGCTCTTCTTAGCTCTTGGCCAGTGTGTGCTCAAGAAATGCAAGTTAACATTTTATATACATCTAAACTGATTCTAGTCAGGCACAGTGGCTTATGACTGTAATCCCAGGACTTTGGGAGGCCAAGGTGGTCAGATCACCTGAGGTCAGGCGTTCAAGACCAGCCTGGCCAGCATGGTGAAACCCTGTCTTTGCTAAAATTACAAAAATTAGCTAGCTGTGGTGGTGCACGCGTATAATCCCAGCTACTTGGGAGGCTGAGGTAGGAAAATCGCTTGAACCCAGGAAGTGGGGTTGCAGTGAGCTGAGATAGCACCACTGCACTCCAGCCTGGGCAACAGAGTGAGATTCTGTCTCAAAAAACAGAAAGCAAACAAACAAACAAAACGGATTCTTGTAAGGCAAGCAAATTTGCTAGAGCAAAATCCAGTGGGGATAATTACTGGTCTTCCTTATGATAAATGGTCTATGGACATTGGTCTGTCTTTAATTATCCTATCAGCTTTTGCTAGTTTTGGAACTCAAGGCCATAGGAAATCTCTTTCTCTTTAAAATAGTTTTAGGAGATAAGGATCAAAATTAAATAGCCAGAACAGGTGTTTGTCTACACATGTGTACAAGTATTGGCACATAACTGCTTGAATGTGCAGTGTGTGCCAGCTTGGTAACTGTGGGTGGAATTTGGGCATTAGCTCTAGAAAACTCAACCTGCAGAATATTTTCTTTTTTTTTTCTCATCTGAACAAAAGCATCAGAGGACTGCGTCTTTTCTACATGAGCAGTAATGATTCAGAAATGAGGACTGAGGGATGAGTTATTCCACGTGAGATTAATGCACTTTACTCCCTAAAGTGCCTCTTTCAAATGCAAATCTTTATAAAATATAGCATACATTTTGCTGCCTTCCTTCATGGAATATTCTAGATAGAATTTAACCTTGTCTAGATGGGTAATTATTAGACAACTCGTATTTTTCAGTGCAAGAATAGAGGATGCCCATGGGGTTATTGAGCTGTGTGAAGACTTAAGCCCTGAATTAAATGCCCTGCAGGCTATAGTTGATTGAGTTTTTCTTATCTGCTGTCCATAATTTTTCTATTTCTGTCTTATGGTAAAACCGACATTCCTATTTTTAATTCCTGCCCTATTAGCCATTCTTGACATTTATTATTTAAATTGACAGATTTTTGATGATTACTAAAGATAGGCAATGTTTACACAATGCTTATTATCCTATTCTTTTTACTTGGAATGTGCTTGAATATTCCCAAGGTGGATTGGATAGGAGAGAGAAGCAATTTAACTTTAGGGGAGGTGGCCTGGCACGGTGGCTCATTCCTGTAATCCCAGCACTTTGGGAGGCCAAGGTGGTTGGATCACTTGAGGTCAGGAGTTTGATACCACCCTGGCCATCGTGGTGAAACCCTGTCTCTACTAAAAATAAATGAATACACACACACACACACATACACACACACACATACATACACACACACACACACACACACACACTAGCTGGGTATGGTGGTGCATGCCTGTAATCCCAGCTACTTAGGTGGCTGAGGGAGGAGAATCGCTTGAACCTGGGAGGCAGAGGTTGCAGTGAGCCGAGATGGCGCCATTGCACTCCAGCCTAGGTGACAGAGCAAGACCCTGTCTAAAAACCACCACCAACAACAACACAACAGAAAACTTTGGGGGAGGGAGGGCTTGTGGCATGACACTCCACAAAGATGGCTGTAACAGTCCCACAGGCCACATCACCCTCTAAACTGTGGCCTTGGCCCCAGTGGGAGATGGGGTCTACATTCGATTCTCTTATTTCTGGGTAGGTTTGTGACAATTACAGCAGAAGGGATGCTATGTATCTTCCAATTCTAGGTCTTAAGAGGCAAGGCAGGTTCTGCTGTATCACTCTTTCTTTTTTGGAGTTCTGAGCCATCAGGCAAGAGATCTGACTCTACCAAGACTTCCATGCAACGAGGAAGCTACATGGAGAGGCTACATGGAGAGTAGCATACAGTTAATAGCTCCAGGATATAGTAATAGTACATACAGTTAATAGCTCCAGCTGAGGGCCAGGCTGACAGGAATCAACCTCCAGGCACATGCGTGAAGACACCACCAGATAATTCCAGCCTTCATCTCCTGAATTCCCTCCCCCAGCTGTTGAGTATTCCCAGCTGAGACCACAGACATCATGGAACGGAGACAGATGTCCTCGCTGCATCCTTTCCAAATTCCTGAACCACAGAATTCAGAGTGGTTTGTTAGACAGTAACTGGAACAAGGCCCTAGGGATTCTTCTGGATGTGGAAACCAAGAGTTTCAGTTTCTAGTCTTTGGAAAATGCAATATGGGGTAGTGGTTAAGATATGGAGCTCTGGAGTTAGTCAGATCTGGATTCAAATCCTGGATCCATCAGATGTTATACCTTTCTTAACTTCAATTTCCTCATCTGTGAAATGGGGACAATACTCATAGACTGTCATAGGGTTTTGTGATGATAGTGTATTGGGTGTAAAGTATCAGGCAAATGACACAGAATAAATACTCATACCTTTTTGCCATGTGTGTATGTAATAAGACTGAATTCTCAAAGATTCCTATTACTGCCTTCCTGATTCTCAGATGTGTTCCAGATAATTGAGCTTTCTAGATAGATGAAGCTCTACTATATTACCATTGAGATTTGATAATGCTATTTTCACAACTTGAAACTTGGAAAGAAATAGCAGGGCAATACACTCTGAAGCAGAGGTTGTTAGATTGTAAGTCTGAGGAGGGCAGAGACCACATCCCTTATTATTCTGTCTTCAGAGTCAAGCACAACTGAACACATCCCTTATTATTCTGTCTTCAGAGTCAAGCACAACTGAAAGTGCTCAATAAATACTTTTCATATGAATCACCTTAAGATTCGATTCAAGTAAGCTTTAGATTACACAAAGGGTGGGGGATAACCTCATTATTCCTTATTTTCAGAGGCCTGAAATTTCCACATTGAATTACAGTATTTTTCAGACGACTTAATTTGCTTAGGGCCATGGACGCACACAGCTATTAAGATAATCACTTTTATTTGTAGATCAAAAATATTTTCCCCATATTCTTGGAATATTATGATGGGTATTAAATAATTTGTTAAGTAATTAGCCCAATGCATTTTTTTGCATAAAATGCTTGCAGTTTTCGTTTTTATGATTCAGAGGCCAAACTGGTAATTTTAGGCCAGCAATGTGATTTAAATTAATTATCACTTTAAACTTCCTTCATAATTGCAGCCACACTAGGCAGAAGCTCAATTTTCTTGTCACAACATATAGAACCTTAATTAGAGTGAAAATTATGAAGTATGGCAAGAGATTTTGCTATATTCTAGTAACCCAATTTTTAATGGAAATACTATGTTCTGACTTTTATTCAGTGAAACAGGACATAAGCTTCTCTCAGGGAGTTACATAACCTTGAAACCTTCGGAATTTTATTGATGACTAATATAGAGGCTAGAAAAGCAAATTCCATTTTCCAAGGTCCAGAGTTAACTATATTATCCTCACAGGTTAGGTTATGCTGTGGTAACAACACAAAGTTTCTGTGTCACACCACGTCCATTTTTGTGTGTGTGTGTGAATTTTTTTACCGGTCTAGAATGTCAGTCCAAGTCCATTTTAGATTGAGGTGACCCACCATGTGTGGCTGCAGCTTCCAGGCCCTGTGATCTTGGGGCGCCTGTGTCTCAGCATCTGTATTTACTATCACTGTGGCAAGGGACGCCAGCTCAGAGAACCTCACCTGGACTCTGGGTGCCTCTGCTCAGAAATGATGCCTGTCACTTTCACTTCACACTTCATAGGCCAAAACAGGTCAAAAGGCTATATTTAATTTTACTAGGTGGGGAAGAGTCATTCTCTTGTATGTCAAAGAATGGGAAACGTTGGCAAGCCCAAGTAATGCTATAGCAAGTAACACAGAGGTTGCAAGAACTGGTTCAACATCTTTTTTCAGGCAAATTTTTTTTCCTCCAACTGGATGAAAATTGCATTGAATACAAATGGGATCTTATTTCTCTAATGTGATTAGTACAACTTAAAGTACCATAAAGTACAGTACAGCTTACTGCAGAATGGGATCTTGTAGGAGGTGGTTCTGTCTTGTATTCTTTCCAGGGGTGGAGATGCTGAGTGCTGGAACTGCCATAGGGACTTGGTGACAACATTGCTTTGCTGAGAATGCAGTTCTAAGGCAGGGACCTAGAGGATGATACCATATGGAGGCTCTCCTTTAATTATCTCCCTTGGTGTGAGACTGGGAGATAAGATAGATGCACAGTTTGAAAAGTAATCAGGGCAACTACAGCTGAATATTGTTACATGTTAGATAGTAACTACAGGGATTGAAATATTCACCTTTCTTTTCCTAAGAACCATCTTGGAACCAGTTCTACCTGCTATCTGTCCTTGTTCTATGCTCAGTCAAAAGAACGTACACGTAAAGTGAAGGTCTGATAAGACCAAATCTGCGAGGCACATTAAGTCTCTAATCTTTTTTCCCCTTTAAGCCAAAAAGAGTATATTGTATATGTGCTGATTTTTAAATGCTGAATATGATTTCCTGTCATGATTTTCTACTACTGCCTATGGGCTCTGGATCTATGCAAGGAAAGTGTCAATAATTTGAAACCCTTGATAACTCTCTGTTACGTCACTAACAGCCTTTGGCCAATAGGTGTTAAGCAAGTTTTTGATGAGGAGGCTTTGGTCCAACAGGTTGTTGGTACAACCTTGGGCCAGCCTGGTAACGGAAATGCATCATTGTGACATCTGAGTAAAGAGAAGTCAGACACTTAGTGCCCTTTGTGTTTCTCCCATACACAAAATAATCTCTGCATGTAACTAACAAATGAACTTTCCCAGCACACAGTTTGTGTTGTATTATCACAGATTTCACTTGCGAGCATCTACAGGGTTGGGGTGGGGTTGGCATGGTGTTGAAGTCTGTAAGAGTGTTTATGCAATTGCCTTTCCCAGTAAGTGGCAGTCATTTAAGAAGCAATCTACATCAGAGAATGTACTTGAGGTTTAGTGTTTGTTCACATTTTCCATTGTTCTATTATTACCACATGTGCAATTTTTATTCTTAACAGCATTTTGATAGTTTGTCGCCTTTTCAATAAAAACAGGGCCTTGCACTAAAGGATATGGCCCTGCAATAGGACTAAGAACAATAACCGTGTACCAGGTGCTCATACAGCATGTTGGTGTCAATATTTGAAAAACAGAGCATCAGTACCCTGGCCTGAGGGCATTTTAGCACGGATTGTTTACCAGAGTGATGGCACTTTCTAGGAAAGGAAAATGAGAAGAAGCCCTATTTCGAGAAAAAGAAATTGTTGCAGCTAACGAGAAAGGTTTAATTGGATTTTTTCTTATATTATTCTCTCTTGATTTTTCTCAATACAAAGTCATACAATACCATGTACATTGTTACTTTTATTCTTTCATTCATTTAGCAATCATGTTGGTTACTATGTGACAGGAAGAGGCTAAAGATAAAGAAATCTGATCTTCAAGGATTTGCTGTCACATAAGGGATATACATAGATTAGGAATTAGAAAAATAGAGTAAAATAAAAACAAGGCACATGGGAGCACGTAGAAGGGCCTGAAGAAGAATCTAGCAGAGGGGCTGGGCACAATGGCTCACGCCTGTAATCCCAGCACTTTGGAAGGTCGAGGTGGGCAGATCATCTGAGGTCAGAAGTTTGAGACCAGCCTGGCCAACATGTTGAAACCCCATCTCTACTAAAAATACAAAAAATTAGCTGGGCGTGGTGGCACATGCCTGTAATTCCAGCTACTCAGGAGGCTGAGGCAGGAGAATTGCCTGAACCCAGGAGGCGGAGGTTGCGGTGAGCCGAGATCGCGCCATTGCACTCCAGCCTGGGCAACAGAGCGAGATTCTGTCTCAGCAACAAAAAAAGAATTGTCTAGGAGAGGAAGGGGAAAGGAGAAAGATGATTATGGCTTTCTGAGTCTTGAAGGATATACGCAAGTGGATCAAAGGGGAATGAGCGCTCCAGGCAGAGGGAAGAGCCTAGAGACATCAATCCTCATGAGTGTTTAGGGAGTGGGAAGCGACATGTGAGGACAGAGTATCAGTGAGGAAGGCTTGTGGCCTTACGTGTGGCCAATCATGATCTGGAAGCCTCACAACCCAGCATTCTGGTGCCTCAGCAAGGAGTGAACTTCATCCTGGAGGTGCTGGGGAGGCACTGAAAAGTCAGAGACTGGGAGAGGTAGAACGTGATTCCCATGTTAGAAAGATGACTCTAAAGGCCAAGTGGAGTTTTGACGGCATGCTGCCGTATTCCAGGTCAGAGATGATGACCAGAGTGGCAGTGGGTGTGGCAAGAAAGGGGAAATATGGGAGATGTTTTGACTGTAAAATTAAGAGAGCTTGTTAAGTGATTGAATGTGGAGGTCTAAGAAGAGGAATGACCAGGGAAGGTTTTTATGTTTCTGACTTGTGTGACTAGCATTAAACAAAGTAAGGAATGTAGGGGAATCATCTTTGAAGGAAAGATAAGTTTGAGATACCTGAAAATTGAAAGTGATATGCCCATTAATGCAGTAATACTGGCTAACATTTATTGAAAGCTCAGCATACACCAAATATCGTCATAAATTGTATATGGTAACCAATTTAATCCACACAACCACCCTAATAGCTATTGTTAGTGTATTTCATCAAAGGTACCATCCATTATAAGACACATCTGGATTCAAAGATGTTAAAATGTCCCTCTTAGAATTAATATAATGTAGTATTATTCCTATTTTATAGATGAAAAACCTGAGGCAGAAAGATTAAGTAATGTATCCAAAGTCACATAGTAAATGGAGGAGCTAGGCTTCAACTCTAAGCAGTCTGCCTTCCACAATTTTTCATTTAATCACTGTACTGCATCTCCTGTTGGTACATATGAGTTGCTACATATGATCTGGGATGGAGATAGAGATCCAAAAAAAATTCTTCATTAAATGGAAGAAGTGGAGATAGTGTTTATGGTACATAACTAAAAAAGTTGTGATAAGGTCCGTTTTTTTTTTTTTTTGAGACAGAGTCTTGTTCTGTCGCCAGGTGCCAGGCTGGAGGGCAGTGGTGCAATCTCGGCTGACTGTAACCTCCGCCTCCCTGGCTCGAGCAATTCTCCTTTCTCAGCCTCCCTAGTAGCTGGGATGACAGGCGCGTGCCACCACGCCCGGCTAATTTTTGTATTTTAGTAGAGACAGGGTTTCACCATGTTGGCCAGAATGGTCTCCATCTCCTGACCTTATGATCCACCATCCTTGGCCTCCCAAAGTGCTGGGATTACAGGCGTGAGCCACCGCGCCTGGCCAATCACTTTAAATTAAAACTAAAATAACTTTGATAATTATAACCAAATGCCTCTTTTCATACATTAAAACACCTCAAAATATCAGAGTACACATATTTTAGGCAATTTTATTTTTTTACAAGAGAAACTAAAGATACAACATCAACGAAGTTGATCGGAATTTCCCAATGAAAAATTAGAAGTTTCCAAAGAGGAGGCTGGGGTGCAGTAGATTTTCTTAAACCATCAGCTTCTGAGATCCCTAAGCACATGGCCATTTGCTCACATCACGTGTTTTATGAAATGCCAGTCGAGAGGTGGAGTAGAATGGAAATCTAGAAATTACTGCCATGCAAATGTGCAGAAAAAAAGCTGTATGTTTGCATGTGAAGCTCATGGCATCTGCAGTCCTGGGAAGAATTAAATTCCTTACCTGTGGGCAGGTGTGTATTTGGCCACATGCCTTTACTTATTGGGCAAGACAATGTCCCTCAGCGCAGTGAGTCACTGCTTTTGGATGCAATCCTTCTGACTCAAGAGTAACAACTTTGTTTTTCAGGCACAGTTTGTTTCCCCCATCTTCCCCTTCCCCCTGACTCCTGTCTCTCCTCCTTTTCATGCTGATTATCAGTTCCTAATGGAGGAAGAAGAAGGGAGGAATTGATGGGTTTGAAAGACAGAACCCCAGTTTACAGAGTTGCAAGGGAAATAGGAAAGCAATATTTGGAGCCTGGTGCTCAATTTGCTTTAAGCTTTAATCAGGCAAGAAGGATAAGCTGGGAACAGCTCCAAGGAGGTAGGTTGCAGAAAAGCAGCGTCTCCATGGCCTTCTCAGCAAGCTCAGGTGCAAAAGATAAGCATACATTGTCTTTGAAAGGAGAACAGTCTTTGAAAGTAGAATAGTCAGGGAAAGAGGGCTTCTTCGGCAGCCAGCCTTCCAGATGGGGTCAGTATGGACAGCCTCACGAGCAGCTGCAGTTTAACCCAAACAATCACACATGTTTGTAAGTGCCTTTCGTCCAACTTGCTGATAGTGTAATGACAATAAACAGAGCAAATGAAGTAGCCGCTTCAGCAAGGAATGAGTTTTCGAAAGAAGAAACCCGTGTTTTTGAGAAGAGCATTTCTAAACTTCATTTAATTTGCTGCATTTGGGCTCTTGAAAAAAACTGATGATAGCTCACATTTTAATTTGCTGTGGTTATTTAATCTTACTCCAGTTAAATCATCTTCACCAATTTTTTTTTATAAACTTAAAAAGATTGCCTGTTTGTTTACATAAGGGTACTTGGGTAGGAAAGAATTCAATTTCCATTTATTTAGCTATCGTGGGTATAATACAACTGTCTCCATATTTAACTTTCTCATTTATTTTCTACCATGACCTCTTCCATTAGCTCAATAATGCTTATTAAGTAATCAGATTAGCTAGGTGATAAACTGCCGTATGCAAATTTTTTGAAAAGGTGGTGGCTTATAAATACATTCCAAGATAAATAAAAATAGTGAAAGTATGAAGGTCACCTTTGAGAGGATGGAAACAATTTTCTTTCACTAGAGTTTCACAGAGAGAAGGCCTGAGACACAGAGGGAAAACACAATAATTTTCTGAAAGGTAGAAATAGGTGATGGACTGAGAGGTGAGTGTCTGGGACCGGGGGTCCCAGACAGGGACCCAGGCAGGGCTTGGGGCAAAACTTCTTAGAGAATGTATCAGAAGTTATATTCTGCAGCTGCTAACAGGAACTGTGAAATAGTGTCCTCCACAAGATGAGGGTTTATATGGATCTCATTTAAGCCCAGATGTAGGCAAGCTGTTCTGTTATATGGCAGTTCCCTAATGTCATCAGGAATCAGGCTCTCTGCTCTCATCCTCAGGCTTACAAAATGGTTGTTGGAGCTCCGGCAATCACAGCCATGACTCAAATAGGAAAAAGGAGGAAGAAAAGCATGAGTGAAGGGGACTGCTGATTAAGGAAGTCTCCTTTACAGAGTTTCCCCTGATGTGCCCCTACATCACAAGCCTGTCTGCGAAAGGGCTAAGGAAGGTAGTTTTCTGGACTGGGTATCTGCCTCCTTCTCCCAGTGGTTCTGCCAGTAATGAAATAGGAGTAATGCTAATCAGATAAGATTTAGAATCCTTTGTCATAATGCAGTAGGAAGGATAGCCATAGATTAACAGTATTGAAGGCAAACCTTGCTTGTTTTATTATTTTAGCAAGGATCAAAATTTTCAGGAGGCAAAATGTAAATGTTGCCTTTTTGTTAAGATGATTTAGCTCTGGACACTACAAAATCAAGACTACAACATGTGACTGCTTCCAGGGATGGCTGAATTATCAAGGCAACAATTAGAGAAAATTCAGATCACTGAAGAATTAAATGTTGATATTGATCTCATAATTCTACAGAGCTATACTGGCAAGAAGGGTACTATGATTATTACTATTGTGAATGGTGTTTGAGAGTCAGGAGATGAATATGGAGTTGCCTCATTTTCTTTAAAGCAGTTTTTCAGAGGTCGCTTAAACAGCTGGATCTGCCTCCCTGGAACCTATACGATAGGGACAAAAGGCCCCAGGGGCCCCAGCATTGGAGAACTTGTAGTCACTAGAACTTTTCTAATCGATGTCCACAGGTAATAAATGACTTTGTGCAGTTGGTTGTGGTATTTATGCTCCAAGGAAACGTAAAACTCTGATATTTATCTTGCAGCTCTTTGTCTATTGGCAACCGTTGATCTCTTCTCAAAAACTTCCAGTGACACACACATGTCCCTCATCTCCACCTATCACACACAAATGGGATTTAAGAAACAAGGTCACTCCAAAAAAAAGATGTTAGAAAAAGCAAAAAAACAAAAACAAAACAACAGCAACAAAAAACCCTTTTGTTAACTCTAAATAACAACTCTGTTGTTGCATCAAATGAAAATAAGTAGAAGTTGCCAGAAATGTAGTCCTACCATATTTGAAATATTTATTTTACCTTATAACTGGGGCAAGCTTATGGGAACAAGGAGTGGGTTTGATGATGGCAATTACTTTACATGGTGTCAGTGGTTAGAATATAGCCCAGAAGATTTGGTTGGATTGCAATCACCGACTAACTCCAGAAGCCTCTGTGCTTGGATTAGCTTCACTGGGCATGAAATAAGGCACAAAATTAACTGTTCTTTTCTTTTTCTGGAGAATTTTACACATAGCTACACCCCACGTGAAAAATAGAAATAATTTTTGTTTTTAATACTGAACCAACTAAAAAAATGTGAAAGAAATAAATTCAAGTGTGTGAAAGCGTAAGGAGGCAAAGGAAATAATTCTATTATATTTATTTTTCAACAAGGGCTTACATCTGTTTCTAATTTACACAGATTATTGACACATCTGGATGTTTGGCCTTAGGAATTGTAAGTTGCTGCAGTGGCATTTATTTTTTGAATCAACTCCTCAGACCACCCTGGAACTCGTGCACTAGTTTGGAGAGGAGGTTGTGATATTTTAAATAAAGTTACCTTCTGGCATTTTGAAACCAGTGCAAATGGGATTCTGTCATCTTGCGTTTTATAAATTGTGGTTTTGCATTTTTGACACCTGCAGGAAAAATAAGAACGAAGCCAAAGACCTAAATGGCTTGACAATGACAAATTATGATAGCCAGATAAAGCTATCAGGGAGACGCTGGAGAATGATGTAGTTAGCCACTCACTTTAACTGTAGGGGACCCCAGATTTCAGCAGAAACAAAATAGTTAAAGAGCCAGTGACTGATGAAAATGCTGTTTTAACGTGGCCTGATAGGAGCGTGCATTCTAATGAGGAGAATAGGATTGTTGAAAAGTAGGTTTGATTAATACTTTACCTCTTGGACTGATTCCTTTGTAATCGGGAGCTAACTTTTCTCCCTATGTGGTCTGATTGTAGTAATTTATTCCAAGGGTATGAACAATGGGAATCATGAAGTAGACCTTTCAGATTTGAAAAAACAAAAACAGAAACATGATGAAACGCTTATTTCATGGCAAATATTTCTTAAATGGAATAGCATGATTTTATTAAAAGCAACAGAAGACCATACATCAAAATCCTCATGCAAATTGGGGAAAGCAAAACCAAAGGCTCCTATAGTTCTTTAGTCTAAAGGTACAATAGAAATAATTAAGCACACAAAGTGGTGTGATTAGTTTTGTTGAAGAAGGCTCTTTGGAGTTCTCACAGTAGTTTTGATTTTTTGTTTAGCTGTCACAGCAAACCTTAAAAATTCTCTCCCTTTGGATATAAAGAGTTACTAGACTGGGTGATACTGCACAGCAGACTGACAGAAGAAAAAATGACATCTGGCTTTATCATTCCTTAGAGGCAATTACTGCGCTTTCCTTTGAAAGGAAATGATCATATTTAGAGAGCATCTGATATATCCTAGAAACAAACCTATCTATTGTGCTGACATTCTTGTCTTTAGAAATTATTTTGTTACATCTTCACAAAGCAAAAGCACCAAATGTATGTCAATGCCTGAAATAAATGATAAAATGTCCCCATGTATCAACCTAAAATCAATTTATAATGTAGAATGGAGATTCACTTCTTAAAACCTTCTAGTAGAGCTGGCAGGGAAGGAATCAGAATCAGAGGCCAAGTCCAAAGACTCTACCTTGCATAAAAGAGTTATGTAATTAGCATGTTCCTATCTCCATTTAAGTACTGTTTTCAATATTAAGAGCCTATTAGGTGTCCACTGGGATCAATTAATGGCCTCTGGGAATGGCTTCATTGCAACTAAATAGGGTGTCACCAGAGTATTGTACAGTATTGACCCAAATGACTTGAGACCTGTCTTCTAGTATTACCTATAATCCTATTATTTTCAAGCCTCAGATCTTCTGAATGTGGGAGTCCCAAAGCTAATGTGAAAATTTTCTAGGTAAATCTTAGTGTTAGTCTTGATAAAGAACCAAATGGGCCTTTAAGAGATGCTTTGATGATGGAAGATAGGAGTACACATGAAAAACTGAATTCCACAGGTAACACAAGAATTGCATTTAAGTGTCGTTTTGCCTTTCTTCTAACTAGAGTTTAAGTAAGTCACAGTCAGCTACTGTGACTTACTTAAATAGTAACTGTAAGCTAGCTTGGGAGTTGGCCGTGGCAGGGACCAGGGATTCAGTGTCTTTAATGACAGACCTTTGGAAATGCACATGGACACTGACCACTAAATAATGAGCTGGTAGAAACAAGTCAGAA
>NW_016107344.1:8700040-8744268 GCF_001604975.1 Cebus imitator
CAGGTGGCCTTGGGAGACCGAGGCAGGTGGATCACCTGAGGTCAGGAGTTCAAGACCAGCCTGACCAACATGGTGAAACCCCATCTCTACTAAAACTACAAAATTAGCCAGGTGTGGTGTCACATGACTGTAATCCCAGATACTTGAGAGGTTGAGGCAGGAGAATAATTTGAACCTGGGAGGCGAAGGTTGCAGTGAGCTGAGATCACACCATTGCATTCCAGCCTGGGCAACAAGAGCAAAACTCTGTCTCAAAAAAAAAAAAAAAAAAACCATTTTGGAAGGGTGTCTGGTCAAGTATGGAAGTGTTTCTTTTCCAGGTGGGTCATTTAGTTGGGTTGGAATGCCCCAGACGTAGTCACCCCTCACAGTACATCTAAGGGAATTTGTTTCTCTTTCAGTAAGCCTTTCCTTGGTTTATTTCAGGCCTCTGTTGGAGCTACTAACCAAAAAATAAAAAGAAACTGGAACCAGAGAGGATCAGATGTATAAATGCCAATTCAGAAAGGCGAGCCAAGCAGGAGAAAAGAAAGAAGGAGGGGAGACCAAGATCAGAACTCGGTCGACTCCTGATTCTCCAAGGCACAAATTCTCTGCTGTGTTACCTCCCCAGGCCTCTCTTCCGCTCCTCTCTTCTGACTGGACATAGGGAATTGGAGGAACATGTCTTGGAAAGATGCCATCACGTGCTTAGACTGAGGCAGTCCCAGAAGTCTGGAGCTGGAGGATAACATTAGAGGCCCCTAGTCCAGTTTCCTTATTAAGTTTCTTTATTATACAGATGAGGACTCAAGGCCCAGAAAGGTGGAGGGATGAGTGGACATGAGAAAACAAATGACTTTGTTTAATTTTCTGATCTCAAGTAGGAGGAAATAATTAGAAAAAATATTCCAAACATTTAAAAAGCTGTTTCTTAGTATTTATTGACTATGCATGGTATGTTTCATCCTGAATTTGATGCAGTGGTATAGAAAAATCATGGGCTTGAACATATTTCCTCAACAGACAAACTCGACACATATAAAACTCTCAGCCAGTGGTGTTAGAAGCAAGGGTAAATGTGGATGACCACACTCTGAGGGTGATAGTTTGTCACTCAAGAAAGGAATGGCTTTCCTCTCCAGCCTTCTGGGGCTTACAGGCTAGATGGAGTTATATAGGAATCGTGTGAAGCCCATGATCAGACATGCGCCACACTGATGGAAAGGGAAATCCTCTGGAGTTTTTGGTTTGTGGAGGTAGGAGAATCCTCTCCCTTCAGCCATTCCAGAGGGCCTGTTGCTCACGAGGATTTGGAGTCTTGAGATGGTTAGAGATCATTACCTGAGTCATCAGAAAGAAGTCCCTGACTTATTCTCTCTTCCTTCTTCCTTTTCTGTTTTCTCCTTATCACATCGTGGCCCAAGGCTTTCTAGAAGACCTGTTCTGATTTCAGAATCTATTGTCCATGATATTTCTCAATGTTTTCTTTTCTTTTTTTGCTGGTTGGATCACAGTCAGCTTTGATCTCTCATTAACCAGAAATTTCTATTCCTTTGACTCATTCATTTCCTTTACCAGGAAATTAAAAATGAGCCACTGTTTTATCAGGTATAACCTGTACATGATTTTCTTTTCTTTTCATATGGTGTTTAAGTTGTTCGCATTTATATTTTAAATTTGTTTTAGACCTATTTTGAAAAGGAGATATTTTATTTCTTAATTAGAAAGACCTTTATTCCTTAGCATAACTTGAACCTTTTGCTTTTCTGGGTTGAGTACTTAGTACTTTAGAATTATATAGAAATATATAATTCTTTACTTTCTTTATAAATATATTTTGTTATATAAACTCATATATACTTTTTTATAACTCATTTTTTTCATTTAATATGAGTTTTCAGCCATTATATTTTATTTGGCAACATCAATTTTGCTATTGTTATAGAATACCTCTAAAGTTCAAGTTTTGGATTTCCAGGTATGACCTCCAGTTGTCTTGATGAGAGAATATACATTCTGTATCCAAAATGTCACTCAGGGCCAATTGATCCTTTGAGATTTGACTCAAATACCTTGTCCCATGTGCAGTGAGAGACTCAGTCTTCCTGAATGTCTCAGGTCATTGAGCGGACAGGGCGCCGCCATTTCTCCTGCCGCCTTCTGGCCCCGGAGTCCTGCTTCTGTGGATTAGTGCGGTTCATGGTTTACTCACATCTGTGTGCTATTCTTTTTATGAACTGTGCACCCCACATAGACCATTGTCCAAGTCCTTTCCTGTCTGTCCACATTCCCAGGCTGTGTGTACAGTACACATTCACTGAAGTTTTGGGACAATGGAATTGTTTAATTAAAAGAAGTTTAAATTATAGCATCATTAAAATAAATAACGACTGGGTGTGGTGGCTCACACCTGTAATCCTAGCACTTTGGGAGGCCGAGGTGGGCGGATCACCTGAGGTCGGGAGTTTGAAACCAGCATAGTCAACATGGCAAAATCCTGTCTTTACTTAAAATACAAAAATTAGCCAGATGTGGTAGCCTGTGCCTGTAGGCCCAGCTGCTTGGGAGGCTGAGGCAAGAAAATCGCTTGAACCCAGGAGGCAGATGTTGCAGTGAACTGAAATAGTGCCACTGCACTCCAGCCTGGGCAACACAGCAAGACTCAAAAAAAAAAAAAAAAGTAGATAATATTGCAGCTCTTGCAAATTTTTGGTCTTTAGGTGCTTCTTACTATCTGCTTTTACCAGCAGGCTGCCTGGTTTGTAATGCTCCTTTATTCTCCATCCCTCAGTCCCCACCCTGATTCCTGCCATTTTCTCTCTGGTTTCAATTCTATCTCTGGTTATTTCTTTCTTTTCTTTTCTTTTCTCTTCTTTTCCTTTCTTTTTTGTTCCTTCTCTTTTCTTCCTTCTTTTCTTTTTTTTTTTTTTTTTTTTTTTTTTGAGATGGAGTCTCGCTCTACCACTCAGGCTGGAGTACAGTGGCACCATCTCAGCTCACTGCAACCTCCACCTCCTGGGTTCAAGTGATTCTCCTGCCTCAGCCTCCTGAGTAGCTAGGATTACATGCATACACCACTACCCCAGGGTAATGTTTTAGTAGAAATGGGGTTTCACCAGGTTGGCCAGGCTAGTCTCCAACTCCTGATCTCAAATGATCCACATGTTTCGGTCTCCCAAAGTGCTGGGATTACAGGTGTGAGCCACTGTGCCCAGCCAAATCTTGTTATTTCTTACGCTGAGAATTTAGTTCTCTGGGTAAGTCCTGCCTTCCATCAAGGCATCGCTTTAAGACCTCAGTTTACACCCAGTGTTTCATCTAGGTATATTCCCAGTCAAGACACATATTCCCCCTTTGAAGAACTCTAGCACCTCTTGTCAATCCTCTGTGTCAACACACCTCTCATCTCTCCTTCCAAATTACATGAATTTAAACACAAAGAAGCCAGACTGTCTTTGAAGAAATCTTTTCATATTCTTACTATTTTAAATGCCTTGTCTCATTTCATTTGAAAATATTTTAATATTATGCCTTATCTTACATAAAAAAGCCCACAAAAATTATGAAAGCTATATATGTTGTCAAATTTAATACAACTGAGTCTAAGTGAAAATATCAGATCAGCTTTTACAAAAATTGTTTGTCATGTATTATTTCATAAAGTTTTACCACATCATTGCATCAGACTTTGTTCATTTTTTCCCCTCTAGTGATTTGAAGTTATACATTCCATTTTTATCTTTTATGGTTAGGGTCAACTTAAAATACATATATAAACCTAGTTTTTGGCAATTAAGAATGAAAATGTTTGAATTTTCCCTGAGCTAAGTGAGAAATTTCACATACCTCATCAATTTTCAGATATTGTTGAAACAATTTGAAGTTTTAGTTCCAGATTAGTATTATTTTATATAACACATTTTCATTTTTTCTTTCTTTTTTTTTTTTTAAATTGAGACAGTGTCTCTCTCTGTCTCCTAGGCTGGAGTGCAGTGGTGTGATCTTGGCTTACTGTAACCTCCCACTCTTGGGTTCAAGTGATTCTCGTGTGTTAGCCTCCCAAGTAGCTGGGATTACAGGCATGTGCCACCATGCCTGGCTAATTTTTGTATTTTTAGAGATGAGGTTTCACCATGTTGGCCAGGCTGGTCTCCAAATCCCAACCTCAGCTGGTCTCCTGCCTTGGCCTCCCAAAATGCTGGGATGAGAGGCATGAGTCACCTCACCCGGCCATAACACATTTTCACTTTCACTTTCAAGAAGCCCCTTTATCTTTTCAAACAGTGTATCAAGTTTCTTAAATTCATTGACAACCATTGGGTACCACCTTCATTAGTCATTACATTTATTTCTGGGAATATTGTTTTCTTTTCTTGAATTTTTTTATTTAAGAAGCAAAACAACCCAAAACCATATATATATATATATATATATATATATATATATATATATAGAGAGAGAGAGAGAGAGAGAGAGAGAGAGAGAGAGAGAGAGATCGAGAGAGAGAGAGAAGGTTTTTTTTTGTTTTGGGTTGTTTTGCTTCTTAAATAAAAAAATTCAAGTGTGTATACACACACACACACATACACACATATATATACACACACACACACATATATATATATATATATATTTTGGAGACAGAGTCTTGCTCTGTCGCTCAGGCTGGAGTGTAGTGGCATGATCTTGGCTCACTGCAACCTCTACCTCCCAGGTTCAAACAATTTTCCTGCATCAGCCTCCCAAGTAGCTGGGACTATAGGCACATGCCACCACACCTGGCTAATTTTTGCTTTTATTTTAGCAGAGAAGGGTTTCACTTTGTTGCCCAGGCTAGTCTTAAACTTCTGTGTTCAGGCAATTTACCGCTTCGGCCTCCCAAACTGCTAGGATTATAGGCATGAACCACTGTGCCCAGCCAAACCTCCTCAGTTTTGTGTCTGCCTTGGGCATCAAATGCATGCCAGGGCCGCTAGTTTCCTCTACCTTGGTCAACCCTGGCTTTGATTCAGAAATGACAAACTACGGTTGATGACAGGTCTTCCTTACTCTTCATGAATGTTGACACTGGGTCTGAAGTTTGCACAGGCCTTGAATGTGTTCTATTGATTTCTGTGATCCGTCCTTGCCTGTAGGCCTCATCTCATTGAGAGGGTCTTGATCGGGTGTGAGTGGAAGGCAGACCCAGTGGGCTTCTCCTCTGCTGGGTAGCCGGTATGTGCTGTTTGTTGGTAAAGCATTAAAACTCTCTAGTTTTCTTTTGGATTATTTCAGGAGAATAGGAAGTGACATTCATGTGCTTAGGAAACCTGGTAGTTTTAGGTTTGTATCTTGAGCTGCCACTTGTATTTACCTTTCTATGCTTTTGTCCTCACCACTTCCCATATCTGTTGATTTTGTTCTCTGCAAAAGGTATGGTAGGGTAGATAAAATAACGTGAGGAATCATCTCCAGGAACCTATGTCAGAACAGTCAGGAGCGCACAGGATAGTTGGGGAGAGCTGATGAGCACACAGGAAACATCACACAGTGGAAAGAAGCCAAGAAGTGGAAGAGCTGAGGTCAAATTCCCACTCCATCGTAAGTCGTGTGAACTTGGATAAGTCCCTTACATTTTCAGAGTCTTATTTATGATTTCCTCTGCCAAAACAGATATTTCACTAAGAGCCACATAGGTGGCAGCAAGGAAGACAGAAAAACATAAGAAACAACTACTCACTGACTAGGGAGGCAAGTCAAGCACACCAGATAGTGTAAGAAGGCTGGTGTCCTGCATGACCATGACCACTCTGTTGCACTCCCATGAGGTCAGGGAATGACGTAAGATAGAGGGAGAGGAGAGATGTTACTTAACTTTCAGATAGTGAGCCCCTGAATACACTGTCTAATACTTGTTTTGATCTTTGATCTCAGTTTTAACATAGCAGATGGGACACACATTTGGCAAAAGTGCAAAAGGAAAGTTCTGGAACAGGTGGGGCAGCTGGCCAGTAGTAGCCACATTCATCCCCAAACAGTGTATGTGACATTGAGTCCCTGATGCTGTGAACATTCTGCTATCAGACAGGATGTGTTCCCATCTCATACGGTGTCTTCCATATGTCTCAAAATGTTGACAGCCTTAAGAAACCACGGAAAGAGCAAATAAAAGGTGAGGAAGAGAGAGATTACCCAGGACAAACAAAGGGATGGAGGCCAGCTGTTCTCCAGCCTCGGTGAGGACAAAGGGTTCCTCCTGTGAACTGTCCGAGCTCATGATCCATAAGCTTATTCCGCTTAGCACTCCCTGTCGTGGAGTGTGGTTGTTTGTATGCGAGGCTAATGTTCCCTACTGAACCGAAATCATCTGGAGCCCACAGCCTGCCTCTTTTGTCTTTGGGTCCCCTTAAGATGGGCCTTGTATTTAATAGGAACTCAGTGACTGTGTGTTGAAAGCATAGGCAGGCTGGAAACCGCAGTGGCAGGAATATAAATCACATAGAATTAAGGTCCATTTTCTTGAGGGTTGTTGAATCAGGGAATAATTTTACCAAGGGAATATTATCTCCTCTAGAGGTCTTAAAAAAAAACTCCTCCTCAATTTGAAATGATTTAAATATGGTCTTGCGTGTGGCCAGAGGAAGTGAGCAGCTGAGCTCTCAGTATTCTGTCCAGAGCCCAGAGCTCTGATCTATGATGAGAAACATCAGCTTCAACTTCTCTCCCTTTCATTCTTTCTCTTCCTCCACTTCCTGGTCAGCCATGTTTGAATCCAATTGACAGTGCTAAATGAACAGTAGGATTCTTACATTTTGTACTTTTCATGAAAGTCTCTGAGTAGCTGAAAGAGAGATCTGGGCTTGGGGTTATTCACCAGAACAAGGTCCAGCTGTTATCTGAGGCTGTGGCAGGTCTCTATTTCTGCCACTGTGATGACTGGGCACTTGGGAGCAAATCAGATGGCAGGGCTGCCTCCTTCATCTGGCCTGAATGAAACTGAGGCTGTGCATATGCGGTTTTCTGGAAATCTTCCAAATAGGGACTCTAGCCTTAGCATGAAGGTTTTTTGCTTTTTGTTTATTTTTTTAAAGGCATCTGAGATTTTGCCAATAGTCCTTGGACATAGCCCTTCATGCCATCCATCATATGCAGAGGCCAGCGGGAAGCTTTCCCCGTTTTCTGCTCTGAATCTGTGACACTCAGTGAAAATAAAGGGATTTTTTGACAAGGGAATTACATTTTTTCTTTTGACAGTGAAATTGTGTTTCTCTAGTTAAAAGGAACTTTGAATTCTAATTTTTAAATAGTTTTGGAATGAGATGTTCAGGACCATTAAAAGTGCATTTTAATTTTTGATTTCTTATTTTGTTTGGGCTCCAGAGCTTCCTAGTTTTCTTCTTCTTCTTTTTTTTTTTTTTTTTTTTTTTTTTTTTTTTTTTTTTTTTTTTTTTTTTTTTTTTTTTTTTTTTTTTTTTTTTTTGAGGCAGAGTCTCACACTGTCACCTAGGCTGGAGTGCAGTGTTACGATCTTGGCTCACTGCAACCTCCACCTCTTGGATTCAAGCAATTCTGCTGCCTCAGCCTTCTGAGTAGCTGGGACTACAGGCACCCACCACAACGTCCAGCTAATTTTTGTATTTTGTAGTAGAGTTGGGGTTTCGCCTTACTGGCCAGGCTGGTCTCGAACTCCTGATCTTGTGATCCACCTGCCTTGACCTCCCAAAGTGCTGGGATTACAAGCATAAGCCACAGTGCCCGGCCCTTAGTTTGCTTATTATGATTGTTTTTTAGGAGTGTTAATACTTTATTTTGGTGTGAAGATGGAAAGCTGGAAAATACACTGAATTTAAAATTTTCTTGTTTCCCCTTCCCATTGTAGAAACTCCCTTTCCTTCAGAGCTAATTTGTTCAAACTCAAATACTTAAAAACTACAGCAGCCAAACAAAAGACAGGGATAAAAAAAAGGAGGTAGCCTGGGCCAATAGTGTCACTTGGTGTAGACTTCGGAGGTGTTGAACAGGAGCCTCTGTTTCAGTTTTCTTCTTTTCTTTCCTCCTTTCTCTTCAGAGAGGGGATCTCAAGTAGTTAGTGTGACCAGTTTCTTGAAGCCTGCTTCAGTTGCTTGCCTGAAGTAGTTTGCTTCTATTTCTTAGAAGTTCCTTTTGAAAAATAGTGGTAAAGGGGTGAAGAACTGTTGGTGTTTTGATTAGACCAGGTTCTTTGTGAAAGAAAAGAAAATGGGGGTTCAACATTGACCTAAAATGTATTGAGCCCACCCTCTGGGTCAGGCACTGGTATTGAAAGCTGGGAGTGGCATCTGCATCTTGCTGCTTATCCTGTAACTCCAGGTCTCCCAGGGAGAAGAGGCGGTGAGCATGCTGGAGGTGTGTGTCTGAATCGCAATAGGACACTCAGGGGCAGGCATGTTGGGTTACTGAAGTTGAATAACCATTCAACTTCATATTCTGGGAGTTTTAATTGTATAGACCTGTTCTCCAGAATGGCATCACTAGCCCCATGTGTCTGTTGAGCACTTCAGATGTGGCTAGTCTGAACTGAAACGTGCTGTGATTGCAAAATACATATCCTAATGTCTTAGACTTCGTATAAATAAAGGAAGTAAAATATCTTGATATTTTTCAGTAACTACATGTTGAACGATAATATTTTGGATTTAATATAATAAAGTACTAAACCTAATTTCATCTGTTTCCTATACTTCCTAAAATGGGGCTACTAGAGAATCTAAAACTACACATGCAGGATTGTCTTTAGTTCAAGAGGTTACTTCCTCACCCAGGACTTCACATCTGCGAAGTTACACATGTGGCTTACATAATATTTCTACTGATGGTGCTGGTCTAGACATGGCATTGGAAAGAAATGGGGACAATTCTCATTATATCTTGTCCTTCATTCTATTTCTTATAAGTGCTAGAACAGTGAATTTTGGCAATGATATGTTGCTTTGAGCGATGCACATGGCCTTCTCCATGTGCCTCTTGCTTTGCTAACAAGATTATAAATATCTTGAGTGCCTTTAAGTCGTAGCGTCAGCAAACTCATAACGAGTGATAATTGTTGTGTCAGGTATGGTGCTAGGTTCTGGGATTGCAAAATTAAATAAGACCTGTCCATTGCCCTAAGAACTGCTATCTAGAGATAAGGCAGGTGTAAATATACAGCTGCCAGAATTAAATGCAAGCCTGGGGGCTGTGGCATTCCCATCATGGGAAGAGGAATCCAGAAGGATGGGGCCTGAGTCAGCTATTTCTATAATATCCCCAGCTCTACTAAATGATTTTTATATATAAGTTGTTTTTCACACACAAGTACAGTCATGCATCGCTGAACAATGGGTACATGTTCTGAGAAATGCATTGTCAGGCGATTTCATCATCCTGTGTGCATCATAGAGTGTGCTCACACAAACCTAGATAGTATGACCTACTTCTCACTCAGGCTCGATGGCACAGCCTATTGCTCCTAGGCTATAAACCTGTATAGCATGTTACTGTACTGAATTTGGTAGGCAGTTGCAACACCAGGGTAAGTAGTTGTGTATCTAATGTATCTAAACACAGAAAAAGTACAGTTGAAAACAGTATAAAAGATAATAAATGGTACATGTATTCATCTGTTCTTGCATTGCTAGAAAGAACTACCTGTAGACTGGGTAATTTATAAAGAAAAGGTTTGGTTGGCTCAAGGTTCCACAGGCTGTTTAGGAAGCATGGCTGGGGAGGCCTCAGGAAACTTACAATCATAGTGGAAGGTGAAGGGAAAGCAGGCATGACCTACATGCTGGAGCAGGAGGAAGAGAGCAAGGCAGGAGATGCCACACACTTTCAAACAACCAGATCTCATGAGAACTCACTATCATGAGAACAGCAAGGGGGAAATCTGCCCCCATGATCCATTCACCTCCCACCATGCTCCACCTCCAACATTGGGGATTACAATTTGACATGAGATTTGGGTGGGGACACAACTCCAAACTGTATTAGTATACCTGTATAGGGCATTTCTGGATGAATCAGTGAATAAGTCGTGAATGAATGTAAAGGCCTAGGGCATTACTGTAAACTACTGTGGACTTTATTTTTATTTATTAATTTATTTTTGAGACTCAATAGCCTAGGTTGGAGTGCAGTGGCACAATCATAGCTGACTGCAGCCTCAAACTCTGGGATCAAGTGATCCCACCCCTCAGCCTCTGAGTAGTTAGGAATACAGGCATGTGCCACCATGCCTGGCTAATTTTTAAATTTTTTGTAGAGACGAGTCTTGCTATGTTGCCCAGGCTGGTCTCAAACTCCTGGCCTCAAGTGGTCCTCCTACCTTGTCTTCCCAAAGTGCCGAGATTACAGGTGTGAGCCACTGTGACTGGCCCTACCGTAGCCTTTTTAAACGCTGAACTTACGCTACATTAAATTTGTAACACATATGTTTTCTTCAATAATATGTTAAACATAGCTCATTGTAATTTTTTAACCTTATAAACTGTTTTTTAACTTTTTGACCTTTTAGCAAATGCAGCTTAAAACACAAACATATTGTAAAACTATGAAAATAGTTTCTTTCTTTATATCCTTATTCTGTAAGTATTTTCCTATTTTTAAAGCTTTTTAATCTATTTCCTACCTAATTTTATTGTTGTTGTTGTTAAAAGCTAAAACAAAAACACACATCAGCCTAGGCCTACACAGGGTGAGGATTGTCATCACTGTCCTCCACCTCACATGTTGTCCCACTGGAAGGTCTTAGGGGCAATAACACACATGAGGCTGTCACCTCTTATGATAACAATGTCTTCTTCTGGAATACCTCCTGAAGGGCCTGCCCAAGGCTGTTTTATAGGTAACTTTTTGTTTTTAAAGTAAGAGGAACACACTCTAAAATACTGATAAGAAGTACAGTATAGTGAACACATAAACCAATAACATAGTCCTTTATTCTCACTATCAAGTATTATGTGCTGCACATAATTGTATGTGCTTTTCTTTTATCTGACTGGCAGCACAGTAGGTTTGTTCACATCGGCATCATCACAGACATGTGAGTAACATGTTGTGCTACAATGTTAAGATGGCTACAGCATCACTAGGTGGTAGGACTTTTTCAGCTTGATTTTAATCTTATGGAACCACTGTCGTATATGTGTTTCTTGGTTGACTGCATTGTCATTATGCAGCACATGAGTGTAAAAGATAATCATTGTAAAAAAATAAAGAAAATACAGATAAAGCAGAAAACACAGACCTCACAGTTGGCATGGTTAGCATTTGAATACAACCCTTTCCAGTAATAAGTTTGTCAAGTGTCAGAACTCAAACTCACATTAGGCATAACAGAAAAGAGTATTTGTGGCTTTTCAATGGCCGGATCTAGAAAATCAAACAATAATCATCTCTTTCTCTCTCTCCATCTTTTATCTGTGCTTTCATCTGTTCTGGCTTCATTCCCAGACTGATTTTCAGCTCATTCTGGAAAGATGAACCCTGACAGTTTAGGCTTATGTGATCCTTTGTGCCTATAGTCTCAGTAGTAGAGAGAGGGAGACAGGGAAAGACAGAAACAGAGTGAGAACTACCAGCTCCATTATTGTGTTCAAAAAGGGTTAATCTACTTGGTCCGTCCAACAAAATCCATGGATTAAGAAAGGGAAAGACTAGTTTCCCATAGACAGAGAAGCAGAAAAGAAGATACATCTGTGTATTACCTGCCCACCTACTTACTAACCTGCTTATTCATCTGGCACAATAAACTATTTAGGAGAGATGAGAGAGATAGGAAGGTGCCTATTACTTCTCAGCTTAATAATGAAGGCTCATTTACTGAAAGATGTATGACCAAAGCCAGGCTTATAGGAGAGTTATCCTTACCTCAGTGTGACCCACATCCAAGCTTTTTCCAAGAACAAGATTATGGCTCCTATTGCTGAGGTGCGCTTATCTCTTCTTTGTTGACATTTCTAGTAAGGAAATCAGTTGCAGCTATCTTTGGTATGGACACTGAACCACACTTGGAGTCTCCACATTCATTCTTGCTCGCGATCTGAGGGCCCAACTTCCCTACTTTAGCGAAAGAGAGCTGTCTGACTTTCTAGTCAAGGCTGAAGGTGCTGCTAGATTTTGCTAGAAGCAGGAAGAACTTCAGCGTGGAAGCTCCTGCTCCTGTTGGAGAGGGAAAGTGTTGCATTTTCCAAGAGAAGTAATGGAATGGGGGGCACAGGACAGAGACTCAAGGAATGGAACACAATTGGGTGTAGGGTGGGGAATCTGGAAAGAGACTGTGCAGGAGGAAGAGAGCAGTTTTAGAGGGCACTCTTGTTGCAAAGCCCTAAGTCGCATAGGGCCTTCTGTTGTGGTATAAGGAATAATGGTGTTAGATGGAATTTTTGTTTTTGTTCCTCATGCGCTGCATCCTAAAGTTTCAAGATGGACTTGACCCTGCAGTAGCTATAATGTTACCTGGAGAAGCAAGGTGTGGAAAAGGGAGGGTTTTATTATTTTTTTGGGATCTGATGGCGAAAGGGTGTCAGGTCTAAGCAGAAAAGTGAGAGACCCATGTGGCAGCAATGGCTATAAAGACTCCCTGGGTGTGAGAGACAGTAAGAGTGAATTCACTAATCTCTCTTTTCTGCTGAAAGGGTTCATGAGCTCCACCTCTGGACCCCAAAAAGAGGCCCTGACCTTTCCATATATACAATATATGTCACCTGGAAATGTCGGGATCTCCACCATCGATCCCTTGCACATCCACAGTCACTTGGATTTATTTCATGCTTTCATCATACTGGCCAGTTTTAGCAGAGAGGCACTAGGGTGGCAAATACAGAAACTGAGTGCCTTGGATGGCAGTAGATTTCAGAGCCTATTCAGGGTGCTCCAAAAGCTGACTGCATGGCATCCTGAAAGACATCTCTCTTGGTCTACTCCAGGATTCTTCTGGCTCCTAATAAAATAAAGACAACATTTTTAGATTGCGTAAAGGTCAAATAATGAGTGTGTGTATTGAAAAAAGATCAACCTTTGCCTGTATGCTTGATATACTACCTCTTAATCTGATCATGTAGAACATGGTTCTTAGACTAACATAGGACATGATAAAACTTGATTTGCAGAACAATGTACTTTGTAAAGTAGATGATTGCAAAGCACGTTAAATGTAGAAAGTATTATATGGACGCTTAATGATCATGGCAATTATTTTACAACTTAATTGTGGGAAAATGAAAGGAATAGAGTAGTTTAACGAATTCAAAAATTTATCAGACTGTGTACTGTGAGGAAGATAAAAAGGAGAGTTTGTAGCTTAACATTACCTTTTGTGAATGTTAAACCCGCAATCAGACTTCTCAGCATTTTTTAAACCGGAGACATAGTGTCCTTAGAGTTACAACATGATTTTGATTATGCAGATAATTAGCTTTAAGTAAATTATATTTTACATTTAATGAGAATCATATTTAAAAGAAACATATTATTTAAAACACCGGGCTCGGTGGCTCATGCCTGTAATTCCAGCACTCTGGGAAGCCCAGGGGGACAAATCGCCTGAGGTCAGGAATTGGAGACCATGGTGAAACCTCTTCTCTACTAAAAATACAAAAATTAGCTAGACATGGTGGCACAAAACTGTAATCCCAGGAAGGCTGAGGCAGGAGAATTGCTCCAACCTGGGAGGTGGAGGTTGCAGTGGGCCAAGATCACTCCAGCCTGGGCAACAGAGTGAGACCCCATCTCAAAATAAATAAATAAATAAAAATAAAATAAACAACAAATGTTATGGCGTGGCACTATCACAGCAGAGCTGATGAAATACATGTGCTTTAGAGAAGACTTACGTGCCTTTGGGATGTGACTCTTTCCACAAGTAGAAGCTTGTGGAGAGGCAGCCTGTATCCAAACTCAGCCTTCAGCACAGCTGAAATTGGGTGAGTTCCTTTTGTTAAAGTTTGTATATTGCAGTAATAAAGTGATATAATCCTGAGCTTTGGAGTGGATTTACTAAAGGCAATAATGCATGCTGTACATTTTACACTGAGGATTTCAAAACCCTGGTTATTTGTTCTATCCATTGACTGTCCCTTCTGGCCCTGAGAACTGTATAAAATGAGCTGAGTGGAAATGGATGCTTGAATTTTATTATATTTGGCTACCAAGTCAGTTAAAGAAATCACTTACCCTGCCCACTCACTAGAAGTGCTATTGGCCTTGGGATTTTTATACCTTTGGTCTTGGCTACAATAGTTTCTACGTAATAAATTGAGATTAAAGTTGTTTCCCATCATGAGATGAATAATATTTAACATAGCTATTCAACGTATCTAACTGGTAACCTTTGACCAAGTCACTGGAATAATTTAATTTTTTAAAATCAGATTTCATCCTGCTTTGAAGCAAATTGATTCACCACCTCAAACTAAAGTTTGAGATAAGCATTTGGGCATAAGCAGCTTTCCTAACCTACAAGGGAGGTCAGTTCCCAAAGAATCTTCCATTTTTGTGTTTTGGATTTACTTTCTCACAATCACTTTGCAACCTATCTGTATAGAATTTACGCCTTTGAGGTATAATCCCAAGTAATTTATCACATTTTCTATACGCTAAAATGAAATAGCTTAATTCTCAGGGGATTAGTTGAGAAAACATTTGTTGTTTTGGCCTACCCTCTGTAATCTATATTTCTTTAAGTTGTTAAAATGTCAAATTGAAAGAGGGTCCAAGAAAGCAACAATAAAGTTCAAAGAGAGTAAACCATATTCTACCCAGTTATTGCAGTTTTTTAATTGATCTCATTGATCCTGGATAATAAATGCACATTGCTGTAATTTTCAGAATCTCAAGAAGATTTAAAGACAACCAATTTAGGAATAAATGTATTACTAAAAAGACAGTTTTATTGGTCAGGTCAAGAGCTGGCTCTTTCTGGAAAAAAAATAAATAAAAGCTGTACTTGTATTTTCAATATTCACACAGATCCTTGTTTGACGATTTCCAAACATTCAAAGTAATGTATCTTTAAAAGTATGTCTGAAAGGTTAATATCTTTAGTTGATTAGCATGATTGAGGAATTAATGAATTCACTTTTTATTTATTCTGAATTATAATTGCTAATTTTTGTTGGTTAATCTAAGTAAGGCCTCGAGCCTTTATTAGAAGGGCCTGCCTTTGAAAGTTGGCTGCCTTGAATTTCCTCGGCTACACCCAAGACTTGTGAAATTCAAACATACTTGTAAATCTAGACATCTATTAATGCCCATCAATAACCTGTAATCAAGGCTTGAATCTATTAGCAAAACAGATAAACAGCCTTTGAAACGAAAAGATAAATATAAGAAATCACGAATATACCAATTGCTCTTGCTCTTTGATGTTACAGCTGTTAGACCAAATTTGGCCCCTAGCAATGAAGAGAGACGTGTGTGTGTGTGTGTGTGTGTGTGTGTGTCTATGTGTGTGTGCCCGTGCGCACGTGTGTGTGTGTGTAGCTGTGCATGCACACATGAACATGTATAGATATGTCCTCTCTGTGGATTTCAGCCTTTTAAGTAGTTCTGAAAAAGAATTATAACAGTTTTATGTGGGATATTTGCATACACACAGTGCTTTCCCACCCATATTTGAACAGTTTTTTTCCTTATTCCTTCTTAGTCATTTCCTCCTCTTCTCCCTGATACTACCTTAAATACCCAGACATTTCTCTACATTGCCTGTCTGCCCCCACAGGAGCCATTCTCCTCCCAGCATGGCTCTGCAGGTCCCACAATGGCAGAATCTGGATGACAGCCAATGGCCCAACAGCTGTTGCTGATGAGCAGCAGTGGTGTCATCATTAGCTGGGAGGACAGAATTGCTTTAGGGATGTCTTGTTGGGGCCTGAGAAACAATGGCCTGGATGGCCAGCCTAGCCAGCCATCAGGAGGCTCTGTGCTTCCTTTCTCTTTGAGCAGATACCAGCCTTGAGCCAGTTGTATCTATAATGGGCTCAATTGTAAAATGCAGCAGACTCTTCAGTTGCAGCTATGAAATCACAGGACACTGTACAGCAAGATTCGATTGCTTAAAAGTATATATGCATTTATGATTTTACATATATACAAAAATGCATGAAGTAGCTACACCAAATTATTGACAGTGCTCTGGGACAGGTACCAAGGCAGGTGCTGAAGACAAAGGCCAATCCTGTGCTGTTTCAGGACTATATGGTATAGAAGGGAAGACAATTACAAGGCCATGCAGTGATAAAGCCAGTATGGAGAAATATGCAGGCTGCCAAGGGAGCATTCCCGTCTGATAGTCCATGGCTCTTCCTCTTTGTTCATGGGTGTGTCATGTGTACACAGTAGCACTTTACAAAGGTTCAGTGGGCCAGGATTGCAAGAGAGACTAGACTTGAGGGAGTAGCATCTGGGGTCAGGAAGGCCAATCTGGAGGTGACCATAAGAGTCCAAGGGTTGAGGATGACATAGTCTTGATGAGCTTGGTGTCAAATTAAAGAAAAGGTTAGATTCATATATTTGATAAACACAGACACACACACACACACACACACACACACACACACACACACACACACACGATTTTCCTACAAACATAGATTCCTTTGAAACACAAACTATGAAGCCCAGAGTGATTTTGTGGGGTATAAAGCTTATGGAATTTTAGACCCCTTTATAAGAAAAAATGAATTAAAAATATAAAATTTGTTATAAAAATGAATATTGTGAATGAGTAAAAAATATTTAATCTGGCAAATATCACAAACACCATGATAATTTAAAATATGACATTATTTTTATTAACTGCATGAAATACTTTTATAATACATTTTTTGGCTTCATATTTTATTTTATTTATTTACATATTTTTGAGACGGAGTCTTGCTCTGTCGCCCAGGCTGGAATGCAATGGTGCGATCTCAGCTCACTGCAGCCTCTACCTGCCAGGTTCAAATGATTCCTCTGCCTCAGCCTCCTGAGTAGCTGGGACTACAGGCATCCATCACCATGCCACCATGCCCAGCTAATTTTTGTATTTTTAGTAGAGACAGTGTTTCACCATATTGGCCAGGCTGGTCTCAAACTCCTGACCTCGTGATCCACCCGCCTTGGCCTTCCTGGGATTACAGGCATGAGCCACCACACCTGGCCACCTTCATATTTTAAAATCACTTTTTATAACAAGATTTTTATAATAGTATTTTCTATGTGGAGACTGGAAATATAATGTAGTCTTTGCTCTAGCATAGTTAATCAAAATGTGTTTGTTGTTATTTATAGGATGCATAAAAACCATAGCCTTATTGCTACAGAGTTGTACCTTACTGTTAAGACTGAATATTTACATTCCCTACCCAAATTCACATGTCAAATCCTCATGCCCACTGTGATGGTATTTGGAGGTTGGGCTTTTGGAAAGCAATTAAGTCATAAGAGTGGACCCTTCATGAATGGAATTAGTGACCTTATAAAAGAGGTCCCAGAGATCTGTCTTATCACCTCTGCGTGTGAAGACACAGAGAAGTCAGCCATCTGTGCACCAGAAATGGGCACTTATCAGACACTGTATTAGTTCATCCTCACACTGCTATGAAGTACCTGAGACTGGGAAAAGGAAAGAGGTTTAATTGACTCATGGTTCTGCATGGCTGGGGAGGCTTCAGGAAACTTACAATCATGAAGGAAGAGGAAGCAAATGTGTCCTTCTTCACATGGCGGCAGGAAGGAGATGTGCAGAGCAAATGGGGAAAAAGCCCCTTATAAAATGATGAGATCACATGAGAATGCACTATCATGAGAACAGCATGGGGGAATCTCCCCCATGATCTAATCACCTCCCACAAGGTCCCTCCCCCAACATAGGGGGATTACAATTTGGATTACAATTCAAGATGAGATTTGGGTGGGGATACAGCCAGACCATATCTGGCTCTGCCAGCATCTTGATTTTGGACTTTCCAGCCATCAGAACCATGAGAAATAAATTTCTGTTATTTATAAGCCACTTAGTCTATGGTGTTCTGTTATAGCAAACTGACTGTGAACCTAAAAATAGAATAATTTTGATAAGTTCTTTTGTGTAATTCCTATCAATAAGGAAAAAAAAAGTTATGGTGAGGGGTTATTATACTTGTTCCTTATTAAAGCATATTTCTAAAAAAAGATATCTCTCGATGTTTAGAATTAAATCTACTTAAAATTTTACATATCTGAAGACTAGAAAAATTTCAAAGACTAGTGCTGTAGCTTTCAAAAATCTTTTTCATTCCCCACTAGTCATGAACTTAGAACAGATTAGGACACATTCCCTGTTTTATAGAGCAAAACAACTTTTGGTCTTGCTCCTTTGTGGCATGGCATAGGATGATGAGTAGCACAGTGGATGTTAGGGGCATTCTTTCTATGCAAGGAGAGTAATGGCTGCAAACCAAGTAAATGTACCTACCAAATCCAAAGTAAATATATCCTCCTCTGTTTAACCTCCCGTGAGCCCTGGGTATCAACTGTGACACTACTGATGTTTTGAACTGCATAATGCTTTGTAGTGTGAGCCTGTTCTCTGTACTGTAAGGTGTTTAACAATACCTCTGGTCTCTAATCTGTAGAGGTCAATAACATGCATTTGGTGGTGACAAAGAAAAAGGTCTCCAGACGTTGCCATATATCTCCTGGGGGGGAAATATCCCACCATTGGGTACCACTACTTCAAACATATCCCTCAAAATGCCTGTGGCCTCTCCAACATCATCTAACAAGAGGGCACTGTGACATTGCAGAGTTGCAGTGGAAAGATGACAGCAGTCTTTCCCTATTGCAGTAAAACTATTTTATATTCAGAAATTTCACAAAAAACATGTCAACACATTGCTGGGTGCCTCCCAGGTCCTTGGCAGAGGCCTGCAAAAGTGAAACGTAAATATGCTTCTGGGAAAAAACCTGTCAACACAATGACAATGGTGTGACATTTGTAGTAAATGCCATGGTCCAGGACTGGGTAAATTCTTGCCTCAAAAGAAACAAGTTTTCATGCAAATCCATTATTTTTTTGAATGGGTCATAGATAGGACCTAATTGCACATGGATCAATCGATTGCAGAGAACACTGGAATGCCTCAGAAACTGACAAAACTTTCTTGGCCCAACAGGAAAGCATAAGATCCACATTCTTCTTGGGATTGGTTGGCAATGTAAAATGATTCTTAGGATTAAGCGTAGTAAGCCAGGCCGGGCGCAGTGGCTCACGCCTGTAATCCCAGCACTTTGGGAGGCTGAGGCGGGTGGATCACAAGATCAAGAGATCGAGACCATCCTGGTCAACATGGTGAAACCCCGTCTCTACTAAAAATAAAAAACATTATCTGGGCATGGTGGCGCGTGCCTGTAATCCCGGCTACTAAGGAGGCTGAGGCAGGAGAATTGCCTGAACCCAGGAGGCGGAGGTTGCGGTGAGCTGAGATTGCGCCATTGCACTCTAGTCTGGGTAACGAGCGAAAACTCCACCGCAAAAAAAAAAAAAAAAAAAAGAGTAGTAAGCCAGTATATACCCTAGCCTTTAGCCATCAGTGTGAATTCTTATTTTAATGGTACCTCATGTATTAAATTCTGCCTATCAAGCAATAAAAATGCCACGACTTTGTAGCCTACCAAGTTTATTTTTTAATTTATTCTCTGTAAAACCTTCTCTTAAGGCATCACTTTTCTACGATAGTAAAAATGTCTCATGCTTTCATGCAATGAAGTTTCCCATAGAACTGGATGTTCAGATGAGTTGTAAGTCAACATCCAGTATCATCTGCGTATTTAAAATCTTGACTCCATCCTCTGCCATGGTTTTCCGGGGGCCTAGTGTGCATGCTCATGTTTTCTGTTCTGATGTTCAAATAGTACATCCTTTTCTTTTTAGTTAAGATGTGATAAGTTTGATAGTTTCCAAATGAGTGTTTAATAACTAGAAGAAAATAAACCCAACACACATAAAGCATAATGAAGTTTAATCAAATATCATTATAGAGGTTTATAATCATAACAATTAAGATGCAGCCATGAATTGACTGAGCTAGCTGAACTTAGGGGCTCCGCTGACCCCCCAATTACTTTCTGCTGTCTCAACCCTATTTAGTGAAAGTCATCAACAAATATCTCCTTTAGTCTTTAGATAGTCACAACTTTCCTATTACCTTGGTCACTTTTCTTTTCCTTTTAAAAAAATATGATACAGGATCTCACTCTGTCATTCAAGCTGGAGTACAGTGGTGTAATCATAGCTCATGCACTATAACCTGGAACTCCTGGGCTCAGGTGATCCCCCTGCCTCAACCTCCTGAGTAGCTAGGACTACAGGCACTATATTGACCAGACTGGTCTCAAACTCCTGGCCTCAAGCAATCCTCCTGCCTCAGCCCCCCAAAGCTCTGGGATTACAGGTATGAGCCCCTGTGCCAGGCCCCTTTTGGTCCCTGTCTTATGAGCAAGGGTTCAACTTTTTTTAAAAAAATGTATTTCTTTTTTTTAAAGTTATCTCTTACAGGAAAAAAAGGGTCAAACTTTTACTGAATTCTAAGCCTACTTAGAAAACAAAATTATACATTGGTTTATGGGCCTAGATTTCCTTCTTGCTTTCCTTGTGAGAACAAAAATGCTTACTCTGATAACTACTCATAGCACTAACAGGATAGTGCAAACCAAACTGCAAATTCCTTCTTCTTATGTAGGGGGATGTTATCCATTTTCATTTTGTGTTATTCCTTATTCCTGAAAAATGCCTCCTCCGCATCTCCATCTCCATTACCCTCATCCTCATCACCAAGATTCAAAAAGCAGACACTCTGGAATGTCTCTCATGATTGACCTTAGCAGGTCCTAAGCTCACATACAAATGGTTCATTCAGCAAACATTTATTGAGTGTATACTATATACTAGGCCCTAGAAATATATTCGTGAACAAACTGCCAGATTTCCCTACCTTCATGAGTTTTATATTATAGTTGATTTATGCTATATTTATTAAAGTGAATTTGTGAGAATCTCTTATAGGAATTTTAAGTGCCTTTGTATTTTATGCCACATAATAAATTTTTTGTTTGGGAGCATAAACTGTTCCCTACATAATTTCTGAATACAGGAGGCACTGAATCAGTCCTGTTAAATCTCTGTAAGTTCTTTCTTTATTTTAGCCAGCCTACATCTGAGACAATTGTCCTTTTCTTCTTGAGATGGAGCCCATCTTTGCTCAAGAGGTCTTCATCCTCAAAGATCATACCATCTCTAAGGAATTTTAAGTGTTCTGTGGGATACTAATGAAGAGACACATGTGCATTTCCACAATGCACCTGTTCCTATGATGGCCTTACTTTCCACTCAGCTCAGTCAAGAGCACCACCTAAGCACTATCCTTCTCTACTCCTTCAGAATAGCAAAAATAGCTTGTATATACTAAGGGCTTATTAAGAGCCCCCAAATGTCCTGAACATTTTTATGTGCATCACCTTGTTTCATCCATACAGCAGTCCTGTAAAGTAGGCAGAAGGGAAAATTGAGGCTTAGAGAGATGAAGGCACTTGCCCAAGGCCACCCAGTTAGGAAATAATAGAGCCAAAGTTCAATCTGACTCCAGCAATCAAACTCCAGAATCTTTTGCTTGACTTTCATTATGAACACCGTTATGTGTAGAACTTCTGTGTGAGTTGAGTCCATATGAATGCAAAGCAGGTTCTGGTCATTAGACTAGAAAGGCCTTTGTAAATTCTCTTTTACCACATGTCAGGCAGCAGCACCTCAGTGGGATATCTTCAACACAAATTGCCCAGTGGCAATGTCATGATGAAATATGATAGAGAACAATGTACCATAAAATTTTTAAACTAGAGAGAATCTGTTGGGCCATCTATATTACATATATACATACACGCATATGTACATATATATATGTGTGTGTGTGTGACATGTAGATATACATGCATGTGTGTATGTAAATTTGTATTCAAGAGTATCAGAGATTCTTAATTCAAGAATATACTTGACTAGATATAAATAGCATTCTTTGAAGGTGACATCTTCCTGATAAGACACTTAAAGGATGCTCTCAATTTTGTATATTAGGAATCCTCTGGAGATTTGTGCACGTATGTGTAAGTGCGTGCACAATTCCATAAGACTAATTCTTTTTCTTGCTACTCGTGGTACTGTCCTTATAAACCTATGATTCACAAAAGGAATGTAGCTTGGAACTCCTGCTATGTAAGCAGCTGCAGATACTTCAAATACCAGTGTACATGTGATCCAGGACTTGCTATAAATTTGCCCCTAAAAATAAAGTAACAAGTGACTGAGCAGCAATAGGAATTAATCACTGCAGTGCGTGAATGGAATGTGCTAGGCTCTACCTCAAAATCCTTTTATAAAAAGACTGATATAATTAAAACTCAAAAGAAACATCCGAGGATGCTATATTTGAGCAAATGTGCTGTGAAATTTTGGAAAAAGAGATTTTTTTTTTGTAAAAAGAAAGACATGGTAGAAAAGTGTTTCCATAACTTCTATATCATTGGAAATAGGATTATATTATTACATCACTGAAGAATTTATCATACAAAGGAATTTAAACTGGATTCAATCTTGGTATACTGAAATTTTTTGAAGGCCGAGGGGATAATCGAGCCTCTCAATTAAGCTGTTTGCCATGAAGGGAAATAACTTCACAGTTAAAATATCCACCAGGATTTGTAGCAAAGATTACTTTGGTGATTCAGACATGTGAATAACCATGTGAAAAAATCAAACATTTCAAGCTTTCAAAATTAAATGTGAACAATGGAATTTGTTAAAAAGCAAAAAACCAACCAAAGAAAAAAAGAATATGACTTCTTGGAATCTGTTATTCTATGACTATAAACACATTCAGCATCTAAATCCAATGGCCCCCTGTTCCTCTAACCCCTAACATGTCCTCAAAAAGGAGAAGGAAAAGAGAGAAAGAGAGGGAGGAAGGGAGGAAGGGAGAAAGGGAGGAAGGGAGAAAAGGAGGGAGGGAGGGAAACAAATTACTAAACAGAAGGAAAAGAAGAAAAAAACCCACTAACCAGCTCTTCTTAAAAGGCCATTAAACAGATGGCTCAGAAAGGCCTCTGTGACTCTAAGTACATCATAGGTAACAAAGTGTTTTAGTTGTTTGAAAGAGAATTTGATGGAAGATCAATTTTTGGACATAGGGAAAGTGGAAGATATTTCTTAAACCCACTTGAATTAACGAAGATCAAAGGTTAAAAGCTTTAAAAACCAAAAACTACATTAGCAACTGAACAGTAAATACCATCAACAGAGACACAAAAGAATTTAGCAAAACAAATATTAAATGAAGACAAGAAAAAGGAATTCATTTCAGAAGCCAAAAAATTCCTTTTCTTTGTATTTCGAAATTGATTTTGCAGTTTTAGACGGAAGTACTAATGGGTAATTTCTATTTAATGCTTTCTAAACACATGCACAAAAATCACTCTTAGCTCCAAATGGTCAGGGATTAAAACAGGTAGACTTTCTTGGACAGTTTTGCCACCACTCTACACTGCATTAGGAGCTGTGAGTGTTTCTACAATGAAAGATGATATGTTATCATCTGCAGCTCTCTTAATCTTACATGAATTAGGCTTAAAACCACACACTAAAAGCTGGTTTCTGTGGCAGTTTTTGGTTTCTAAAATAGGTGTGTTGCAGGGGAGAACCACTAGGGTGTTGAGAAGCCCAGGTGGTTATATCTTATTAATCTAACAATAAGAGGATCTTTTCAGGTAGGTGACAGATATTTATTTTACATTGAATCTTAAAAAAATTAATCATTATTGTTAGATGCAATAATGCATTTTCCTTCCTGCTGCAAGAGGAGAATAGACATGGTTAAACTTTTTTGAGGAGTCAGGGTTCTCATTATAAACTTAATTTGTTACTATTATAACATGATATTGCCGTAGCTGAAGGGTGTTTTCCCTTACATTAAAAATTGTTCAGCTGATCCAGACAAAGACACTACAAGAAAAGAAAACTATAAACCAATATCTTTGATGAGTGTTGATGCAAAAATCCTCAGCAAAATGCGAGGAAACTGAATTCAACAGCACATTAAAAGGATTATACACCATAACCAGTTGGGATTTATCCTGGGATGCAGAAATGGCTCAGTATACCAAAATCTGTCAATGGAGCACATCACATTAACAGAACAATGTAGAAAAACCACATGATCTTCTAAGTTGATGAAGAAAAGCATTTGACAAAACTCAATGTCCTGTCATGATAACAACATTCCACCAATTAGGAATAGAAGGAAATTACCTCAACATAATGAAGGTCACATAGGAAAAGCCCACAGGTAACATCACACCCAATAGTGAATAACCAAAAGCTTTTTCTTTAAGCTCAGGAACAAGACAAGAATGCCCACTCTTGCCACTTGTACTAAACATACTACTACTAGAGTCCTAGTTAGAGCAGTTAGATGAGAAATGAAAATAAAAGGCATCTAAATGGAAAAGAATGGAGTAATAGTGTCTCTGTTCACAGATGACATGATCTTATATATAGACCACCTTAAAGATTCCACAAAAAATTAGAACTGATAAACAAATTTAACAATGTTGCAGTATGCAACATCAACACTCAAAGTCAGATGTATCTTTATACACTAATAATAATGCGAAAGGAAACTAAAAAAATCCAATTTACAATAGCATCAAAAAGAATAAAGTACTTAGTAATAAACTTAACCAAGGAGGCTGATCTGGTTTGGATGTTAGTCCCCTTCAAATCTCATGTTGAAATGTGTCCCCCAAGGTTAGAGTGGGGTCTAGTAGGAGATGTTGGATCATGGGGGTGGATCCCTCATGAATGGCTTGTTGCCCTCGCCCCGATGATGACTGGTAACAAATTCATGCCAGATCTGGTTATTTAAGCGAGTATGGCACCTCCCCCACCTCTTGTGCCCTCTCTCACCATGTAACATGCCTGTTCCCCTGTCCACCTTCCACCATGAGTAAAATCTTGAGGTCTCACCTGAAGCCAGGCAGATGCAGGTGCCATGTTTATGTAGCCTGCAGAACCATGTGCCAAATAAACCTCTTTTATTCATAAATTAGTTTAAGGAATTCCATTATGGCAATGCAAAATGGACTAACAGAGGCAAAAGATTTGTACACTGAAAACTACAAAACATTGCTGAAAGACATTAAAGACACTAATAAATGGAAAGACTCCTGTGTTCATGGATTGGAAGACATAATATTATTAAAATATCCATACTACCCAAGTAATATATAGATTTAATGCAACACCTATCATAATCCCAATGACTTTTTTTTGCAGAAATAGAAAAATTCTACAATTTATATGGAATCTCAAAGGATCTCAAACAGCAAAAACTATCTTCAGAAAGAACAAAGCTAAAGGCCTCACACTTCCTGACTTTGAAATGTATCACAAAGCTACAGTAATCAAAATAGTATGGTACTGACATAAAGGCATATAGACCAATGGAACAAAATACAAACCCTGGAAATAAATCCTTGCATATATGGCCAAATGATCTTCAACAAGGGTGTCAAGACATACACAATGGAGAAATGATAGTCTCTTCAACAAATGGTGTTGGAGAACCTGGAATCCTGCACGGAAAAGAAGAAAGATGGATGCTTATTTTACATCAGATGGAAAAAATAAAATAGATTAAATAACTAAACATAAGACCTGAAATTATAAAACTCTTAAGATAAATACACAGGGAAAAGATTCGAGACGTTAAAATGAGCAATAATGCCTGGAAGAAAACAACAAATGCATAGGGAACAAAAGCAGAAATAGACAAATGAGACTACCTCAACTGTGCAACAAAGGAAACAATCAACAGAGTTAAAGAGTGAAAAGGCCATCTGTGGAACAGAAGAATATGTTTGCAAGCCACGTATCGGATAAGGGGTTATCCAATGTCTAGAATATATAAAGAACCACTACCATTCAAAGACAGATTAAAAAAATACTTGATTAAAAATGGGCAAAGGACTTGAACAGACCTTTCTCCAGAGAAGGTATATGAATGGCCAATAAGCATATGAAAAGATGTTCAACATAACTAATCATCAGGGAAATGCAAATAAAAATCACAAAGAGATATCACCTCATACCCATTAGGCTAGCCAGTATAAAAGAAACAGAAAATAACAAGTGTTGGTAAAGATGTGGAGAAATTGTAATTCTTATGCATTGCTGAAAGGATTGTAAAATAGTCTAGCCCCTATAGAAAACAATATGACAGTTCCTCAAAAAATTAAAAATAGAACTACGATATGGTCCTGCAATATGTACTTCTAAGTATATATCTGAAATAATTGAAAACAATATCTCGAAGAGATATTTGCATACCCATGTTTGTTCATTGCAGCGTGATTCACAATAGGAAAAATGTGGAAGCAATCTATATATTCATCAATAGATGAATGGATAAAGCAAATAGGTATATACATACAATGGAATATTATTTACCCTTAAAAAGGAAGAAAATCCTGACATATGCTACAACATAGTTGAATCTTGAGGACATTATGGTAAGTGAAATAAACCAATTGCAAAAAGACAAATACTGCATGATTCTGCTTATATGAGTTGTCTAAAGTAATCAAACGTATAGAAACAGAAAGTAGAATGATGATTATCAGGGGTTGGGGAAGACATAAAGTGGGAAGTTATTCAATGAATATAGAGTTTCAGTTATACAAAATGAAAAAGTTCTAGAGCTCTGTTTTAAAACAGTGTGCGTATAGTTATAACAATACTGTGCTGTACACTTAAAATTTTTATGAGGGTAAATTTATGTTTCTTTTTGTCACAATTAAAAGTTCAACTACTATATTTTTACTACTCTTCTAGCTTTTACGTATAATTTATGTTTCTCTTTGGTGCTGTCAGTTATTACTTCTTATGTCTGAATGTTGCAGGTTTTTTTTTTTAATCTAGTAAACCATTCCTTCAACTTGTAGGTGTGTCCAGTTTCCCATCCTGTCTTAATTAATAATGTTTGGGGTGAACATCCGAATATTCGTGGGCTTTGTGTAAAGCTGCTTGCATCTCAGAGGCCTATTTTTCTGCTTATTTTTCAGAAATATGTTTCTGAGGATTGGTATTGCCCAATATTTGACTTTGACATACTAAGCTGGATATTATTGAGCCTGTGCACTTTTCTAATAAAGGGGAGGACAGCCAGGTAGTCAAACAACTGGGGTCTAGCTTAGAGTCATGGAAATTCACATCATCCTGTTTAAGAAGACCTGGACATGTGGCCTAAACAAATGTAACACCCCTAGATCAAAATGATCATGTCACTGCAGACACCTCAGTCTTTCATTTCTGGGCTGGAGCTACTTGAGGTACATACTTTAAGTGGATGTTGTTAAGCCCACCATGTTTGGATGACGGTGATGTCACTTCCTCCATGGTAGAAGCTATATCTTGCAAGGCTACTTCAATTTCTAAGCTGATTGAACTTGAGTTTCAGCTTTATTGTTACTTTTTGTTTTAGTTTTATTTTATAGAGAAGAGGTCTTTACATGTTACATTTGTTTTTCTTTTCATTTTTCTAAACAGAGGTCTTTAAATGTTCTTTTGGAGGCAGAACACACTTTAACTGTATATGGTTTATAAAAAGATCACAGATCTACAGGGGCAAAAAACTACACAAAGTCTATACAGTAAAGAGTAAGTCTCCCTTTCATCTCTGTTTCTCAGCCCTCATGTCTTCCTCATCAGAACCAATTTTTGTTTTGACAATATTTTATATGCTTCTAGAGATATATAGCTTTTTTAAAAAAACACAAATGGGAAAATTCTCTAAAATTGTTCTATACTATGGTTTGTTCACTAAATAATAGGTGTTGTAGTTAATACATTTATCTCATATTTGGATATATCTCATTATTTTTTATGTCACCTAAATAATACACTTAGTGGATAAGTGAAATTAGTTTAATTAGTTATTTTTTAATGGATGTTAAGGTTGTTTTTATATCTTTACTATTAAGAACCCTAGAAATGCAATAAAAAAATTTCACGTACAACTCCAACGCATAAAGCAAGTAGTGTGTAAGCGTATCCACTGCATAATCCAAGTGGTATGTAAGCGTATTATAAATCTAAGTCAGATACATTAAAACCATTCAATCATAGATACTAAAATTTTCTATATTAAGATGTTTATGCACGGCTATGACACAGAGATGAGCACAGAGCCTGATGGGTGACAACTGTGACATCTGTCTAGCATGATTGATCTAGGAACACAACACAAATGTAAATCTGAAAGTCTGAAGTGTAAAAAAGGAACAGTGGAATCCATTATACATGTACAAGTTCAAATACATGTAGAAAAATGTCAGCAAAAGCTTTTTTGCAAGTTTATGCAGGATACATTAACATGTTGGAGATATGTAATGTGTCAAATTTAGCATTTTAAAATTGTGAATTTATTAAAGTTTGAAAAAATTTAAAAGAAATTCAATTTTAGAATGAAATCTCGTTTCTCACTTCTCAGACTGGCAAATATAGAAAAAGTTAATAATGAAAAAATAATCCAAGATTTGGCAAGGATGTGGGGAAATAAACATTAACATGTATTGTTTATGGGAACATACATTTGTAGAAATTTGGTGGAAAAGTTTGGCAGTTTTAATGAAAAATTAAAATACGTATTTCCTTTTATCCACCAGTTACACGTCATAGGACTTTCCCCATGTGTACAAAAGTATATTTGTAAAATAATTTTTTATTGTAACACTGTATAACAAGAATTAGAAGCCATCTAAGTGTCCAAAACGATGGGATTAATTAAATAATTTTCAGTCTGCATATACTTCAATACATAGCTGATTAAAAGAATGAATATATTTGTATATACTAATTGGAAAGGTTTTCAACATATTCTACAGAGTGAACACAGTAAGGTAGAAAACTGTGTGTATAAAATTCTCATTTCTTGTGTGAGAGATAAAAAAATGTGTGCTTATCTGTATGAAAAACTTCACAACAAACTATTGATAAAATTTCCTTGTGGGAAGTGGGTTAGGGGATCTGTGGCAGAAGCAAGACTGAAATTTTGTTTTACTTTTTTATGAATTTTCTTTATACTCATAAATATATATTTCAAAAGGTGAATTAAAATATTTATGGAAGCACTACAGTGTTTTATGAAAGAAGATTTGAAAAACAGTTTTCAAGGAATCCACTTCTGGACAGCAAACAGGGGTGAGAATTCAGAGGATGCCACCATCACTTCCTGCTTAGTAAATTATGGGAAATACAAAGACTTCCAGTTCCCTGCTTTTCAACACAAAGTTTGAAATAGATGCATTTTCTGAGATTTCTTCTGATATTATCAAGAAAGATGAGGGTAGGAAGATTTAACTCCAGAAGAACCCAAGGAATGAGATAAAAGAAACATCAATAGAGCTGTCTCCAAAGACGTACCTTTGGTGGGTAGAAGTGGGAATTTCGTAGGAGCTTTTATAACCCCTTCCCACAGAATCACTAGGAGCCCCATTTTGTTAGGTGGCAAATTGATGACACAGGGTGTAATAGTCTCTCCCAGACTTCTGGCACCAGTGTACAGATTGTACTCATTTTGTAGTTAAGATGTGAAGAAATTGCCTAGGATCTTAATGATTTATTATTATCATTTAAATGATTATTTTATTTTGTTTTTTTAAAAAATCCATTGTCAAAAGGCATGAATAATATGGGTAGCTTAAGAAATATAGAAAACTTTCCATTTCTCAAAGATAAGTGTCCTTAATGTTTTGGTACATTTCTCTTCCGTGGTTTTTTGTTTATTTACTTGTTTAATTTTGGCTTTTATATGGACGTGATCACACGGCCTCTACAAATTCATTTCCTGTTCAGACAGGCCAAAGAAGTACTCATCAGGACCCTGAATGAGAACCCTATAATAAAGATGTAAGGGGATGTGAATTATTATTACCATTAAACAGCTACAACCAACCAACCAAAACAGTCATAAAAGTTCTTAGGAAAATTTGGTGACAGGATATTGAAGGTTGGTTTTGAGAGATAGACTGACGAGGTCTATGGATGTAACAATTAAATTCAGTGCCAAGAAAGGTTCTTGGTTTACAATATGTGATAACTTTTCAACTTGCAAGGAGGAAGACTGAAAATTTATTTCCTTATTGTATGTCTTCTTAGCCACAGCAATTCCAGATCTGGCTGAGTGATTCCAGTGGGGAAAGAACATCCACTAAACTTGGCTTGGTAGAATCAAGTTAAGGATGCTTTAACTTCTGGTAACAGAGAAGCCAGCTAATAGTGGACCAAACAAATAGCAGTTTAGTTTTCTCACATGACAGATAAGGCTTCTGGAGGTAAGCTGCTACTGGCTATGATTCAATGGATAGATGCCATCAGGGCTAGCACTTGTGTGATGCTTCCCATTCCCTCAAGCCAGCACTGGGTGGTCACAAGATGGTGGCTGCACTTCAGATACCAGGATGGCTTCTGAGATACGAAACCAGAAGAGGATAGCACCAGCCCTAAGTGCTTTCTTTTATCGGGAAATCAAAGGTGACCTCCATACCACCTTCTGCTTTCTTCTCACTGGCCAAAATTATGTCCAGTAGCCACCTGAGCTGCAGGAGAAGCTAGAGAGAAAAGTATGTAGCTGGCCACATTGCCACATCACAGAAAAATTGGGGTTCTGTTAGCACTGAAGAAGTGAGGAGTAGGTATAACATAGACAGATCACCTTGTCTGCCAGAGGGAACAATCTTTATCCACTTCAAGTTCTTTATTTCCAAGATGTATGTAGAATGGACCTTTCCTTTGCTTGCTGCCTCAGAGCTGGGGTGCTATAGAAGGTTGATGGGAGTGGGACTTCAGGTCTGCTGAGGACCATGACAGCACTAGGCAAGGAGACATGCCAGCAAGGGAATGTGGGTGTTCCTACCAGACAAGGGTGACCAAGAAGATGTAGCTGAATCTCAAAAGAGACATCTCTTCCCAGGAGAATGGAAATTTCATGTGCACTTTGAGTCTGTGTCTGCTCCTGTAGAAAAGCTCATTCAGAGGTGTCACCATTTATGGACACCTTTTCTACAGGAGCAGACATAGACTCAGAGTCATTCAGTCATATGAAGAAGTGATGTGCATTTTCTTCTTCCTCCATTTTAACCCAATACCAGAAGGATAAGCTCCAGAAAAGAGGAGAGGGTGTGAGTCAAAGCAGAGTGTACTTCACACCCACAGACTGTGGAGGCTTCAGAATACTCTGACTGGGTGAGAGACGCAAGTTTTGGATTACATATGATTACATCAGCTAGACCTGAATCATAAAAACCTCAATGGAACTATACTGATGAATCTGAGGGCCTGAAAAAGTGTAGAACTAGACTGAGATATCATGAAGGCAACTGCTACTCAGTATATTGAAGTCCCAACCTCTAATACCTGTGAATGTTACTTGATTTGGAAATAAGATCCGCGCAGATGCAATCAAGTTAAATTGAAGTCATAGTGAATTAAGGCAATCTCTAATCCAATATAACTGAGGTACTTATAAGAAGAGAAAAAAATGGACCTAGAGACACACAGGGAGAATGCTGTGTGAAGACAGAGGCACAGCTAGGAGTGATTCAGCTGAAAACCAAGGAATGCCAAGGATTGACAGCCACCACCACAAGCTAGGAAAAGGCAAGGAAGGTTTCTATCCCTAGTCTTGTAAGGAACCCTGTGGATACTTTGATTTTGAACTTCTAGACTCCTTCAGTGTAAGAGAAGAAATTTCTGTTGTTTTAAGCCACCCTACTTTATTAAATGCTGTGTCAGTTTCCTAGGGCTGCTGTAACAAAGCCCTAGGAAACTAATCAGCATTCAGTTTCCTAAGGCGGCTGTAACAAAGCCCTAGGAAATGAATCCAGCACTCAATAAAGTAGGGGGAAAACGGTTTTACATAGATACACCTAACAATTGACACTATTCATGAAACCAATAAGACACATTCTATATGAGGCTGTTCTATAAAGTAATGCTCGAGACTGGGCAATTTATAAAGAAAAGAGGTTTAATTGGCTCATGGCTCTGCAGGCATTACTGGAAGGATGGCGCCAACATCTGATTGGCTTCTGGGGAAGTCTTTCACTCATGGTGCAAGGTGAAGCAGGAGCAGGCACATCACATGGGGGGCTGGAGCAAGAGAGAGAGTGGGAGGTGCTACACTTGACAACAACCAGATCCCACAAGAACTCACTCCTTATCCTGAGGACAGCACCAAGCCGTGAGGGATCCACCCCCATGTCCCAAATACCTCTCCTCAGGCTCCACTTCCAACACTGGGGATTACATTGCAACATGAGATTTGGGTGGGGACAAGTATACCAAGTTTGGTATGGATTGATAGCTTTGTCACTGTAGTGTACTTTTTTTAGTGACAACTTAATGCCATCTTCCTTACCTGGGCTAGGTAGATAATTTTCTTCAATTGCCTTAAACCTTTTCCCAAAGCAGAAATTTGTCATGCTCTTCTTGCTCAGAGAATGCACTGTGCTTTTGCTTTGATTGTTAAGCATTTTTAATTAGCACCACTGAGTGTATTAAAGAGAAGGCATTAATTGCTTCATTAGCTCTCCCGATATTACTTGAGTGAGGATATCTTTAACTCTGTCTCTTCTGTATCTCTTCACAAGGTGAGAAAAATTTTATTTTCATGGGTTTGAAACCCTTTTTGTCCTTTTATTCTTATTGCAAAGCTGTACTTGAGGGAAAATTGAGGAAAAATTTCAGTCATTCTAGTTGTCATTGGTGGTCTTATCCTGAGACTCTTGGTTACCTTGGCAACAAGGCTTGGGTACCAGCCTGTCTCCCATCTCACCTACATAGTAAACATATTTGAGCATCTGGACATGGTGTGTGTTATGGGTATAGGTGAGAAATCTACACTTATGAAGGATTCATAGTATTAACAGAGTATTTGTCCTATGTGCTTTATTTTATTTGGAGTTTCCTGGCTAACCTCTTTCAGCATTTTGCAACTTGGCCTCCACTTCTTATACAACATTAAAATTTTTCCTAAACATTTTAAATCACATTTTAACACAACAGAACTTGGCACTTTTAACAGCTTACTATGATTTCCGATCTTTTTTACCTTAGAGATTATGAAATCAAATTTTAACAAATCACATTATGAGTTCCCCCACACATGCTATTTCTTTAAAAAAATGGAAACATGATGAATCATTATGTTAACATGCCCCAAATTTTTAGTTTTAAAATTAAAAATTTTATGGACATTTGATTTGTTTAAAAGAATATTCCTATAATTATGGCAGGCTAACTATATTGGGACATTTCTTCATATTCTAAAGTCTATGCTCACGGAAATATGTTTGTCATTTTGAAGATGTTTGAGATATTTGTTACAGTAGGCAAGTTTTTAATTGGAAAGTATAAATACTACTTATAGTTAAAATCTCTAATTTTTAGAAAATTCAAGTTAATATTTAACACATGAAAGTAAGTAAAAGGTAAAAAGTGCTTTAAAGTTTTTTGAACTTAATTTGAACCTTTATTTTCATTTAGACACCATTAACAAAGTATCTGAAAGGGGAGTGACAGAAGCTTTGTTTGAAATTTGACTCTTAAAACAACTTTCTCCTTTGAATGCATATTCTAGCACAGTATCAGCAGGCAATTATTTCTGGAGCCCCGGTTCCTCTGCCTGGCGTTTGTTCTCTTCCTACCACATACCTGTAGTTGGAGGTGCACAGGTTCCTTGGGGATAGGATGAGTGGCAAGGCCAGTCAACAAAATAAGAAGAAAAACATGATTTTTCTGCCTCACTGCTTTTTTCCTTTCTTCCCTTTGCCTCTCTTGGTGACTGGCTCTGCACTTACCTGCCACCCAAATCATGAACCTGAGAATGACTTGCGTGACGCTTCTATTGCCTGTCGACCCCATTCCCATTCTCATCAGTATCATCGGTATCCAAATGTGATATGAGATGTTACCTCCTTCACATGTCTTATGCTGTCCCTTCCTCTCTATCTTTTGGAGTTGTTCACAAGGACAGTTATGACAGGCTCTTCAACTGGCCTTCCAGCCCAACCTTCTCTTTAATCCAAATTTCATGATGATGCCAAGAAATCTCTCCAGACCATGAATTCGGTCGTGTTACTTACTGGCAAAAAAAAAAAAAAAAAAAAACATCAAGAAGGTTCTCAATGCTTTTAGGATAAATCTTAATTTCTAGAACCGGTCCTTAAAGTCTGACCAAACCTAACCTTGCACCGCAGGCCAGTGAACCTTTCCTCATCTCCAGGGTTACTGTGTCTGATGTGGTCACTGGCACAACTCTAGGGGGTGCCGTGCACACTGGCAGTCTATGTGGCAGATGTTCCCTCTGCCTGAAATTCCCTTCCCTGCCTGTCCTTTAAGACACAGTTTTTCTTGAATTTCTCCAGAAGAACCCAAGGAATGAGATAAAAGAAACATCAATAGAGCTGTCTCCAAAGACGTACCTTTGGTGGGTAGAAGTGGGAATTTCGTAGGAGCTTTTATAACCCCTTCCCACAGAATCACTAGGAGCCCCATTTTGTTAGGTGGCAAATTGATGACACAGGGTGTAATAGTCTCTCCCAGACTTCTGGCACCAGTGTACAGATTGTACACTTTACTTCCTTGAAATCGACACCCTTCTTCCTCTCAGTGGACTCTTTACCTTTACCTATTTCATCATCTACTTACTTTTCAACTCTCCAGTCTTACATGCTTGTTCCCATGTTTTTCTGTCTCCTTTTCCTGCCTGCCCTTCACTGAAAAGTAAGCCCCTGGAACACAGAGGCTGTTTTATTTGTTTTTATAGCCCTTACATTTAGCACTTTACCTGGCTCAGAGAGGCATTAATATTCAGTCTAAGAATGCATGAGTAAATGAATGAATGCAATGCAATGAACTCAGGATTGGTTCAGGCAACCCTGGGTTTCTTTTTTTTCTTTTCTTTTCTTTTTTTTTTTTTCTGGAGACAGTCTTGCACTGTCACCCAGGCTAGAGTACAGTGTTGTGATCTCAGCTCACTGCAACCTCTGTCTCCTGCGTTCAAGCAATTCTTCTGCCTCAGCCTCTTGAGTAGCTGGGATTAAAACAACGTCCAGATAATTTTTGCATTTTTAGTAGAAAACGGTTTTACCATGTTGGCCAGGCTCGTCTCGAACTCCTGATCTCAGGTGATCTGCCCACTTCGGCCTCCAAAAGTGCTGGGATTACAGGAGTGAGCCACTGCCCCTGGCCAACCCTGGGTTTCTGTTTACATTTTTTCTATGTGGCTCTGGACCATGTATCCTTCTGTGCTAGCCCAGGCTAGCCTAATAACACCTGCCTATCCTGATTGTTTTCTAGTTGCTTTACTTACAGCTTCTGTCCCTAGCAGGATCTGACTTTCTTCTGGAGCAAGTGTATCTCCCACTATATCTGCTCCCTCATATCCTATTTCCCTTCCTCTGTGGGGACGACCAAGGGTTTATCATGGCTGCAGTGCAATTGGCAGCTGTCAGAATCAAAACTCATTAATAAAAAAATGATAATGTTTCAAAGTACATTACATTACTCCTTCAAAGTCCTTTGTGAACATTATCTTATTAATCATCACAATAGCTCAGGGGAAGATAAACATTGTTGGTTATCTTACCTAGATCTTATTTTGAAGGAACTATTTTTTTCTTGTTATTGTTTGATTATGCTATGAAATCTGGATAGCAATTTTCATATTGGCTATTTGGATATAATTTGATATGCTGATGTAAAAATTTCCCTGGATCAGCGAGGTGGTTTTTATTTTGATTTTAGATGTCTCATTCGTATTCTTGTAGAATTCTTTCCAGAGCTGAGCAAAGAATAACAAGCAAAAGACTCAGATATTTCTGCTCAAGAGTTGAAATTTTCTGGGTATCTTAAGGCTCATTAAATCATTGGTTCATGATGTAGAAAATCAAAAGATGAATTACTTGTACACATGGTAGATACTAAAATAACACTTGAATGACTGAATAAAGTATTAATTTGAAACCTGGAAGTTTAAATAAGGGGCCTATGTAAAAAATTGGTATCCTAGTCAGAAATTCCATTAGTAACCAGTATCAAATAGCTAAAAGAAAACTCTTTTAGGAGAGGAATTTTACTTAGGGATCTGGTTTAAAAAATGTCCTTCTGTCCCGGCCTCACCTCTAGCATCCTACGTTTACTTTTCTGAAGCGCTTATCACACATTTTATCATGTATTTGTTTACGGCTTTAGTTTCCCTTCCATGGCAGGAACCACTTCTGCTTGACACACAATGGGAGCTCAATAAATGACTGTGGAATGGAAAAAAAAATAACTAGAGAAATGTCTTCTATAAAAAGTAAAAAGTAGAATAAGTTCCATTTCAAAATTACAGGGAGTTACAGGAAGAGATGGTGTAAGCATTGGGTACTACATTCAAGTTGGTGTCAGGTATCTTCAATGTGCCTTGTGTGAAGAATTTGAAATCTTCTAACAAATCAACAACAAACTGTACCACCTCCAGAAGATTTTGTTCTTTCAAGAGATGAGCAAGGTCACAGATGACATGGGCACTTTCTATGTTCTAAGATGGAGTCTTATTTCATGGGAATGTCCGTGTGGAGTAGCCCTTAGAACAACTATACTTGTTCATCTCTGGGGCTGGGAGAGTATCCTAGAGGGAGGTTTCGTGAGGTTTACTTCAAATTTCTTTCCAGGCCAAAGAAACATTTTTGACTTCATAGGTTACTGTCAACTCTATGTCCACCCCATACAGATAGACTAAAAGGCCAGGCTGAAGTCAGGCCGTGGTGTAATCAGGCATCTGTCTTTTCTCATCACAGTAGTTTTGTGGCATGGGGTGTGGAGCTGAGTGGAAGGGCAGGACATTTCTCCAGCCTGTACTTCCTCTTCCTGGTCAACTGCACACTCTTCCCACTGGCACCTTGTCTTCCCACTCTTCTTACTGTTACTCCAGGAAGTGCTGGTGTTGAGCAGAAGCTTCTGAAAACTCCCTCAGTTTATAAACACTCCCGAACCCTTCCTGCAGCCTCCAGGATATTGTGACCCATTATTAAGAAATGCCCCAGTAGAACAGGCAGGCTTCTAAATGCCACCTTTTAAGATTTGGAGATAAAACACCGTCATCTCTTCTAAAAACTTGTACACTCTTGCCTTTTCTCTTTTAATAAGTTGGTGTTGACATCTCTTATAGAGGAAACATACCGAAGAGGATTAAAAGTGGTTCGAAAGTCCAATGATGAATGTATACTTTCAACAATTCTGTGCTGTAGAGGGAAGAATCTTAGCCAATGGCTTTCCAGAAAAGTGATTATGCTTTAAAAACAAAATTCAAATTCTTAATAAGTCTAGGTTCCTCAGCTTCAGCTCTTAAGTGTTGCATTAGTGCCCACACCAGCATCTGTTTCATTCTTTTAACAAAATAACATTGTTTTGATGAAAATCTGTGCCTCAGTTGGCCATGTTTTGCGCAGCAGTTTTAGATTGGGTATTCACAGCAATGATGACTGTGATTGCTTTCCTAAGTAGTCTGCTCAGCATGAATGTCTCCAATGTGGAAACTTCTCTCAGGGAGATTTCTGTAGCTTTCAGGACTACAGAACTCTTTGTGTAACTTGATACTCAAAAAGGCTTTTTTCTCAAGCGCTGGTACCCTATTTTTTCTTAGGAAAACCCTGGACTAGCTCATGGTTTGGGTGGAGAAGTCCAAGAAGTTGATGATAAGCAGGTAGAGAAGGCAGCCCCCTTCCCTTCAATTACGGTAGCTTCCCTGGGAATTAGCTTCTCTCTGTCCTGAGGTAGGGAAATCTGGTAATCAGCAAATCAAATGGTTTCTAGAATTTGTGAAGCTCTTCCCCAGAAACTGAAGCAACCACATTTTGAAAACCACTACAGCAAAACAATTAGGAGACTAAACAGAATTTCCCAAATGATTCACTTTCTTTCTAAAATTTACAAATACTCCCTATCCTGGAGGAATAATTGGACCCATGAAGCTTGGAAGTCTGGTTTTAGAGCTGGAAAGTTTTGTGTTTAAATATCTGTTACCTTCTTCTGAGAAGGAAAACTTCTACTTGGCTTGTGATTCTGTTCCACCATCTTTGAGATAAGCTTCATTTGATTTATCAGGTCAATCCTTAGCTTTTTGAGTTGTCAAATTAGTTGGAATTGATTCTTTTATTTTTAAAGCATCAACTGTTAGACTTAACTTGGAAGTCCAACAAACTTGTCTCTTGTGTGCCTTGGTTTCCCCCATTTCTAATCTCTCCTCAACCTGAGGTGTTACTTACAATTCTAGCTCGCAATTAATGGGGCAGTTACTTAACCTCTTAGGATTCAAGTTTCTCTTCTATAAAATAAGCAGTCGTTGGACTGAGATGATCAATAAGGCCTTTGTAGTTGCTAACAATTGACGATTGCATGAGATTTGGTCCTCCACAGCCACACAGCCATGTCACAGTGCCCTACCATCACATGGGCCACCCTTCTCTTGGACTCCAATATACCTGACCCTGGAGTTGTACAACACAGTGGCCCTACATGCACTGGTTTGAGAGGTGTGTCCAAGTTTCACCTCATCCTTAAAAAGTCTTTCCTTCTCAGATGCTTTGAAATTGTTGCCACTGGAGACCCAAGTTTAAATATTATTCTCTCCAGTACAATTCTTGGACAGATAACACATTAAATCATTAACAAGTCCTGTGAATTGTTTTTATTTCTCCCATGACAGGAAGATCCTGGAAAAGTGGGAGGGCTCTGGGTAGATGGGGAGGTGGTGGTGATAAGGGAGGGAGCCTCAGCCAAGGCTTTTGAGGCAGAAGTAACGAAATTCAACTCTTGGGTCCATTTATAAGTTGTGTGACTGTGGATTAATTAATTGAGCATTGGGTCTCAGTTTCTGTATCTATCAGGTTGTGGTATTTACCTGTGGAGGGCTGTCGTGAAGACTGAATTCAATATTGTGTAAGCATCTAGTGTACAATAGGCACTCACTAAATGGAGCTATTACCTATGACTTCATCATTTTACCCACAGCTAGATCTGCAATTAAGTGTTCTGATCACCTAGTTGATAACAAAACTTAAATAGAAGCTCTGGTATTCAAGGGACAAGCAGACATACCTTCCCGCTTGAAGAACAACTTTTTATTTCATAACCCCTCTGTGCCTATGGCACAGTGAGGCTCAGATGCCAAGAAGCGCCTGTTCTCTGATCGTCCTTACGCTCTCTCCAATACCTCTGAGTTGTTTGGCACATGTTTTGAAACATGAAAATGGGATGGCACTTCTAAACAGTAAAATCATTATGTTAAAAGCTCAAATTACTTTCTTCCATTTGAATGTGAACTCCAGCGCTGGAGATAATCTTTGTTTTTGTTAGGGAGTGGGTTTTCTCTCTCTTCCTTTTTTTTTTTTTAATCTTTCTTCCATTAGAAAAGTATTTTTTGATTGCTTGCACGGTTTATTTTGTGGAAATAAGAGTCTATTGTTCTACCAGGGGAAAAAAACATCCACCACATAACCATTTAGGACAAGGAGAAGGAAGGAAGGAAGGTATTTTGGAGAAAAATAATTCCTTTCCCATATTTCTCTTAAGTTGTATATCTTGGAACTAGTTTTCCATTATAAGAAACTTCTCTTTTGTTTATGAAAAAAAAAATCTCTAAGAAGTCAAAACCCATAGGATTTGTTCTTTTTTCTAGCTAATTTTCAAGCAAGATGCAAAACTGCCATTAAGAATCTCTGTTCCCTGTCCAGTCCAATTTAAAAATATTTCTTTAGAAGTTACAAAAGATTTCAAAAACATGTTAAAGGACTCTTCTTGAAAAGTTGACTCCCCTTGGGAACTTGAAAATCGGATTTTTAAAAAGTGCTTCTGAGCTGTCTCTGAAATTTCTTCTTGAATAATAGCATTTTACTGTCTTCCTAGCAAGGAGTGGTTTGATCTTGTTCTCCAGCAGTGTGATCATGGAGGTATGAGCTAGTCAGACAGTGCACCCGAATTGGGGGTTTTATTCACAGCTTTCATTTTAGTTCATCATATAGATAGTGGAGTTAGATTCTTTTTTAATGGAGATTATTTAATTTTCCCCATCTAGAAATATTTTCACTGAGGCATATTTAACAATTTTCCTGTATATATCTCAGATGTGTTCGTGTTTTTCCTCTGCAAACAGATGATAAATTCCACTTAACTGGAGGACCCTAAATAATATTCTTTGGAATTTCCTATGGTGCTTGCTCCCTTTGTAGCTGTTCCATAAATACTATAGTAGTCCATTTATTGGTTGATTATCTGTAAGTGCAATCTGTAATCCATTAGAAAATTAGAAAGAAGGGTGAGGCTCTCTATACTCAACTCAGCTAACAAGGAAGAATTTCTAAAGCAAAATATCCATGTATTTCTCTACCCCTGTTACACACTGCTTCCCTCCTAATTATGTAAGAACTACAAAACAAAAAGGAAATGAAGACGACAGAGTTCAGTTCAGACTAATATTTTGAATGATTGAGAAAGATCTCAGATCTTCTTGTGTCGGATCTGCTAATTGTAGCTTCATTTCATTCTCATTAAGCCAGCAAAGAGACATAGTTTTTGGGTGATTTACAGTAATACTTTCCTGCATTAAAAGAGGCAACCAAGAATTGGCTGCATTTATATTTCACTGCATTTTGTTGAATTCTCTTATAACAGAAGAATGCAATCAGGCATATTTATTAAGGTTAATTTGTGAGAGGGCATCAGCATTCATCTAATTTATCTAATCGATCTCCAAGGTTCAGAGAGTTCATGTGACCTTTTTTTTTTTTGAGACAGAATCTCGCTCTGTCGCCCTGGCTGGAGTGCAGTGGCACCATCTCAGCTCACTGCAACCTCTGCCTTTCAGGTTCAAGCAATTCTCCTGCCTCAGCCTCCAAACAGCTGGGACTATAGGCATGAGCCACCACAACTGGCTATTGTTTGTATTTTTAGTAGAAACGGGGTTTCACCATGTTGGGCAGGCTGGATAAGCAGGACTAGATTCTTTGTTTTCAGTCATCCCTCGGTATCCACAGGGGACTGGCTCCAGGATTCTCTGCAGATACCAAAATGCACAGATGCTCAAGTCCCTGTTGTAAAATGATGTAGTATTTGTATATAACCTAATACACTTTCTGTATACTTTATTTTATTTTTGAGATAAGGTCTAGCTCTGTTGTCCAGGCTGGAGTACAGTGATGCCATCAAGCTCACAGCAGTCTTGAATTCCTGGGCTGAGGCACTCCTCCTGCCTTAACCTCTCTAGTGTCTAGGACCATAGGCTCCTGCCCCCATGCTTGGTTTATACATATATTGCCGAGACAAGGTTTCGCTTTGTTGCCCAAGCTGGTTTTGAACTCTTGGCTTTAAGAGGTGTTCTGACTTCAGCCTTTGAAAGTACTGAAGACACACACTGGGACAACAGGTGTGAGCCACTGGGCTCAGCCTATCTCTCATATACTTTAAATAATCTCTAGGTTACTTAACATACCTGATACAAATACCTACATATCAGTTCATTCATGCGGATTCAGTGTAGTACTTAGTACATGGTGAATTCAAGTTTTGCTTTCTGGAACTTTGTGGAACAACCTCCCTTCCATCAAATACTTTCAATCCATGGTTGGCTGAATCCATGGATGAGGAACCCACCTAAAGAAGGGCTGACCATAGTTCCCCTCCCACCTTACTTCAACACTTCTCTTTAATAAGTGTTGAAGTTTTATTCTGATCCATGTTGCTTGCTTATAAAATTATGTGATGATAATGAAAAGATTTCCCATTTCCACCTGTAACTCTTATGAAATTTAATGTTGAAAGTTAGATAAAAATGTGAGGCACTTTAGGCTACTTAGCAGCAATATGCATATTCTTGAGATCAAAAAAAAAAAAAAGGAAAGAAAAAGGACAATCATGGAGAAAAGTCAGAGAGTGAATATCTACCTTTTTTTTTTTTTCCAATCACATCATGTTTATAAATTTAAATGTGTCTAACAATGAACACACGATTTTAAGGAGATATATTAAAAAAAATAGCTCTGCTGAAGCCAAATAACACAGGCTTATTATTGTTCCCGTCACCGCAGTTTGAAAGGTGTGGCAGGAGAAAGCGAACAGAGATTCTCAGATGAAACACAATATTGATATTTGGCATGCTCAGATGATTTTCCACCCAAAGTTATGAAATCATTTTACCCACAGTCATTACGCTTCCCCACTAGGGCCAGCCCTTGGTACCGCTAGGCAGTCAGTGGAGGTTGACTTTGGCATCTCCAAACTCCCCGTGCTGTACCCCTTTTCCTTTTCTATGCCGCTCTCATGATTCCTCAGAGTTGGTTTAATGACTACCTGCCATAAAGCACTTGCCATTGACTTAAAAAAGCAGATTCCCAGGTACCACGCTGATCTACTGAATCAGACTCTCTGTGTGTGGAGTCTAGCAATCTGCATTTTAAACAGATTTATGACCTGTACATTGAGCTTTGGAAACTATTGACCTGGCCGGGCATGGTGGCTCACGCCTATAATCCTAGCACTTTGGGAGACTTCGGTGGGGGGACTGCTTGAGCCCAGGAGATAAAGGCTGCAGTGAGCCATGCTTGTACCGCTGCGCTACAGCCTGGGTAACAGGGCAAGACCCTGTCTCAAAAACAGAACAAAACAAAAAACTTCTGAGCTAGTAACAGCCAATCCAGCCTCCCAGAGATTTGTGTTCTTCTATCTGATGAATCCACTCTTTTGAAGTGTACAGAGCAGATGTGATGTAATATAAGTGCTCACCAATGATATAAGAAAAACTTCTCTTTGTTTTTTCTTTTAATTAAAAAAAATTGTTTTTTATACAGGGTCTCATGCCATTGCCCAGGCTGGAGTATAGTGGCACTATCATGGCTCACTGAAGCCTCCATTTCTGGGGGTCAAGATAGTCTCACCTCAGCCTCCTGAGTAGCTATGACTGCAGGCATGTGCCACCATGCCTGGTTAATTTCTTAAAATTTTTATAGTGATGAGGTCTCACTATGTTTCCCAGGCTACTTTTGAACTTCTAAGCTCATGTGATTCTTCTGCCTCAGCCTCCCAAAATGCTATGATTATAGGCATGAGCCACTGTGCCTAGCCAATATATATATATTTTTTATAATTAATTTTTTTTTTATAGATCCAGGGTTTTGCTATGTTGCCCAGGCTGGTCTCAAACTCTGGGTCTCAAGTGATCCTCCTACCTTGGCCTCCCAAAGTGCTGGGATTACAGGTGTAAGCCACCATGCCCTGCCCAGAATATACTCTCTTTACTGGTGCTGTAATACCTGGTAAGCTCAAAGCAAATTCTGTTAATTGAGGATATCCCAAGTCTCATTTTTAAATATTTGAGCTTAAATATTTGAGCTCAAGTTTGTTTACAGTTATTGTCTTTTTCCCTCCATTCAAATTAGCTTTCTTTTTAAATAATTTTTTGGCAAAACTCTAATATACCCATCTCAATTTATAATTCTCTTGATTGTTGTACAAATTTTATACCATAACATCATAGGCCTTCTCAATATCTTTTTACCTCTGTATAAAGTATTCATTTATTCAATAAAAAGGAAGCTCTATCAAAACATGCTCACCAGAAATGTAAGACAGTCTAGAACACAATCACAAAATTTCACAATCAGATCTTGTATAAGAAATGGGGTCATCACTTAATATATCCATTTTCTCCTTGCATTTGTAGGTATCAGATTCAATGCCTTCATATTTATAAGCTTTATTTCAATCTTTGAAATTTGTGAAAAACCTAAAAATTTGAAGATTTTTTGGTTCTTCACTGATTGACTGTTTTGTTTAAAGACTTTCTGCTGATTCCAAAGAAAATACAACCACAATTTAAAGGGTTCATTTACAAAAAGCACAATACCATTGTAGGACACTTTGACTTACAAAGTAATCTTTCAAAAAATACTTCTAAACTCCAGTTATGTCAGGCAGTAAAGAAATAATTTACTGCTATGCTGAAATATTTTAAATATTTAACTACTTAGTAGTCCAAGTTACTTTCAGTAAATAAAAAAAGTCTCCATTATGATCAGTATACAATTACACACTTTTTAGTGTAATTTTGGTGCTCAAAGGAGTGAGAGTAGTCTCCCTCTCTCTCTCT